>NC_140041.1:2810738-3130738 GCF_963513975.1 Fringilla coelebs
AGGGCTGAACTCTGCTGGCTGCTTTGTGCTTTCCCTCTGCTTTTTCTCTCTTTCCCTGCCTCATTTGCCTTTCTGGAATCCAGGAAGCCCAAAAACATCATTGTTGTCCTGGCCTTACCTGTAAGACACAAGAAGGGGTTTGAGCCCTGGAACATCTGACTCCAGTTTTGTTGGAGTCAGATGTTTTGTTATCCCTCAGGGAGCTTGAGGGATACAGAAAAGTTCTTCAGTCCCATTTCAGAGACTCCTGAGTCTCAGACTTTTTGCCACAGTGAGTCTTTTGTAGGTAAATGCAAGTTTTGGTTCACTGGAGACACAAAAATTACTCAAATCTTTGTTGGGCACCTTAAGAACAGGATTTGGGCTGCACATTCATGGTCAAAGGACACTTGGTCTCCATAGGAAAGAGTCAGGTTATTTTTCACTTTAAGAAATGAAAAACCAATTCAGAATTAGAGGAAAAGTTACAGAAATAGATTTAGTATCTTGAATTTATCTGAGATATTTTTTAATTTTTTTTTTTGTTTTGGTACTTCAAAGTGCCCTCCTTGTCACTGAACCTCAGACAAGCTGTCATGGAATTAAAAAGGATTTGGAGTTGATCAAACAATCGTTACATGACTGCTGGCAAGTTTACTTGCTCTCAGTCAGATTTATGGGATGTACTGGGGTTTCTTGTTCCCCCTTCCCTGCTCTGTTTGGAACCCCAGGATTTCCCTGGCATTCCCTGCACTCCCATTTCCTAATCCCATCCACCGGAGGCCTCAAATACAGCCCAGTTACCCCTCATGGAATATTATTTATGTCCCTATTCTTCTGTTGCCTGTTTCCAGGAACCATTTCTGCAGAGGTGACTGCATTTTGAGTTTGCTTCTGGCTCTGTGTCTCTGGCTGCTTCCCCAGTAAATTCAGCCCAGTCTGGAATTTTTGGTGCTCACCAGCTGGGACACGGTGCTCCATTTCCCACCTCCTCCATACCAGCTTGCCTTTCATTTCCTGATAAGATTAAAATCACTGGAGCTCTTAAAGATTAACTGTGAGCTCATTGGGAACAAGAATCTGCAACTTGTGAACACCCAGCTGCTTAAACAAGTTATTTTCCAAGATACTTCTGGCCCTATCTAAAACCTTTTTGTTCTAATGTCCATTTCCAACCACCTCAAAAGAAAATCTTTTAGATACCAATTCCCAAGCACATCAGAGGAAGATGTTTGGGTGTGTACAGATGCCTGGAATCCCAGCTCTGGTGTATCCCACAGGTATCACCCCCGGGTGCTGTACATCGACATCGATATCCATCACGGGGACGGCGTGCAGGAGGCTTTCTACCTGACAGATCGTGTCATGACAGTGTCATTTCACAAATATGGCAACTATTTCTTTCCTGGCACAGGTAAGTTTGGAATTTCTACTGGGAACCTGCTTCAGAATCCCTTGGAAGCTCTGTTGGAGTAGAAAAGAGTAAATCACAAAATTCGAGCTGTGGGGGGAAATGGTGGGAGAAAGTGATTAGAGAGGAATAGAGCTGTAGTTAGTTGTAAGAAAGGGGTCCTGATTAGGTGGAAAGACTCAGCCCAGCTGGGACCTGGCTTTGCACAGCTCTGAAGCCTCAGGGCAGTTATGCCTGTGCTGTTTTGCAGGTGACATGTATGAGGTTGGTGCAGAGAGTGGCCGTTACTATTGTCTCAACGTGCCCCTCCGAGATGGCATCGATGACCAAAGTAGGTGTTCCCTCCTCTTTCCCCTTGGCCCCAGGGGTTTCCTGGTCCTCCTGCTCCAGAGCCATGACAAATCCACCTCTCTCTCCAAAGGTTATAAGCACCTCTTCCAGCCAGTCATTAACCAGGTGGTAGATTACTATCAGCCTACTTGCATAGTCCTGCAGGTAAGGAAGCAAACCTCTGTGCGCACATCCACGCCTGCAGAGGGCTGTGTAACCTTCTGTCCCCTGGTGTGGATCTGGAGAGCAATGCCAAATTGGTTTTCTGTTTTTTCTTGTTTTTCTGTTCCCCAGTGTGGTGCTGATTCTCTGGGTTGTGACCGGCTGGGATGTTTTAACCTCAGTATAAGAGGCCATGGGTAAGTACAGCGGGGCTGGGCTTAGAAAAACCACCTGAAGGGCTCTGAGGAGTCTCTGCTGTCAGGTTGGAGCTTTGGCTTTGGCCTGCCAGCAGTTTCTGAGGGTTTTTATAACATTTGTGTGACTGGAGGGGGTCTGAGAAGGAGGCTTTGTAGGAGGTGCTGCAGGGGGGTGGTGAAGGAGGAGGAGACCATGGAGATGGTCCTGAGGACTGGAGCCAGCCTGGGAGAGCTGGGGGTGCTCACCTGGAGAGGAGAAGGCTCCAGGGAGAGCTCAGAGCCCCTGCCAGGGCCTGAAGGGGCTCCAGGAGAGCTGGAGAGGGACTGGGGACAAGGGATGGAAGAACAGGACACAGGGAATGGCTCCCACTGCCAGAGGGCAGGGCTGGATGGGAGATTGGGAATGAGGAATTGTTCCCTGGCAGGGTGGGCAGGCCCTGGCACAGGGTGCCCAGAGCAGCTGGGGCTGCCCCTGGATCCCTGGCAGTGCCCAAGGCCAGGCTGGACAGTGGGGCTAGAGCAGCCTGGGACAGTGGGAGGTGTCCCTGCCATGGCAGGGGTGGGATGAGATGAGCCTTGAGGTCCTTCCCAACCAAACCCCTGTGCTGGAGATTCCTGGGTGGAAGCTCCAGGTGTATCACACCAGCCATGGAGCTGTTGTGAGTTCAGGGGGGCATTTCTGCCACATGAACCTGTGCTGCAGTTTCCAGCTTTGGCATTTTCCTGTTTGGGGTTTGTAGGGAGTGTGTGGAGTACGTGAAGAGCTTCAACATCCCCTTGCTGGTGCTGGGAGGAGGAGGTTACACGGTCCGGAACGTGGCACGCTGCTGGTGAGTCCCCTCTGCCTGGCGAGGGGCACTGCTGTGGGAGTTGTCCCTGCATTTCCCATGTCCCTTTCAGGGAACTGAGCTCCTCTTTTCCCATGTTTTCAGGACTTATGAAACATCCTTGCTTGTGGATGAACCAATTAGTGATGAGCTCCCCTACAGTGGTGAGTTGGAGTTGCCTTTTTTCCTCATGAGCTCAGCTGGAATTCTTGGGATGTTCTACTCTGCATTGACCAGAGCCAAAGTGTCAGCACTTCCTGACCTTGGAGATGGCCTCAGCCATGCCTGGAACTGTCCAAGGCTGGGTTGGATGGGGTTTGCTCTAGTGGAAGGGGGATGGAATGAGATGAGATTGAAGGTCCCTTCCAACCCACTCCCACCACCCACTTTTCTGGGCAGACACAGCTGTGTGTGTCGAGGGGGATTTAGTTTGTACCATTTCCTCATGTTCTGTCAAATCCCTTTCACTCAGGGTTGAATATCACTGTGCTTTTTAAGCTCTGCTCTCCCCCAGGCAGGTGGGAGGGTGAGCTCTGCTCTCTGCACAGCTTCTGGCCCTCTGTGCCCTAACTCTGCCTCCTTCCATCCCAGAGTACTTTGAGTACTTCGCTCCAGACTTCACCCTTCACCCTGATGTCAGCACGAGGATTGAGAATCAGAACTCCAGGCAGGTGAGTGCTTGCAGCCGTGCTGCAATATCACCTTGGAATTTCCAAAACCCTGTGGGTGATGCTCTGTCCTGTGAAACCAGCTAGAGCCCTGGGCAAAAAAAACAATGAGAAACAACAACTGGGTTGTGTCAGTGTTTCCTGATTGGGTGGCAATCATTGAATTCACTCTGCTCTGATAAGTGACTTTTTGCACAAATGTGTTGCTCTTGGCCAGCACAGAGGTGATGCAGGCAGGTGACACAGCTGTGACACATGGCACTGTGGTGATGCCTGTGTGTTCTATCCCTGCAGTACCTGGATCAGATCAGGCAGACCATATTTGAGAACCTGAAGATGCTGAACCACGCTCCCAGCGTGCAGATCCACGACGTGCCCTCGGACCTGCTCAGCTACGACCGCACGGATGAGCCCGATCCGGAGGAGAGGGGCTCTGAGGAAAACTACAGCAGGTACCAGAGCCTCTTCTGGAGCAATGGGCTTCCCTTTCTGCCGTGGGAGGGGGTGCAGAGGAATCCATCTGAGTCCTAGAACAAGTCATAGAATCCCACAGTGTGGGGTTGGAAGGGAGCTTAAAGCCCATCTCATTCTCATGGGCAGGGAAGTCACTTCTGAGTCTCTTATTTTTACCCAGGGAGCTTCTGTGGTCTCTTACTGTGACATTCCCTCAGGCCCCAGGGGTTCCAGGTCTCTCTCCCTTCCCTGACAGGGATTTCTCTTTCCCCAGGCCTGAAGCTCCCAACGAGTTCTACGATGGTGACCACGACAATGACAAGGAGAGCGACGTGGAGATCTGAGGGCTCTGGGCTGCGGGGCCTCCCGCCTTGGACACGGATGCTTGGAGCACATAACTGGGCCCTGCAGGAGCCAGTTTAGCCCTCTCTTCATCTTAGACTGCGTGTGGTGGCAGCAGAGCCAGCCCCACTGCAGGCTCCTGCCACCTGGAGAGGCACAGAGGTGACGTGTGCTCCTCACTTGTCACCACGTCACGGTTCCGGCTGTCACCGCTGTGGGAATGGAGCCGTGCTGAGTCCTGGCTGGCAGCTGTGGGACTGCCACAGAGCCTGAGCCACCTCCCTGGTTCCCATGCAGGCTCCTGCCAGCCAGCTGGGAGCTGGAGCAGCTGTGCCTACGATCTCTGCCTCTCTGCAGCACTCGGGATCCATCCTGCTGTCCCTGACCTGCACTCAGGTACCACCCCACTGTCCTCTGCAGCCTGCACTGAGAGCTGCTCCTGGTGTCCCTTCTAAGCAGCTGATGCTCCACAGCTCCAGGAATTACTGGATATGACCAGTTGTGGGGCAGGGGTCAGGATGTCCTTGCAGCAGCTCAGTGGAGTGGGGTGGAAGGATGTGTGCAGAGCATAGGCTCATTCCTTCCCCTCACACCCAGATCTGCATTCACAAACGAATTCTGCAGCACTTGATGAGTTGGACACAACCTCCCTGTTGTGTTTATTCCTTGGGAGGCTTAAATCCCTGTGGAACAGAGATTTGGCTGCCCAGGTCAGTACTTAGTGTGTCCTGCACCTCTAATGTAGCTTCCAGCTGTGTTCCCCAAGTTCACACATGGTCCTGCTGTGTGTCAGCAAGAGATTTGGGCTGTTTGCTCTAAGAGGAAACAGTTCCTGGGCTGTACCCAGCAGATGTTGCTCTGCTGCTGGGTGAGGGAAGCTGCTTCCTGCAAGTGCTCTGTTCCTGCCCTCACCCAGCAGAGAATTCCCTTGGCCATCCCTCCAAATCCCAGATTTTGCTGCTCCTTCTCCTGAGTGCTCAGCTGGTACCTGTGCTGGTTTGGAATGTGCTGTTTGGGGAGGTGGGGGGTTCAGCCTCTGTCTGTACGGTTCTGTTTGTTTACTGATGTCTTTGAACATTAAAGAAGAGGCAGTATTTTTCTTACCTGACCTGTTGTTTGTCTCTTTCATCCCCACACCTTTTTGGCTCCTGTTCTCCCAAGTGTCAAGCATGTCCCTGGCAGGGCAGTGTCATCCACTGTCTGAAGGAATGGAGGGAATTCTGCTCCTCAGAGTAAATGTTGGTGAGTTTTTGGCATCACTGCACATGAGGGGAGCATCCTGAACTCCTTTTCAATAGGCCAATAGGGATGGACACTCCTGCTGTGCCTCTCAGTCCAGCAAAAGCTTTGCAGAAAGCTGCAGAGCCAATTCAGGAGATTTTTCCTGCAGTTATTTAAAATGCCTTGATTTCTGAGAGTTGCAGTGTCCATAACAGCCTGTGCACTTTGCACTCCCACTGTCCCAAGGCCCTTTTGGGGACTCTTTTGTAGTTCTGGTCACTAAAACATGAAGCAGGCAATAAGTCAGGGTGTCAGTGGGTGCCCAGAGAAATCCCTCAGAAATAAATTGTGATAGAATTAGACTGGGGTGGAGAGGGGTGATCAAAGGTCTAACACAGCTCCTGTGGGAGGAAGGATCTGCTGGATCAGGATCCTGCAGCTGAGGAGGGAGAACAGAGCAGGGAAAGGGAATGTCATAACCAAGAGTGTCAGAGAGGGTTTCTCTGCAACAACAGGGGCTTCACCAGGGCCTGGAGTGCCAGGACACAGGGAATGGCTTCCCACAGCCAGAGGGCAGGGCTGGATGGGATATTGGGCAGGAATTGTTCCCTGGCAGGGTGGGCAGGCCCTGGCACAGGGTGCCCAGAGCAGCTGGGGCTGCCCCAACCCTGGCAATATCCCTGATTGGGAGCATCTTTGCTCCTGAAGCTGGTTGAATTCTCTGTTCAGTGCACTGAGGCTCCCTGTGCAGAGCTGTGCTCGGACACCAGGTGGCAGCTGGATCGCTGGGATTCCATGGAGGCTCCGTGCTGCAGCCCCTGGGTGCAGACACTGCAGCCCACAGTGGGCTTTGGGGTGGGAGCAGAGTCCTGGCTGGGTTCCCAGGGAGATCTGGGGGTTCTGGGCTCTGTCAGGCCTGGCTGTCACCAGGGCACAGGGACAGGGTTTGCTCCTGCTGCAGCTCTGAGACTTCCCTGTGTGAGCTTCCACACCATGCCCTGCAAACCCCTTGGCACCAGGGATGTGGCCAGGCTGGCACTGCCCTTCCTGCACAGAATCTCCCAGACATTCCCTCCTGGGGAACAATGAATATTCTGCCTTAATTTACCATAAAGAACCACATAAAATACTTTTTTTTTCCCCTACTTTACCCGCTGTGAGCTCAAATCCAGACCAACCCCAAGTTAATGAACTCACTGCAGCATCTCCTGGAGCTCAGGCTGTTCCACAAGTGTGGCATGGCTGGGAGCTTTGTGCACCCCTGTGCCTGGGTAGGAAATTGGGATAAGAACATCCTTGTTGTTTTGGGTGCTCTGGGAAGTGTTTGTATCTTCCCTGGTTCCCACCTGTGTTTATCAGAGCCTGGAGGGAACTTCCCACCTCCCAAACTTTCTGTAGCACAGCTGAGATGTTTAGCTGCTGTTTACACCTCGCACCAGTGCCTGCTTGCCCTGGAAGACACCCAGCACAGGCTGGCACTGACAGGAGCTGATTTTGGGATGTGCTGCCCAGCCAGGTGTGGCTCTCACCCCCCAGACCCTGTTCCTCACTCCCCTCATGCCAGAGGGCCCAGGGAACCAGGAGCATTCCCTGCTGCCCCTCCAGGCACTGCCACTGCCCAGGCTGGTTTCCCATTCCCAGGGTAAGGAGCAGCACAGCCATGGAGGTGTCACCTCTTCCCCTTCTCTGATCTTTTAGGGACTGAGAGTTTGGGGATAGAAAAGTGCTTTAAATCTTCTCCTTCCCTTTATTCTGAGCAAAGGGGGAACGTGGCAGGCCATGACCCACCTGAGTGTCCTGGTTATTTTCTGTTAACCAAATTTCCTAGGAGGAGAAGTCCATGGGACTGGGCAGTGTGGATTTGATTCCTCCTGGGGCAGAATTAAGCTGTAGGAAGGAAAAGCAGAGGGGTTTCCTGCAGGCCTGTGCTGCTGGGCTCAGCCCTGTGGGACAGGTCAGGGACAGTTCAGGTGCTGCAGGGGTGCTGGGCTGGGGGACCAGGGCCCTGCAGAGCCCATCAGGGGCAGCTTTGTGGCCTGGCTGTCACCAGGAGCAGAGTTTGCTCCTGTGCCTTCCCTGGGTGAACTTCTGGCCCAACAAATCCTCTGCCCCCTCCCCAGGGCTCCCATTTGAGTTTAAATCCCCCACCCCTTGTCCTGTCACCACAGGCTCTGGTTCAAAGTCTCTCTCCACCTTCCCTCTAAGCTCCATCAGTGCCAGGGGCTGCTCAAATCTCCCTTCCAAGCAGAGCATTAATTAATTAATTACTCTCAGCATTACCCCACCACCCTCGTTGTGCATTTCCTCTGTCCTGTCTAAACCTCCTCCTTCCAGTGGAAACCCTTCCTCCTCCTCCTCCTGTCAGGGCAGGCCCTGATAAAAGGTCTCTCTGCACTTCTCTTATCAGCCCCTTGCAATGTGGGAAGCCCCAGATAAGGTGTCCCCACACAGTCCCCCCAGTCTGATGTCACATCAAACACTGCAGCTCCCAGTATGGACCAGCCCATAAGTCAGGCCAGGCCAGTCCAAAATCAGGGATTGTTCAGGGCATTTTGCACTCAAGCTGGAGTCCCTGCAAGGCCAGACATTGTCCCAGCTCCTCCCTCAGCATAACTTAAATTTTTTTTTTTTTTTGTTTAGTTGGTAGAATTTGAGGTGTTTTTTGAAGAATTTTTTTGTATTATTGTTATTATTTGAGATTATTTTTGCAGTATGAGGAAATGGGATTAATTTTTTGTTTGTATTTTGTGGGTTTGTATTTTGTAAAGTTTTTTTTTTTTAGGTTTTGAGGTATTTATTTTTTTGTATAAGGAATTGGTAGTTGTTTTTGTTGCTGTATATTATTAGAACTGGAAGGTGTAATAACGGGAGGGATTAGAGGTGGTGGTGTAGTGAGAGGTTGAATGTTTTGTTGGTTTTAAGGTGCTGTTGGTGGAAGCATGTAGGTGTTGTTTATAGAAGTATTTAGGGTGTTGTTGTTTTGTTGTATGGAAGCAGTGTTTGAGATGGTGTTTTGTGTTTAGATTTAAATGTTTATTATTTTTTATTTCTATTAGAAGTTGTGAGTTGCTGGTTTCCATTTGGACCTGGGGATGTTGTCTGTAACTCCTGGGATGCAGCCCCCCAGGAATTCCTTACCCATGCCACATAAAGCAGAGCATTTCTGCAAGTCAGTGACCCCTCAGGTCAGGTCCAGGATGGATTTAGCTCGTGGATCTGGAGATTCCCTTAAAGGGCAGTGGGACTCCACTCCCCCAGGCTGGGGCTCAGGGCCCTGAGCTCCTTGTGTGGACCAAAATTAAAGTTCCTACTGGGACTGAAGCTTTGGGGTTTCCTGGCAGTGCTGGGGACCAGTCCCAAAATTCCTGTTCCTGTTCCAGCATCCCTGTGCACTCTTCCCACGCCCTCAGACTCCCAGGATTCTCTGGCACCCCTTCCCCCTGCTCACAGATATCTGCCTGCAGCCATCAGGGTCTTCTCTAGCCAAAACCTCCCTCCCCTTCCTTGTCCATCCCCAGCTCTGTCCCCTCAGAGGCCTTTGGGATTCTGCAGCTGTGGCTCCTCTCTCCCTCCCTCTGTTCCTGATGTGCCAATGTTGGCTGAGAAGTGGCAGCAAACAGGGACAGAAACTTCTCTCTGCCTCTGGAATATTCTCAGGAAAAATGGAGAAATCTGTCCAAAACCAGGAGCTGGTAAATCCAAAAGTTTCTGCTGAGGAGAAGGAGCAGGGGGAGCTCACCAGGGTCCTTCCAGCACCACAGGATGATTTCAGTTCAAAGGCTCCCCTGGAGGGCTCAGGCCCATTCCTCCTGCCCCAGGTAAGGCCAGTCCAAAGTCAGGGATTGTTCAGGGCATTTTGCACTCAAGCTGGAGTCCCTGCATGGCCAGACATTGTCCCAGCTCCCCTCTGAGCACACTGAGCTCCCTTCTCTGCTATTTAACACCCTGGTGAGTATATTCTCCTTAAACAAATCAGGATTTACCTGATGGGAGCTGGTGGCTCTCATCCCTTCCCCTTCTCCCTGCTCAGGCCTCCTCATTTCCCCTGCAGTGGTGCTGGGGAACACACCCGGGTGCTCTGGCAGGGCTCTGGGGGCAGCACTGCTGGGAAGTTGTGGAAGAGGTTTTACAGCAAATTCTGTGAGCCAGAGAGGAGTTTGAGAAGAGGATCCATGTTCACCCCTGAAAGAATTTCCTACCAAGGTCATTGACACAGAAACCAAGAAAGAAAGAAGGAGAAATAAGAGAAAACCTGCAACTGCCTGTTCCAACGAGCACTTTGTTTCCTGACCAATGAGTGAAGAGTAAACTTAAGAGGTCTGTAAGAATAAAAAGCATGTGTGCTGTAATAAAAACAGGTCTGAGGCCTTCTGCAAATGGAGAGTGTTGCTTTGTATTGTCTCCATCTCAGCTACACCAGGGAATGAGTGCTCCTTTGCTTTCTGGAGAACCTTCCCCCTGGACTTTGTGGTGAGAGTGATTTCTGCAGGGTGTGTGGGATCCTGCTCCCTGTGAGCCCTGGGACAGGGGTCTGTGATTTCTGCAGGGTGTGTGTGTATCCCTGCTCCCTGTGAGCCCTGGGACAGGGGTTTGAGGCTGCTCCTGCAATTCCTGGAAGCTGCAATCATTCCCAATCTCACACACACAGTCTGTAAGTACAGGTGGGCTGCTCTGGGAAGTGTTTGTGCCTTCCCTGATTCCCAGCTCTGCTTATCAGAGCCTGGAGGGAGCTGCCTGTGGCCCTGCAGGCCAAAGGACTGAGTTAGCAGAGGAAGAAATGGATAAAATATGAGTTTGTCCACAGCAAGGAAGAAAGCAAGGCCACTAGCATGGAAACTGATAAAATAGGCACAAAAGGGATATTTGCAGTTAGAGGATACCTGCCTTAGTGAGCACTGTAATGCCTTAATAATTTTCTATAAACTCTTGCCAATTAATTATTGCCATTAATTACTTTATACCAATAAAATGCAATAAACTATTGCTTTGTCCAATGAATAGAATGAGCTGGTTTGATGTGAGTAATGACTTAAAATCACACTTTGTTAAGAGTGTAAAACTTAGGAACAGCTTATAATAAAAAAGAAGCTGTTGTTGTCCCTGCACAAGTGTGTGTGTGTGTTTCCATCTCAGCAGTGACACTTCCCACATCACAAACTTTCAGCTGGGATGTTTGGCAGGTGCTTACACCTCACACCAGGTGTTGCCTGCTGGTCTTGGCCTCACTTTTCCTGATGTTTCAGTGCAGCAGCTCTTTCCCTGCCATTCCAGCACCATCCCTGGGGCGCCTGGCCTGGTGCATCCCCAGCAGCCATCCTGGCCCAGGCGTTCTCCTGGCTGGAAGCGCTGCTTTTAACAGAGCACAGGAGAAAAAGTGAGTGGGGAGCGAGGCCGGGCTGTGTCCCAGGGCTGAATCTTTGGGGACAGTCGCTGTCCCCATCCCTGTCACTGTCCCCATCCCTGCTCTGTCCCCATCCCTGCTGCCGCTGCAGTGGCTTCACCTGCTGCCAGTCCCCTGCCACCCCTCACTTTTGGGGAGCTGCAGGTGCCACCTGTCCCCAGCCCTAGGGTGCAGCTCCTGCCTGTCCCGGGGTGCTGCCCCTGCAAGCAGCGCTGGGGCTGTCACTGGTGGGGCTGAGTGCGGTGCCAGGAGCTAACTGGGAGGCACTGGGAGGCACTGGTGGGCCAGCAGTGCCCACCACACCCCCAGAGTGCCCCCATTGGGGCATCCCTACTGAGGAGCGATTTTTTGGGGCAATTTAAACTTTGAGGAGCTCCTGCCTGAGCCCTGAGCTAGACCGAGGAGTTCTCCGAAGGGTCCCTGCCTTGGTGGGGGTACCGGGGGTGTCCCGGCCGTGGGAGCGGGGGGTTTCCCGGTGCCCCCCGTGCCGTGGCCGTGTCCCTGCAGTGTCGCTCTCACCCGCCAGGTGTGCGCAGTTGAGCCGCGCTGGCACCGCTCCCGGGATGAGCTCAGCGCGCCGGGATTGGGAGCCGGGATCAGCTGCTGCCCTGACGTGATGCTGACGCGGCGCCGCATCCTCCCCTGAATCCTCCCCCAAATCCTCCCCCGAATCCCCCCCTGCACCCCCGGCCCCCCCCGTGACCTCCTTTAGCAGACAAAGACGGGAAGTGGCGCCTGCGTGCGCATCCCGCCCCTCCATCCCCCCCTTCTCCTTCCCCTCCCTCCGGCCCCCGCTCTGAACCTGGAAAAAACAGCTCAGCTCCTATTTCAAGGAGCTTTTGTCCTCCCCAAGAGCTTTCTTGGGGACATTTGTCTTTCTTTCTTCTGCCTGTGACGGGAACATAATTGGGAGTGGGTCTCCATCTGCTCCGGGGGGAAAGGGGGAGTCCCGGGCAGGGATCACAGCAAGGAGCATCCCCAGACTTCAGGGCGCTTTGGATGGGGCATTTTGGGAGCAGGAGAGGGGATCTGCAGGGTTTGTGCCCTGAAATGGATCAGGGATTGTGCATTGCCTCTGTTGTGGGGCTCCCCTATGTCTGCAGTGCCCCCCACACCCAGGGCTCTGGGCCCAGCAGTGCCAAAATCCCAAATCCTACCCCAAATCCTACCCCAAATCCTACCCCAAATCCTGCCTTCCCACACCCTGATGTGTCACTTGTGCTTTCCCAGCCCTGCCAGCCTGAGTCACCGGGGTGTGCTGGGAATTCAGCTGCCCTGGAGCCCCAGAGCCAGGTTTTGCAATTTTTTCAGCCCCCCATTGTTCATGGGGTGAGCTGTCCTGGCACCTCCTCTCCTGATGCCCCTTTTTATGCAGCAGCACTGCAAAACCTCCCTCTCCTCAAGTGCCACCTCCCTGCCAAGCTCCTGCTGTCCCAGTGCCACCCTCAGTGTCCCCTGCCATGCAGGGGAACATACCCCTGCTTTTTATATATATATCATCTATTCTATATATTTAAATCTCTATTTTAGATCTACATTAATGACAGTAATAAAATCAAGGCTCCCTGGGTGTCCCACCCTGGCTGTCCTCCACTCCATTCACCCCCAGGCATCCCCCAGGGCTCCAGCTCTGGGTCAGCTCGCCCTGATCCCACAAAAAGCTCTGCTCCCTCTCAGGAAAGGCCCCTGGAGGGATTCTTGCAGTTATATAAATTGTGGGAGTTACATAAGGACTTTCCCAGTGCAGCTCTGCAGGGCTGAGGGCTCAGGTTGGTGCTGGGCATCCCAATCCTGCCTGAGTTCTGAGTTCTGAGTTCTGAGTTCCACCCCTCAGTGCTGCCATTTTACCTCCCATCACCTCCATCTGTCTCTTCAATTTTTAAAAGCTCCTTGCTTTTCTTCCTCATCCCCTCAGTGTTTAAATTATTACCAGAAAAAAAAAAAAAAACACCATACCAAAACCTTGGATTTTTTCGTGTTTTTTCACCTCCTTCCTGAGCGATGCCTTTTGGCCCTTTTTGAACTGATCCTGAGAAATTTTTTGCAAGATTTCCTTGGAAATTTCAGCCTCAGATCCAGCAGGATTTGGCCCTGCCCTGGCACACTCCCTGCCTTGAAACACTCAGGGAGCAGCAGCTTGCAGGGTTTTCATGGACCCTTTCATCCCCAAACCTTTCCTGGGGTTTTCCCTGCTCACCCCATTCCAGGTGGGGCTGCTTCTCCCTTTATATCCATCCTCAACCCTTCTTCCCACTCCACAAGAGAAAATTTGGGTGCTCATCCTAACGTGGAACTTCATATAAATGAAATGTAATGAAATTTCTCACACATGAAAAATTGTGTAACTGTGCAGGGCAGGGGCATTCATCTTTAAGAGTTTTGTGTGTGAATTAGGTTGGTTTTAATTCAAATTGAGGATTTTAAATGTAACACAGCAAGGAAAATAGAAGGGTAAAAGAGGGAGGGAGAGGCAACCAGGAGAGCTCAGGAGGTGACAGCAGTCCAGAAGATTTTTAAGGAAATCAAATTTCAGCCTTGCAGGATTTGGCCCTAAATGGGGTCACCCCGTTTCAGGTGGGAGCTGATTCTCCCCTCATATCCCCCTTCAACCCTTTATCCCACCCCACAAAAGAAAACACAAAGTTTTGGGTGCTCATCCTCATGTGGAATGTTAAAAAAAAAATTAAAATTAAAAGGTTTCATCAAAATTGGAAAACTAAATAATTGTGTGGGGCACTGGCAATCATTTTTAGGAGCTGTGAGTGTGAATTATATCAATTTTAATACAAAATACTCTCCTTTTCCTGGATATTTTGAATGTAACACAGCAAGGAAAGTGGAAGGGTAAAAGGGGAGGGAGAGGCAACGAGGGGAGCTCAGGGGTGACAAAGCTGCTGAAAATTTTTAAGCAAAAATAATTTTAGCCTCAGATCCAGCAGGATTTGGCCCTAAATGGGGTCTGATATTCCACCTTCAACCCTTTATCCCATCCCACAAGAGGAAACACCAAGTTTGGGGTGCTCATCCTAACTGGATGGAACTTAAATGAAATTTAAAAGTTTTTTTTTCAAACCTGGAAAATTATATAATTGTGTGGGGCACTGGCAATAATTTTTAGGAGCTGTGGGTGTGACAAATGCTGGATTTAATACAAAATACTCTCCTTTTCCTGAGGATTTTCAATGTTACACAGCAGGGAAAATAGAAGTATAAAAGGGGATGGAGAGGCAACCAGGGGGGCTCAGGGGGTAACAAAGCTGCTGAAAACTTTTAAGCAAAAATAATTTCAGCCTCAGATCCAGCAGGATTTGGCCCTACACTGGCATAGTCCTGGATTAATAGTTGGATATTCAGGGAGCAGCTTGCAGGGTTTTCCTTTTCACCCCTAAACCTTTCCTGGGGACCACACCTGGTCACCCCATTTCAGGTGAGTGCTGGGCCTCCCCTCGTATCCATCTTTAACCCTTTTGGCCATCCCAAGAGAGAAAATACCAAGTTTTGGGTGTTTGTCCTAATGTGGAATTTCAAATAAATTAAATTTAATGGGTTTTTTCAAACCTGAAAAATTCCATAATTTTGTGTGGCACTGGCAATAATTTTTAGGACCTGTACGTGCGAAATATTTCGGTTTTAATACAAAATACTGTTTTTTGGGGGGGATTTTGAATGTAAAACAGCAATGAAAATATAAATGTAAAATACGTGGCAGGGAGAGAAAACCAGGAGACCTCAGCGGGTCACAAGGATGCTGAAGCTTTTTAATCAAATATTTTGACTATCACGAGAATTTTGATCACCCGGTTGGGAATTTTGGGGCGTTTTTTGCTGCCTGGGGCCCGCGGGGCTGGAGCAGGGCCGGCGAGCTCCTTGTCCCCCCCAGACCCATCCGGCAGCAGAGGGTGCTCATGCACCGCTGAGCGATTCCTCCTTCTCCCTCAGCCATCTTAGGGAAACCTTTCCCTTCCCTGCAGTCTCCATTTTATGTTCCTGACGCCGAAAATAAAAAGGTCAGCGCGGGGGGGAGGGAGGATGGGCCGGGGGGATGCGGGAAGCGCTGGGGCAGAGCTTGGCTGTGGGTTTTGGGGTGCCAGGCCGGGGTGTGGGGCTGGAGGGAGGGGGGGGCCCTGAGGGTCTGGTACCCAGGGGGGTGCAGGGAGAGGGAGGGCAGGATTGGAGAGGGGGGAGGTGGAATTCCAGCTGGAATGCCACTTGGAGCCCCCCGGCAGCCGCCAGGGCGGGTGGTGCCCCTTCCCTCCCTGCATCCCTGCATCCCTGCATCCATCCCTGCATCCCTCCCCGCAGGATGCTGCAGCTGGATGCTTTTTTTAACCCCTGTCTCCACAGGAGGCTGAGCAGATCCCCCAGGCTGTCTGGAAGCAGGATGGAGCTCAGGATGGGGCTCAGGATGGAGCTCAGGATGGGGCTCAGGATGGAGCTCAGGATGGAGCTCAGGATGGGGCTCAGGATGGGGCTCAGGATGGAGCTCAGGATGGGGATCAGGATGGAGCTCAGGATGGGGCTCAGGATGGGGCTCGGAATGGGGCTCAGGATGGAGCTCAGGATGGAGCTCAGGATGGAGCTCAGGATGGAGCTCAGGATGGAGCTCAGGATGGGGCTCAGGATGGAGCTCAGGATGGAGCTCAGGATGGAGCTCAGGATGGGGCTCAGGATGGAGCTCAGGATGGAGCTCAGGATGGAGCTCAGGTCAGGATGGAGCTCAGGATGGAGCTCAGGATGGAGCTCAGGTCAGGATGGAGCTCAGGATGGGGCTCAGGATGGAGCTCAGGTCAGGATGGAGCTCAGGATGGAGCTCAGGATGGAGCTCCGCTTTCAGCCCTTGCCAGGCTCCCCAGCCCGGAGGGACTTTCCTGTTTTCATTGTTCGGGACACCGAGATCTGTCCTTGTTCTTTCTTTCCTTCCTGCCTGCACACGTTCGGGAGGGGGAGGGGGTGGCCCCGGCTCCGTGACCAACAAACCCTGGCAGCAGCAGCAGCACCTTTCCCGGCTGTGTGGAGAGTCCCAGGAGAGCTGCCAGCATCTGTGGAGCAATTGTTGTCATCATCCCGATTTGTGGGAGCCTTTTTTTGTTACTCATCGCTGCCTCCTCCTCCGTGCTGAGCAGTGCTGAGGGGTGAGCAGGCACCCCCAGTCCGGGAAATAAAACAGCCCAGGGGTCCAAACTGCTCCAGTTCCACCCACCCAGGCAAGGATGCCCAGGGGTGGGCTGTGGTCCCCCACGACCCCTGCCTGTCTGTGCCCTGTGATGGGCACAGCGCATCCCTCCCTTCCATGAGGGCTCTGTGAGCTTCCAGAGGTTTCCTGGGACTGTCTTGAGTGGTTTCCAGGCTATGGAGTGCGGTTTGGGGTTTGGGGAGGGGTTTTTGTGGCACGTCAAACCCGAGAAGTGAAGTGCTGTGCCCTCCCCTTCACGGGACTGTGCACAGAGACAAACTTCATCCGACAAACTTCAACCAGCCCGAGCTGCCAGCTCCAAACCTGCCCGAGGTGGGGATTAAACACTCCCAAATCCGGGCCAAGTCCATCAGCAAACTTGAACAAAAACCTCTGGGAGAGCTGACTTGTCTTCAGTGTTCAGCTGAGTCTGCCCGGGCAGCTCATCCCTCAGAGCCAGGGAGGGGGAGGAATCCCCGCGGGACCATTCCCAAATCCCCGTGGGACCATTCCCAAATCCCCGTGGGACCATTCCCAAATCCCCCTGGGACCATTCCCAAATCCCCGTGGGACCATTCCCACAGATCTGCTCCTTCCACATCCTGCCAGTCCTTGTGCTTATCCTACACCCAGTTTATTCCAAACTCTTTTATTCCTTTCCTAAAGACCTGATTTTGCAGCTCAGTGGAGTCAGTTTTGGTCCATTTTAGTCAGATTTGGTCTGTTTTAGTCAGTTTTGGTCTGTTTTAGTCAGCTTTGGTCCATTTTGGTCTATTTTGGTCAGTTTAGGTCAGTTTTGGTCAGTTTTTTGTCTGTTTTGGTCCATTTTGAACAGTTTTGGTCAGTTTTGATTCGTTCTGGTCCATTTTGGTCAGTTTTGGTCAATTTTGGTCCGTTTTGGTCAGTTTTGATCCCTTTTGGTCCCTTTTGGTCAGTTTTGGTCCCTTTTGGTCCCTTTTGGTCAGTTTTGGTCCCTTTTGGTCCCTTTTGGTCTGTTTTGGTCCGTTTTGGTCCATTTTGGTCAGTTTTGGTCAGTTTTGGTCAGTTTTGGTCAGTTTTCCCCCAGCTGCTCCATCCTTCCCACAGCCTCACACGAGGATGCTCCTGAGCAAGCAAACATCCCAAGAGCCCCTGTGATTTCTGGGGACGCTCAGCTCACTCGGAGCGACTTTTCCTTTAAATACCCCGAGTTAAGCTCCCTTTGTCTGTCATCTTGCGCCTGCCCGGACGAAAATAGGTCAGTGATTCCGTGCCGGGCCGGCGGAGGCAGCGCTGCCGCAGGCGGCGGGCGCAGCTCCGGGACAGGGATGCTCGCAGAGGTGGCCCGGCCGTGGGCTGTCACCGTTTTCTGAATAATCCTTTCTGATTTTCAAGAGAAAAATAGGATTTTTCTCCTGAGAAGCGGAGAGGCTTCAGGAACGCAATGTAAACAAGAACTCTCTGATAGCTGTGGAATGTACTTTGAAGATCGTTTACTGATAAATGGATCTTTGATTGGTTTCATGTGAATTGTTCCTACTTGATGACCAATCACATGTCCAGCTGTGTCAGGACTGTGGTCAGTCACAAGATTTTATTATTCATTCTATTCTTTTCTTTGCTAGCATTCTGATGTCTTTTTTTTTTTTCCTCTTTCTTTAGTATAGTTCTAATATATCATTTTCTTTTAATATAATATAATATCATCATAGAGTCAAAATTCTCATCTCTTCCCTCGTCCTAAAAACCTACAAACACCACCACAACAGGCCAGCTCGGGGGGAGGGATGCTCGCAGAGGTGGCCATTGGCCAGCTCGGGGGGAGGGATGCTCGGGATGCTCGGGATGCTCGGGATGCTCATAGAGGTGGCCCAGCCATTGGCCGGCTCCGGGGGAGGGATGCTCGCCCTCCCTGCGCTGTTACCGGGCAGGAGCCGCTCCCGGGGCTGCCGGGGGGAGCCGCACCCCCGTGCCCGCCTCTCGCTGGGTTTTCAGGATGCTTTTCCTTTTCGTGGTGTCTTTTTGAGGGCAGAAAATGAAGGGAATGAAAAGCAGTTTATTTATTGAAGGGCCTGCAGGTACGTTTAGGGCAGATGAAGCCCATCCAGGGGTGTTGGAACCCGGGATGCTGAGAATTTTAAACCTACTGCACTGAAAGGCACAGACCCGCAAGGGAACACTGCATTTAACCTGAGGCTGTGGAGAGGGCTTGCAAAATGGATTGATAGCAGATTATGAGACAGGGGCTTCCAAAAACAGCTTCCAAAATGGATTGATAGCATAAATCAATCACAAAAAATGAGACAGGGGCTACACCCAAAAATGGTCACGGGTTTTCACACTTTTATAAGTTCGGGCCATTTGCATATTGGGGGTTAATGTTACAGTTACAGCTTTAGCTAATGAAGTCATTGGTCCCCAGTTTGCTTCCCCCAAACTCACTTTTGTTTCCATCTCTCAGGGCCTGAGGCAGTGAGGTGTCCTTGATTCCAGGCCTGGAGAGGAATTGTTGTGTCTGCCCAAAATGGGACAGCAGCAGCTCACACTGTACATGGAGTTTAGGGTTCTACACTAAAGAAATGCAGGGCTACAAATAGCTGAAAAATACAAAAGCTGAAATCCTGAGGCATAGCCCTGCTCAGGGTGCAGCTTTTGGGGTTTGTGGGCACCCAGGGTGGGCACAGCCCCTGTTCCTGCTTGCTCCACTGAGCAGGGGGTGCCCTGTGGGAAACACAGTAAAGGTAAGAAGATTTTGAGGAATTGTGAAAGCAGGCCTCAGAAACAGAAAGAAAAAAAAAAACAGAAAATTTAGAGCTAGCTGCAGCTGCAAATCTGCAAGTAGCAAAGTTACAATGGTACAGCAAGCAAGGACAGGAAACAATAGTTTGAGTTTTGGGCTTGGCTAAGATAGACCTTAAGACTGCAGAAAAATATGCTTAGCAAGGTAGTAGAAGGTTTTAAGCTTAATAAGTCTTGTGTGCTGTTAATAGAAAGCAGACAAGCAAGCTTTGTGTGAAGCAGATGTGTGTGTGCTTTTAGTGGTTGGCTAAAAATCTTTATTATTTATTTCTTAATTTTTAATTATTAGCTTTAGCAATGTGCTATTGGCTAGAAAGTTTTTAAAACGCTCTGTAACAAAGCAATCTCTGGCTGTGCATGAGCTTTGCCACCTTCCCACTGTCCCAGCCATGCAGTGAGGCTGATGCCACATCCTCCTCTGAGGATCCTGGATGCATTCTTCTCCGATGAGGGCAGGCTGAGACAATTGGGACTGTTCAGCCTGGGGCAGAGCAGGGTTTGGGACACCTCAGAGCCCTTCCAGCACCTGAAGGGGCTCCAGGAGAGCCGGAGAGGGACTGGGGACAAGGGATGGAGGGACAGGACAAGGGCTCATGGTTTTAACTAAAACTGGGGGGATTCAGACTGAATATAGGGAAGAAATCCTTCTGGGAGGGTGGGCAGGCCCTGGCACAGGGTGCCCAGAGCAGCTGGGGCTGCCCCTGGATCCCTGGCAGTGTCCCAGGCCAGGCTGGACAGCCTTGGAGCAGCCTGGGGCAGGGGAAGGTGTCCCTGCCATGGCAGGGGGCAGTGGGATGGTCCTTTAAGGCCCCTTCCAGCCCAAACTATTCTGGGACCTCTCACACAAGCAGAGATGCTCTCAGCACCTTCTCCTAAGAGAAAAAATTGCATTTATTCCTGCTTTTTCCCCACCCCACCTCCCCCTCTGGGCTCCTTGCAGCATCTCTGTGTTTCCCCTGGGGTTAGGATAAAGGTGCCCAGCCAGCCCCACACACAAATCCATCCTCAGCGTCTGCTGCTCCTGCTAAACACCAACTACAGCGGGAAAAATCCTTTTTCAGGGGCGGGGAGGAGGAATAAATAGGGGAAAGGAGAAAAAAGGAGAAGGGAAAGCTCCCCAGTGGCCACCCGGGGTGAGAAGCAGCAGGAGTCCCTCACTAATCCCTTCCTGCAGAGTCCCCAGGTCCTTCTCCCACCCTCCGAGCCTCCCCGCGGTCAGTCCCGAGGCTGGAAGTGCTGATTGCAGCAGGCTTTGATTAGGAGCAGATGCTAATTACCCGCTAAGCCCAGCCTGCTGAGCCCCGGGGGATGATTAGCGCTGGTTTAATGACCCTTGTCCCCTCCTGTTGTCGTCTGAGGGTCCCGGGCTGAGGTCAGAGCGCCAAGAAAGGGCAGGAAAAGGGAGAGGAGCATTCCCAGCCCTTGTCATTAACTCTTCTAATCGCTCCCCGCTGCCACACACAGCACTGGGCTGGGCTGATTTTAAGATAAGGGTTAGAGATCTGCAGCTTAGGGCACTGTGTGGCCTCAGCGTTAGTCTTAGGTCTGGATTTGGCAGCTTTTCCAAGGAAAAAGACACTGGAAAATCTCTTCTGCCTGCCCCACACCCTGTCTGGCAGCAGGGCCTTTATTTCCATAGGCGATTTTTCTTCCCCATCCTGCTTCCTGGGAATGGTTTTTAGTTATGACCGGTCAGAGATGAATTTAAATCCTGGTAAAAGAAAGAAAAACAAAAAAAGAAAAAAGAAAAGAAAGAAAGAAAGAAACTACCGGGGCTTTCACCTCCATGGACATCAATTCTCCCCTTGCACTGCTGAATCCCAGCTTTGTTCCCTAAATTTCCTGATAAATCAACCCTGTCCCTGTAGGGAAGGCAGCTTTAGCATCACATTTCCATGTGGGGAGTATCTAGATAAGGGAATTTTGGATGGATTTTGAAGATCCAAGCAATATTTTTTATATATATATGTGTTCTAGAAAATCTATTTTCCCTGCCCTTGTTCCCATTCAGAAATGTGGTTGCTTGGCTTCACACCCCCATCCTGCTTTTTTTAAAGGCAGGAAAAAAGGAGAGTTAAGAGCTCCCTATTTATCTTCCCAAGATATCCTGAGAGAGTCTCAGTTGTCCTGGATTTTTCACAGAAATCCTGGGTTGTCCACATTGGAGAAATCTGGTCTTTGAAATGGGAAAACTTCAGTGGAAAAAGTAATTTTTTCTGGACACATTTAATTCCAAACAGAAATAAAACATTTTGGCTGTGCAATGTCAGTAGGAAAATCTCACTGTGATTTTTATTCCCTTTCTGCAGCGCAAGGAGTCAAATCTAAGTTGTCAGAACTAAAAAAAACAGTCTCCTGCAGAAGAATTTAAGTTTTCCCAGTGCTGTTTAGCCCTGCTGGGGGATAATGGGGGAAGGGAGTGGGGTGGGAATGGGGAGAGCAGAGTCCTGAGCCGGGGATGGGGCTCCATAAACCAGACCTCAAAGGAGAAACAGGACAGTGGAAAATGAACCCGGTTTGAGAAGCACAGTGGGGGTGGAACACCTTGGAAATGGCTTTTCCTGTAATTTTTTCTTTTAATTGATCAGAGCACTATTTTTACCCCGTTCAGATGCACTCAGGACTTAGAGGCTGCTCTCTGGGGAGGAGGAGGATTCTGTCCTTGCTGATTCATTCAGCCCTGGCTCAGGATCTTTCTGGAAGCATCTCCTGTCAGGTGTCAGAGTTCACATGGAGACAATACAAAGCAACACTCTCCATTTTCAGAAGGCTTCAAACCCTGTTTTTATTACAGCATGCATGCTTTTTATACTTTCTTACAAACCTCATCAGTTTACACTTTAGTCATTGGTCATGAGAGACAAACAAAGTGCTCGTTGGAACAGGCAGCTGCAGGTTTCTCTTATTTCTCCTTTCTTTCTTGGTTTGTGTGTCAACCATGAAATTCTTTCAGGGGTGAACATGGATCCTCTTCTCAAACTTCTCTCTGGCTCACAGAAGTTGTTGTAAAACCTCTTCCACACCCAGGTGTGTGCAACCTGTCTGGAGTTGGCACACTGAGATTCTCCTTCCTCCCCTTCAGCTCCTGGATATCTCTGTAACTCCATTTCTGGCCCTGATCATGGACACTCAGGGTGAGATCTTCTGAAAAGGGCAGGGTTAGATTTGATTCTAGAAAGGTTAGGTGAGACTTTAGGAAGCTTAGATTGGATTTTAAGAAGGTTAGGTTGAACTTTAGGAAGGTTAGATTTGATTTTAGGAAGAAATGCCTCCCTGGCAGGGTGGGCAGGCCCTGGCACAGGGTGCCCAGAGTAGCTGGGACTGTCCCTGGATCCCTGGCAGTGCCCAAGGCCAGGCTGGGCAATCTTGGAGCAGCCTGGGATGGTGGAAGCTGTCCCTGCCATGGCAGGGGTGGGATGGGATGGGCTTTAAGGTCCTTCCAACCCAAAAGCTGGCCCAAGGATGGGGTCTGGGTGCAGAACTGCTCTGAAGACAGAATCTGCCTGTTCAGAAAAGGTTCCAGTTGCTATAACATGTTGGGAAGCAGCACAAGAGCAGCTGTTTCCCATTAAGTGCCTGTTTCCAGTCCTGTGGGGCTCCAAAAATCAGCAGGTCTCTCCATGAGCCGCTGCAGTACCTGGGGCACAGCCATGCTCAGTGAGGCTCAGCTCAGGAAGCATCTCTTGATCTCTGCTGAAACAAATCCTTGCCTCATCCTCCTGCCGGTTTCTGGGCTTGTCCCCGTGCTGGGCTCTGCCTCAGGCCAGCAGGACACAAATGTCTGATTGGGCTGAGGCCTGTGGGGCTGCAGGAGTCCTTTAATGCTCTCTGCTTCTGATCCTGCAGGCAGGAGCTGAGCATGGCAAGGGAAAGCTCCATCCCTGCCAGGGCTGCCTGCAGAGCCCTGCACCTGCCAGGGGGCACAGAAGGGCTCAGGAGGGGGGACCCTTAAAGGCCTCTGGTCCACCCCTGCCATGGCAGGGACACCTCCCACTGTCCTAGGCTGCTCCAGCCCCAGTGTCCAACCTGGCCTTGGGCACTGCCAGGGATCCAAGGGCAGCCCCAGCCCTGTGCCAGGGCCTGCCCACCCTCCCAGGGAGGAATTTCTTCCTTAAATCGAATCTAACCTTCCTGAAGTCTAAGCTAACCTTTCTGAAATCGAATCTAACCCTGCCCTCTTTACAAGAGATCAGCCTGAGTGTCCATGATCAGGGCCAGAAATGGATTTACAGAGATATCCAGGAGTTCAGGAGGAGAAAGGAGAATCTCAGTGTGCCAACTTCAGGCCGGTTACACACACCTGTGCCAGGGCCTGCCCGCCCTGCCAGGGAACAATTCCTCATTCCCAATCTCCCATCCGGCCCTGCCCTCTGGCAGTGGGAGCCGTTCCCTGTGTCCTGTCCCTCCACCCCTTGTCCCCAGTCCCTCTGCAGCTCTCCTGGAGCCCCTTCAGCCCCTGGAAGGGGCTCTGAGCTCTCCCTGGATCCTTCTTTGTCCAGGTGAGCACCCCCAGCTCTCCCAGCCTGGCTCCAGAGGGGCTCCAGCCCTGGGAGCAGCTCCGTGGCCTCTCTGGACTCACCCAGCAACTCCAGGTCCTTCCTGTGCTGCCTTGTGCAGGCTGGCCTAGAACAGAGACTAGAGGAGTTAAACAATAAAGCAGGAATTTATTAGGAGGCCTCAATGGATCCACCTCGGGCAGCACCAGAGCCCAGCCAGGGCTGCACCCCAGGTGAACCAAAATGGGCACCAAATGCACGAGTGCTCACGGGGTCTCTCCCTGGGATCAGTTCTGCTCCATTTGCACCTTGCAGTTCATTGTCCCATCCCAGCCCCAGCCCCTGCAGTCCCACCCTGCTTGTTTTTCTCTCTCCAGCCCACGGGGTTTGTGCTCCTGGGCTGAGATTTGGGTCATTTGTCCTTGGTGCCCAGCTGGAGCAGGAATTGTTTTGTCTCCCTGCTCTGTGCACAGAGCTCACCATCCCCTCATGTGAACCCAGACCCACACACTAAAGCAGCACAGAATCTGAAAAATATAAAAACTAAAGCCTGAGGTATCACCTGTGCTGTGGCCCCAGGTGCTGTGGCTCCAGGTGGGTTCCAGGAAGAACACCAGAGGATTCCCAGCTCCTGCAAGCCCCTGCTGCTGGCCAGGCTCCCAGTCCCTCCTGCACGCTCCCATTTTCCTGCTCAGATGTTTTCCTGACCACATTTCCTCACATCCATCTCCAAAATATGCAGTACTGGGATGAGAGCGATGCCAGGGCAGGTGAGGTGATTGCCGGGGGTGGGAACAGGGAGCTGGATCTTGGCAGCTCCGAGCAAAGACAATTTTAGCTCCTTGCTGAGTCTGCAAAGCCCAGGGCTGCATCCCAAAGATGCTTTATTTGAGTGGCTACAGTGGAAAGCTATTTATTCTGAAAGCTGTGGCTGTGCTGGGCTGCACAGAGAGGGAATTATTGATGGAATAAGGGGATGTGATGCCTGGGAGGAAGGATACCTATTGTTCTGTCTGGGATGAAAGGCTGCTGCTGCTGCTGAGTCAGTGGTGGGAGGAAGGAAAGCAGGAGCAGGATATGGAGAGCAGATGCATCCGTCCCTGAGGGGCTGAAAGCTCTGCTGAACCCCTGACTGTGCCCCCAGTGCTCTGCTCTGCCTTACCCGCTCCAGTGTTGGCATTCGGCTCCAAATCTTCTCCTAAGCCCCAGTAAATCCCAGCCCCTCCCCTGTCCCAGGCTGCACTGGAGCTGGGCACTCCTCAGAACCTTTTTACTGCTCAAGCTCTTCTTTCAGTCTTGAAACAGCTTCAAGCAAATCCAAAGGAATCCCCTTTTATTTCTCACCTTGTGGACTGGTAAAACATTCAGATCTCCCTGGTGAGTGTGTCCCAGACCAAAGCTGTAAAAGAAGCTGGGTAGAGCCTGGGAGCTGCCTTGGGGAGCATTTATGCTGCAGAGAGCTCAAATCTGCCTGGGAAATGCCCGGGAGCATCAGTGTGATGAGCTTTGCCCGTGCTCTGAGCACTCCCCCCCCCCACCCAGGGTCAGGAGGGATGAAGGATCACATTTCCCAGGAGATCTGCTGGCCAGAAATTGCCTGAAGCAGTTAATTCTCTTTGGGGGGGTTGTTTGCCTGGATCTGCAGAGGGGGAATGAGCCCCACTCCTGGCAGGGAGGTCAGAGGGTTCTCAGAGGGTACAGCTGGAGTCCTGATGACTCCAGGATAGGAACTGCTCCTGCTTAAAGCAAATATTTTAGGAATGTCCTGCTCCATTTTTATGTCTTTTTTTTTCTTCAGTGTCTGCTGAGAACTTGAAGAAAAGCTTGAACAGGACAAGGGGATGGATTTTAAATGTGCAGTGGAATATTCTGAACTTCCCAGCCGATACAGATAAGATAAGAGAGACAAATCTGTGGGGGAAAATTGACAATATCCTCTTGCTTTTAGGGAGAAAAACATTCCAAAGAGGATGTGAGCTATGACAAAAGGAGGCCATTTCCCCTTGTCCACCCTTCCCACAGGAGGTGCAAATGTCCCCCCAGCACTGAACAGATTAGGCTGGGCTCATCTTTGAGTGCCCTTGAGCTTCTCTGGGCAGCTGTGCCAGGGCCTCACCATCTTCCCAGGGAAGAATTTCTCCCCAGTGTCCTATTCCAGCTGCTCTGCCATCCCCAGGGACATCCTTAACTGGAGCAGATTTCCCAGAGCCCCACTGCTCAGCTCTGCCGTGCTCCTCACTCCCCTTTAAAGAGGATTTAACCCCTTTTGTGTGGTTTTCCCCCTCCCACCCATCACAGCAGCTGTTCCTCCTGTCCTGCAGGAGCTGCCAGGGACAGCAGGAAACTCAATCTGCCAAGCTGGGGAGGGGGGAGGCAGAGGAGAAGCAGCAGTGAGAGCAGCAGGGAGGAGCTGCTGGACATGGATGGGATGCAGCTGGGTGTTTGGGGCAGCAGGAGCTGTGGGCTGGATGCAAAGAGAGCTACAGACGAAGAGAGGGATGCTCTGGAGCTGGATCCCCAAGGACGGAGACTTGGGGCAGCACAAGGGGCATTTCACTGAGAGGAGAAGCCTTGAAAGCAGCAATTTCAGGTTTGCCTGCAGAGCTCCACCTTCATCTGAGGGACACCCCACAGCAGCCCCATGGCTGTGCAAAGCCTGCTGAGCTCCAGAGAACCTTCTTCACACCCATTGCTTGTGCTCTTGGGCCTGAGATTTGGATCATTCGTCCTTGGCCCCCAGCTAGAGAAGGAATTGTTTTGTCTCTGTGAAGAGAGCTCAGCATCCCATAACACGAAGCCCAAACTTGCACACTAAACAGTACATAATCTGAAAAATAGAAAAGCTGAAACCTGAGGCATCACCTGTGCTGCGGTCCTCAAGGCTGGATGCTCCAGGAGGGTTCCAGAAAGAACCCACAAAATGGGTTCTTTTGGCCCTACAAAACACAGCAATTTGCACCCCAGCCCCAAGGCTGTGCTCCCCTGCTCTCCTGCACTCCATCTCCTCCTGGATTTCCTAGGAAGCTCAGTGGGTGTCAGCACCAGAACTCTTTTCCCTCTTCCCAAGCTGTGATGCTGTGCCAGAATCCTCCATTCCAACCACACACAGTTCACATTTATTTCAAATGTGGTTGAAAAGGGAGGAGGGGACAGGCCATAAATATTCTTTCCCAGGGCTGCTGCCTGAGCCTGGGAATACCCAAAGGAGTGGAATGGCCCCTGTGGGGTTGGCTCTGTGGGACAGACCTGGGCAGCCCAGGTGGCTCATTCATCACCCCAGGTGTGTCTGTACCCCTGGCTGAGTAAATCCTCCCCTGGCAGGCAAAGTTTTGGGGAGCAGAGAGGACCTGGCCTTGCTCCTGGCACTGTCCATATTTTCACATTTCCACTTTCCTCCCTGGCTCTGTGCATGCTCAGGGACATGGGTGTAGAGCAAACCCTGTCATTTTGTGATGAAGCGGCCATTTCCTACATTTTTCCTACATTACCCACGAAATTTGGATGTTACTGAGTGTAATTCTGGAAACCTCCTGAGCCTGCAGCCACTCCAGGCACAGACCTGCAACAGTGACCCCCCTCAGCAGTTGTGGCTGGTCTGAATTCAACCTTCTGCTTGGCCCTGGAGGTTAACGTGGCTCTGCATGTCCCCTGCTGTCCCCACAGCGTGGGCCTGCTCCCTGCTACCAGATGCATTCTTTGCTTCCAACATATGGCCTCAATTACTGTCCTCTCCCTTGATTTCCTGCCTCTCTGGCTTTCCTGAAACTCATCCCCTCCTCCTGGCAGCTTCAACTCCTGCAGTGAGATGCTTTGCAAGCTCTCACATTCCTCCCTGCCTCCCTGCTGCCTCTAACCAGGGGGTGCTGATGCAGAGCAGGCACAGAGGAGGCTCAGACTCCCCCAGGTGCTGTCACTGAGCCCAGGAGCCCCAGGGGCCTGGCTGGTCACAGCCAAACTGCCCAGCCCAGTGTCCAGCAGGGCTTTGTCCAGAGCCCCCCCCCTCTCTCAGCATCCATCCCACACCCCCTTGAAGTTTTCAGGGTTTTTTTTAAACTTGATTTGCAAGGCTCAGGCTTACTTTGATTTCCATCCCTTCCTGAGGCTGGGGGCTTTCCCAGCCTCTGCCCTTTGAAAGGAGCATCAAACCACTCTGGGTTTCCCCTGGGCACTGCTTGGCCTCATTCCTGGGCACTTACCCCTGCAGAAAAGCCATGTGCTTCTGCCTCTCAAAGCTTTGGAGGAGGGGAGAGAGCTCTGAGCTCTGTCAGTGGCTCTTTGTGGGAAATGGATTTGTAGAAAACCCTCAAAACTTGACAGAAGGCGCACATAGTGTGTATCTGTATGCAAACCCTGAGACGAGAAATGGTGACTTAGAAATGCCATGGAATAGGACAGACATTGTTGAGAGAGAAATGGAGCTAGAAATAAGTTTCAAAGGATGGCCTTGTAAAAAAGACTGGATACTTTGGAGGAATGGAACTGTGAAAGATGCATTGTAGTGGGACCCACAAGGGGTAATTTTAGATAATGCTTTAAGGCATTTACAGCGTGGTGTGACAAAAGCTGATAGGCCAAGAAATGCTTATAGTGTAATGTAATTAAGAAATAATTGCCTTCTGATTGTGATGGAGCGAGTTATAGCATCTGTATTGTCCCACCCTTCTCATGAGACTGAAAATGGAATAAAAGTTTTTAAAACACCTCTCAGTTGCCCCATCTCTGGGTCAGAAAAAGGCTTCATCCAACAGCTCTTCAGCCCCTTCCTGCTGCTGGGGGGAGCCCCAGGCCCTGCAAACCCTGAGCAATCTGAGCTTATTCAGGGCTCAGGGGGAGGTGGGAACAGTTCAATCCCACAAACGAGCCAGTTAATGATTCCCAGCCCCTCGCTGGCACGTTCCAGCCTTTGGAAGGGGGTCTGGCCAGCAGCTGTGCCAGCAATTGTAGCTCCAAAAGAGCATTTTCTTTCTGTGTCAGCTTTCATCCGTGGCCCCTCTGCATTCCCCTGGTGCCTGCAGATGCCAGAGTTTCCAGGGCTCCTGCTGCTCCAAGCCCCTGGGACTCTTCCCTCCCATCCAGCCATAGAGCTGTGTGATGGGGAGGGGGTGAAGGAGGCACTGCTGGCCCCGTGTTTCCTTCCTCTTCCTGTCCCATCCTGCCCTGAGTGTGGGAGAGGCTTTTTCCCGGGATAAAAACGGCTCAGCAGCATTTGGGAATGGCAGAAAAGCTGAGAGCTGCACCTCTGAGTGCAGCAGTGCAGGGGAGCAGTTTGGGATGCAGTGGGAGATATCAACACCTATAGCTGAGCAGCCACAGCCACGTTCAGCTGCAGCAGCCCCCTTGAATAATAAGGTTTATATAGTCTATATATACAAATTTTATCCATATTAAATATTATAAACAATATTTTTACAATATGTAAATAATAAATTTTTACAATATATAAACAAATATTTTAAAACTGTATTATAATAAGCCTGGACACTGGTTTCTGATTTTCTTGTTCAGCAATGCCAGCAGGAGCATCACTGATGGAGTCACCATCTCTAGAAGTGTTCAATATGCGTGGATGCGGTTTAGAGGTGAACATAGTGGTGCAGTGAATTTGATGATATAAAGTTTTCCTTAGCAACCTTAACGATTCTGTGATCCCCTGAAATGTGCGTCACCTCCCTAAATTCCTCCTCACCTTCTCCTGGTGCCTCTTCCTATCACAAGCTTCCAGTGGAAGCACAGAGAAGGAAAAGTCCAAATTTCTGAAATCAAATACATAGTGTTTTTGGGAATCCTGGAGTGCACAAAAGCCGGAGGGGAGTGGATGGAGCACAGAGCTGAGGATCCAGGTCACAACATCCCTCCACACCCCTTGAGTGGTTTGGATGAGCTCACTCTGAAGTTGCCACAGGGCCAGCACCCTGTCACCCTCAGGGACCCTTCACAGCTCCTCAAACCCACCCCCAGCACTGTAAGACCCCCAAAAGCCCCAGTAGGTGCCAGTCACTCAACCCTGCCCCAGAACCTCGAGCGGTGAATTTGGGCAGGTTTGTCCCTGCCAGCCCAAACCCCAGCGCTGGGGCTGCTCCATCCCAGGACACCCCAAAGCTTCAGGGGTGTAAACCAGCGCCCCAAAACTGCGGGGGCTTGGGGCTGTGAACGGGCATCCCAAAGCTTCAGGGGTGTAAACCAGCACCCCAAAACTGCGGGGTTGTAAACCAGCGCCCCAAAACTGCGGGGGCTCGGGGCTGGGAACGGGAAGCCTCAGCCCTCACGGCCTCCCCTCAGCAGCCCCAGAGGCTCTCCGGTCCCGGCCCTCACGGCCCCAGAGGCCGTTACGGTACCGGCCCCCCTCAGCCCCAGAGCTGGTTCCGGTCCCGGCCCTCACGGCCTCAGAGCCGGTTCCGGTACCGGCCCTCAGCAGCTCCAGAGGCTCTCTGGTACCGGCCCCCCTCAGCCCCAGAGGCGGTTCCGGTCCCGGCCCCCACGGCCCCAGAGGCGGTTCCGGTACCGGCCCCCCTCAGCCCCAGAGGCGGCTCCGGTACCGGCCCTCAGTAGCTCCAGAGGCTCTCCGATACCGGCCCTCATGGCCCCAGAGGCCGTTCCGGTACCGGCCCTCACTGCCCCAGAGCCGGCTCCGGTACCGGCCCTCAGTAGCTCCTGAGACGGTTCCGGTCCCGGCCCTCACGGCTCCAGAGCCGGTTCCGGTACCGGCTCTCACAGTCCTAAAGCCGGTTCCGGTACCGGCTCTCACGGCCCCAGAGGCTCTCCGGTACCGGCCCTCACGGCCGCAGAGGCTCTCCGGTACCGGCCCTCACGGCCCCAGAGGCTCTCCGGTCCCGGCCCTCACGGCCCCAGAGGCTCTCCGGTCCCGGCCCTCACGGCGCCGTGCCGGCGCTGCGGACGCGGGGTGCCGGCAGGTGGCAGCCTGGGCAGGCGGCACGGGCAGCCTCTCGCAGATGTTTAATGGGATTTCAGAGCTCCGGGATCCACCGGGAGCTGTTGTCACGGAAACGCAGATCTGCGAGAGCCCGGGCGCTCGGCCTTAACCCCCTCGCTGCCGGGGAGGATGCGCCGGAGGGGAGCGCTCCGTGCCCGGGGCTCCCAGCCCCCGCCCGGCTCTGTAGGGTCAGCTCTTTTCTTTAGGATTGCCTTTCAAAACCTGCCTGGGTGCTGCTGGAGCCCCGGTGCCCCAGGAGGGGTGTCCTGTCTCCTGCCTGCGTGTCCTTCTCCTCACCACCTCAAGTTTGGGAGGTTCCCACGCAAAAAGCTGGACCAGTAGGTGAGGCTGTGTGCCCATCTCCCACCTTGGGGGGGAAATTTCCTACTAATGCCTGCTCGCAGCACATCCCACCCCGCTCGAGGGCTGGGGCTGGACGGGAGAGGGCACCCGAGCTGTGCTGCCCCTGGGGTGGTGGCCTTGCATGTGTCACCCCCGCACGTGGCTCCCCGGGGGGACAGCCCAGCCCTGCGCTGGGGAGGACGAGCAGCTGCGCCGGGGCTAATCTGCTTAGGCTGAGCAGCAGCACGGGAGTGAAAGGGAGATTAGAGGGCAGGGGGGCTCTGGCAGCCCGGGATGCTCAATGGAGAGGCACGGGGAGACAACTGGGGCGAGCACAGAGGGAGAAGAAGCTGGGGGAGATGAGAGGAGCTGCCAGAGAGGCCTCAGTGGGCAGCAAAGCACAGCTGGGGGCTCAGAGGAAGGGAAAGGCTTTAGGAACATGCCCAAAAATCCTTGTGGAGCATCCCCCGCCTCCTTCTCCCCAGGAGGAAGGTGTTGCCAGGCAGTCTGGGCCCCAGTCCATTCCCTCCATTCCAGAGGGGGGAATTGGATGCATTTCCATCCCCCATCACACTCAGGGGCATGAAAACATTCTGTAAAGCATATTCAGAATGGGAACCCACTGGAATTTACTCTCTCCCTGAAGGACATGGGATATTTGCTGTCCTTTCCTAGGGTAGGAACCAGATGCCATTTTCTGGAGCAGAGCAGGGTGTGAGCTGCTGCTCACAGAGGCTCCAAGAGGGACTCCAGGGGCTGGAATTCCCTGTTCCTGCCATGCTGCTCTCCCAGTCTGGTGTTCTCCTTGCCCATGGCTATTGGGGCACAGTGCTGGATGTTCCATGGGGAGTTCTGCACTCCTGCCATGTGGAAGAGGTTTTACAGCAACTTCTGTGAGCCAGAAAGAAGTTTGAGAAGAGGATCCATGTTCACCCCTGAAAGAATTTCCTACCAAAGCTGTTGACACAAAAACCGAGAAAGAAAGAAGGAGAAATGAGAGAAACCTGCAGCTGCCTGTTCCAACGAGCACTTTGTCTCCTGACCAATGACTAAAGTGTAAATTTATGAGGTTTGTAAGAATGTATAAAAAGCATGCAGGCTATAATAAAAACAGAGTTTGAAGCCTTCTGAAAATGGAGAGTGTTGCTTTGTATTGTCCCCATCTCTACCAGGACACTGCTGGGGCAGGGGAGCGTGGCAGGGCAGGAGGTGCTCACCGAGCTGTGTCTCTGCTGTGCTCCTTCCACAGGGAGCTCCAGGGCTGGCAGGGATGGAAAAAAGCAGTACCTGCTCTTATTTGTAGTGTTTGTTCCTTCCTCTCAGCTGTCAAGGAAACCATGGCATGGGCCACATACCCAGCTGGGGTTGCTGTGGTTGCTGACGTGTTCTGGCTTTTTAATCCAGATCCAAAATAGCTTCTCCACCCCTCCATTTGTGCTGGCTGACAGAGCACCTTCCTCGGTGCCATCGTCTGTTGTCCTGCCTGGGAGTGAGGCCCAGAATGCCAAAGTGTTTCTTAGAATCATAAAATGACTGAATAGTTTGGATTGAAAGGAATATTTAAAGGTCATCTGGTTCCAAACCCAACCACCTTCCACCACGGTAGAAGAGTGGGGAGGAAGATCTCTCAACCAGGCATTTGGAAAAAGAAAACCAGAGCAGAGAGGTAGAAGTGGGGATGCTACAACTTTTCTATTTCTCACACAGGAGGAGGAGAAAGGTCAGGAGAAGCATGTAAGAAATCTCCAAAGTTTCCACAGCCTAGGCTGGCAGTGGGATATTTTTCCTCATCTTTTACATGCAGAAAAGAGCAGAGCTTTAACGTAACATTGAGGGGCTGGGGCATGTCCAGGGAAGGGAACAGAGCTGGGAAGGGGCTGGAGCCTCAGGAGAGGCTGTGGGAGCTGGGAAGGGGCTCAGCCTGGAGAAAAGGAGGCTCAGGGGGGACCTTGTGGCTCTGCACAGCTCCTGACAGGAGGGGACAGCCGGGGGGTCGGGCTGTGCTCCAGGGAACAGGGACAGGAGGAGAGGGAACGGCCTCAGGCTGGGCCAGGGCAGGCTCAGGGGGGATTTTGGGAAAATTTCTTCACTGAAAGGGTTGTCAAGTCCTGGAACAGACTGCCCAGGGCAGTGGTGGAGTCACCATCCCTGGAAGTGTCCAAAGGCCACATGGATGTGGCGCTGGGGACACGGCTCAGTGGTGACCACAGCAGTGGTTGGACTCGATGACCTCAGAGGCTTTTCTGACCTAAACAATTCTGGGATTGTGATGGACTCTTCTGCCTTTTGGCCTCAGTGGGTCCAGGGTTAATCTGTTCTCAGCCCAGCCCTGCTGACCCAGCAGCCAGCAGCAGCTTGGCCCCTGCCATGTCCTGGTGCTGTGACACTCGGGGTGTCCCTGTACCCCCTCCCTGACGGCATCAGCTGTAGGCACAGCACCACGTGTGTGCCCAAATGCCACCTCAGCTGGTGGTGACAGTGTTCCCTGTGTCCCACTGACATCTCCCTGAGCTGGTTTCACCCCTGCAGCTCTTTCCCAGAGGATCACTGTGTGCTCAGACCACAGGAATCTCTGCTGCTGCAATCAAAACCCTGAGGGGACACTGATCACTGTCACAGCCATTCCAGACCCAGCTTCCCTTGCAGGGGGAGGATTTCCCCTTCCACAGCTGCAACAACAAGGGGCCCTGCCCCACTGTCTGCAGGGTGCAGGGCTCCACTCATGGGGGTGGGAGCCAGGGCAGGGAGTCCCAGGCCCATGAGCTTGAACTCTGCCTGTCCCCATGGGATTTTCTTCTCCTGACCCTTGGGTTTTCCCTTTTTCTGCTCTTTTCAGAAGGTGATTTCAGGGCAAGGTGGCATCTGTGTGGTCCTGTCGTGGCTGAACCCTGGTGAGCTGCTAAACACCAGCAGCTGCTCAGTGACCAAACACCTGCCAAGGGGAAGTGATGAATGAATTCCTTATTTCGCTTTGTTTGCAGGCTCAGCTCCTGCCTTATCTATTAAACCACCTTTATCTCAACCCTCACCCTTCCAGTCCTGCCCCCATCCCACTGTGGGGCACGGCTGCCAGGCCTCTGCTGGGTCTGGCATTGCTCTGGGTGGGATCCTGCTGGAGCTGGTGCCTCTCTGAGCCCTCCTCCCCATAAACCCTGTCTGATGCTCTGTGCAGCTCTCCCAGTGGGGCTCTCCTTCAGCTGTCAGGGCATTTCTCCATGCCCTGTCACGGTGCCAAGGGAGGGAGGAGGAGCTCAGCGTGGGAGCCGTGGCAGCTCTGATCCCCATTCCCACCCTGCCCAGGCAGCTGAGCCCGTTCAGCCACCTGCAGCTCCATCCCCAGCCTGGGGAGGAAGGGGAAAAGCTGTGGGGCTGCTGCTTGAAGGAGCTGTTGGGGGGAGTGAGGTCAGGGAGAGGGAGAAGCTGCAACACCTTTGAGGGAGGCGTGAGGACCAGGGCAGGGTGTGGCAATGAACAGCTCAGGCTGCAGAGTGCACCAGCCACCCCACTTGTAACTGCTCTTCCCAGAGTCTTCTCAGGGCCCTCTGGAATCCATCAAGGTTACTAAGACATAAACTGTGCTAAAACAAGAAAAAGCTGAGAAACTGAATTCCAAGACCACAAGAACTGGGTAATGGGGAGCGGTGAAGCACCTGGACTGTGACCAGTAGGAGCCTGAAACGAGAGATGTGGGACTGCAGGCAGCTCTCAAAAATGTGTTTATTGTATACAAATGCTGTTTATTGCATAGAAGATGTTACAGCAGTCTCAGGTAGTGGGTGACAGCCAGGCCTACAGCTGTCAGCTCCAGCTATGGGCAAGCCTGAAGCCCCTTTAGTTCTGGTTATAAAGGATTATATTTCTTTTGCTGAGCACCTTAATACATAACAACCAATCAACCCCTTTACTATTACCTACAGCCTATCACAGCTACCATCATTACCACATTATGGTCATTACTATCCAATCACACGAGTTAGTATGGTACAGTTTAAGATTAAAGTTGTTTTTCAGTTTTCTTGCAGCAGAAAATTCTTAGACCTTATTTCTACTTGCCACATCAATATGTTTGTTTGCCTGTGGTATCTTTCTGCTTTTCCTAAGATCTATTTCTGCTTGGTAAAAACATCTTTTTGTTTGTGGTCAACATATCCTTTGCTCTAAGTCATAAAACCTCCTTCCAACTCGACTTAACCTTTGCTTTCTTAGTTGTCCAGCAAGACTGGCTCAGCAATTGTCAATTTACACATCTATTGTTCTGTATCAAAACTTGCTTCCACCTCTGTTCAGCTCTCAGGTTCTACATTCAGAGAGCTTTCTGCCAAGCACACGTAGCTGTGAAACTTTCTTGTCAAACGTTCATCCTTCCCAACACTGACCAATCTCATATTCTGAGAGGTGTGTGCAGAACAGGGGGACAAGACAAAGGCACCAGTAAGAAATGTGTGATCAGCACGTGCAGAGAGTGAGAATGTATAAATAAGTACATAATATAAACAATAAGCTTCTGATCAATCATATTGGTGAGTGGTCCAGGAGTCCTGAATTTCCCACAGCAGGGCCCTCACACAGGGGCTCAGTGGCCTGGGCTGGCTCAGTGCTGCACCTGCACAGTTCAGAGCTGCTCTGTGGTTTCAGTGACTCAACCAGTGTCCTTCTCTGTCACCTCGATGTCACAGCTCCCAGCACACGGGGAAGTGAAGGCAGAAAATCGATCCCAAATCCATCACTGCCAGCCCAGGGGGAGCAGGGGCTGAGCCAGGCTGGATGTGGGGGGACTCTGATTTCTCAGAGATCAGACCCTTATCCCAGTGCCCAGCCCCTTCCCTGCTCTGTGGGTGGTGATGTTCCTCTCTAACACCAAATGGAGCCAGGGGAGCAGGGCAGGGTGCAGCTTTGCCAGTGACAAAACCACACTGGCACAAAAATCTGTGTGTTGTAGGTAGAGGCAGAAATTTCTGAGTCTTCCCAAAATGTTTTGTCAGTCCTGTCCAAAGCCACTGCACCCTCAGAGCAGATCTGCTGGGGATAAAAACCAGCATCTTTGGGCAGGGGTCCAGCCCAGCAATCCCTTGGCCAAGCCATAAATACTCATTGCCCAAAATGCTATTAATGCTCAGGAACTCTGGGGTTTTCCTGTCCTGCTGCTGATGGCAGGCTGATGAAGCCCACCTGAATTTCCTAAGGGGTCTCTTGAAGCTGAGTTCCTGTGGCAGGAGAGGGGAGGTTCCCACATGGCTTCAGCCAGGTATTGAACTGGCTAAAATGCAGGAAACAAATTACAGCAGGCAGGCTGGCAGTAGCAGGAATATTTCTGACAATGTTCCAGTAGGGAACCAGTAGAAGACTGATTGTGAAGGGATGCACAGGGACCTCACCTGGATGTTTGGTGGCTCAGAGGGCCACAAAAATGCTCTGGGGGCTGGGAGTGCTGGGGAAGGGAAGGGTCCAGGGAGATTTTAGAGACCCTGACAGTGCCTAAAGGGGCTCCAGGAGAGCTGGACAGGGACTGGGGACAAGGGATGGAGGGACAGGATACAGAAAATGGCTTCCCACTGCCAGAGGGCAGGGATAGATGGGAAGGAATTGGCAGGGTGGGCAGGCCCTGGCACAGGGTGCCCAGAGCAGCTGGGGCTGCCCCTGGATCCCTGGCAGTGCCCAAGGCCAGGCTGGACAGGATTTGGAGCAGCCTGGGACAGTGGGAGGTGTCCCTGCCATGGAAGGGGTGCAATGGGATGGGCTTTAAGGCCCCTTCCAGCCCAAACTATTCTGTGACTCTGTGTGACTTTTCATACAAACAGAGATTGTTAAGGTCCCTTTCAACATTCTTGATTTTATGATCTCAGAAGGATTTTCCTGCCCTGGCTGCTTTTCCCATCTAACTCCATGAACAGAGGGATGCTCCAAGCCAACTTCTGGGGCAGGGGAGCATGGCAGGACTCCAGTTGGAGCAAAACATGGATGTGTGGGGTGTCCATATCATGTCTGCAATAGTTAAAACCTCATAGCCCACTCTGAGATCAAGAAATCCCTGGGAAAGGAAGGAGAGGAAGGAAAAGCAACCACAGCAGTGGCTTTCCCCCACCCCCCCCCCCCTTTGTTTTAATTTAGCCGTGCTGCCTGCAGCTCTGGCTCTGCTGCCTGATGAGGGACCTCATGAGCCAGATCAGGTGCAGAGGGAGGCAGCAAAGGGAGTGGGATAGCCCTGGAGCTGCTTAATTCAGGAAAGGGGCATGGAGGAGGCATATGAAATGATAAACCGGAGGTGTTTGTGTCCCTGTTGTAAGGAAGAGCTGAATGAAGCTGGGAGGGGCAGCTTTAAATGCCAAGCTGTCACTTCCCAGCCCTCCCCTGCACAGGATGTCGCAGATCCTTACGGTTCGTCCGGGTTAAAAAAAGCAATGGGATACATTTATGGAATAAAAAGGTGGGAGGATGTGAAAAAATTCACTGTTTGAGAAAGATGAGAGCGTCGGTGGGGGCGTGAGGGAGCTGCACGGAGCGGCAGGGAGCGGAGGGAAGGGAAGAGGGAAGGAGCAGTCTGCCGGGTTCATGCTGTGGTGGAAAGGGGGTTAGCCGGGGGGAGAGACGGGCGGTGGGAGGAGGATGGCTCTGCCCGGAGGAGCAAGAAGCTGTCGCTGACGTGTCGGGCTCAGGAGAGGGACTGGGAGCGTGGGAGAGCGGGGCCCGGGGGGAGCAGGGGCTGCCGGCTCAGAGCGGGGTTCGCAGGGCAGGAGGACAAGCGGCGCATTGAGAGCAGGCTCCGGCTCCTTTTCAGCCCCGTCCAGCTCTGCCCAGCCCAGCTGGCAGCTGGGGGACACCCGCACCCCCCTTCCTGCAGCCTCAGGGGCTCAGGCACAAAGCCTGGCAGCTCTGAATGCTCCCTGTGTTGTCTGCGCTCACCAAATGCTCCATCCCTGCTGCTGCCAGAGCCCAGGGGCTGTGACCCAGCAGCAGCGCCCACACAGAGCCCAAATAACACCCACGGCTAGGGGGGACAGCTTGGAAGGGGGAGGGATGGGGGATGTCCAGGTTTGGGGGCTGGGGTCCCCTCCCAGGCAGGCGCCGTGTGTGACCCGTGTGTGACAGCCCCGCCCGGCACAGCTCAGTCCTGCCCGAGCCCCGCCGTGCCCGCCCCACGGGTTTGTGTTTAGGGCTGAGGACAGAACCAGGGGTGGCATCTCCTGCCCACTGTGCCACAGCTCCATCGTCCTCTGTTTGCAGAGGAGGCAAATGCACCAAGGAGGGACGAGGGAGATTGCCAGGGATGCCCTGATGCCTTGTGCAGGCTGGCTGAGAGCAGAGACCAGACAGAGCTACAGAATAAAGTAGGGATTTCTTAGGAGGCCTCAATGGATCCACCTTGGGCAGCACCAGAGCCCAGCCAGGGCTGCACCCCAGGTGAACCAAAATGGGCACAAAATGCACGAGTGCTCACGGGGTCTCTCCCTGGGATCAGTTCTGCTCCATTTGCACCTTGCAGTTCATTGTCCCATTCCAGCCCCAGCCCATGCAGTCCCATCTTTTCCTCTCTCCAGCCCACGGGGTTTGTGCTCTTGGGCCTGAGATTTGGATCATTTGTCCTTGGTCCCCAGCTAGAGAAGGAATTTTTTTGTCTCCCTGCTCTGTGCACAGAGCTCACCATCCCATAATATGAAGCCCAGACCCACACACAAAAGCACAAAACCTGAAAAATAGAAAAGCTAAAACCTGAGGCATCTCCAGGGCATGGAGATGGTGAGAGAGGGGTGCTCAGTTTGTGGTTGTTATTTAGCAGTCTCCAAAAGAATTTAAAATCCTCCAGCTCCCTCCTGCCCAGTCTCACGTGCCTGTCTTTGGAGGGGGGGATCCCTCTGGGAGGAGGGGGAGCTGGGGGGGACAGCACGGGAAGATTTTCAGCCCTGGAAGAGTTAAATCCTCCCGCCTGCAGCGCCTGGGCAGTAACTCAGCCGCTGCTATCCCTGAGCAGGTCCCCTCCCTCCTGCCGCCTCCTCCCGGTGGTAAAAACGCCTCTCCCGGGGCACCGCGGGCAGGAGCGGCAGTGCCGGTGCCGGTGCCGGTGCCAGCCCCGCGGCCGGGCCGGTGCCACACTCACCCCGTGCCCTCGGCCACCCGGCTGGCACCGGCAGCTGCTCTAATTCGGGGCTCCAGCCGCGGGCGTGGCGTCATGAGCTGGATGAGCTCAGGCTTTAAGCTGCAAAGGCTTCTTAAGGGGAGAAACCCCTGTCTGGGTCTGGTTATTGGGGCACCGGGGCTGGGCTGAGCGGGATAAGGCCGGGGAGTGGAGTGGGGAGGGGGGCGGGGGGAGGGCTCTGATCCTCTGCTGGCACAGCTCGGGAGAGCCTGGGACAAAAACCTCTGTCACAGCACCTGAACCGGGGAGGCACGGGGGATGGACAGGGAACGTACAGAAAATGCATGGGATGCACGGGGGCACAGAAAATGCATGGGATGCACAGGGGATGCATGAGAGGCACAGGGGATGCACCAGGAATACACAGGGGATGCACAGGGGATGCACGGGGAATGCACGGGAGGCACAGGAAATGCATGGGATGGACAGGGGATGCACAGGGAATGCACAGGAGATGCATGGGATGCACAGGGGATGCACAGGAGGCACAGAAAATGCATGGGATGGACAGTGGATGCATGAGAGGCACAGGGGATGGACATGGAATGCACAGGGAATGCCCAGGGAATGCACAGGGAACACACAGGAGGCACAGAAAATGCATGGGACGGACAGGGGATGCATGAAAGGCACAGGGGATGCACAGGGGATGCACAAGAGATGTGGGGGATGCACAGGGGATGCATGGGAGGCAGGGCCTGCTAAGGAGGTTGTGTCTGGAGCTCTGCAGTCCCATTTGGGTCTGGGGCTCTGGGGTTCTCTGGTGTTGGGGTGTGTCCTGGTTTAGGGCGAATTTGGGAGAGAACCTCCAAAGGGGTTCCTCTGGAAAGCAGATTCAAGCGGCCTCCCCCCAGACCGGTTCAGGAAAATACTTCTTTGGAGAAAAGTGGAAAAAAACCCTGTTTATTTAACAGGCAAAGCATTCACCAGCACAAAAAAAAAAAATGAACAAAATAAACAATAAAACCTCTTGCCACTCCAAAAGAAATGACAAACTCAGAAAGTTTATTTTCGTGGGTTACAGCAACCCTTACTCAGTCTCTTACCAGTCTCTTATCAGTCTCATATCAGTCCCTCTGGCCCAGGCCCAGCCTGGTGGGCCACAGGTGGAGCTGCCAGTGCTCTTCTGGATGTTTATCCATTTCTCTAGGTCTGGATTGAAGGCACTTGAGATGGCAGTTCACGTTCAGACTCGGTATTTATTATTTCTTATCAGTAAAACAGTCTCACTGCTGTGAGTTCTGCAGCCCCTCATTAGAAGGCACAAAATGCCAACAGTCTCTTGTTCCAAGGTCTTTTAAGACTAAACTATCCAATTAAGAGCTGACACCTGGATTATTTTCCCTTTTATCCCAATAACTGATCCCACAGAGCTGCAATGGGGACTTTTCTGCCCAATTACAAAATGCCACCCAAACCCATGGAGAAGGAGGAAGAAGAAGCATGAAGAAGAAACCCAGGGTGACACCCTGTGCCCTCCATCTTGCTTCCATCCACAACATCCTAAAAATCCCAAACCCTCAATTTCTCACCCAGTGACACACCTGCACTGCTCTCTATAATCTATTTCACACTTTAGTGGGTTCTAGTCTATCTTGAAGTCTGGGAAACTTTCTCCATGGATGAGGGTCAGAGTCAGTGCTGCCCTGGGGGTCAGGGCACCCCAGAGCAGACAGAGAAACATTCCCAGTGCCCTGGGTTTCCACAGGTGTTCAGTCCAGAGCAGGTTTAAACAGTTTCAAGAAAAATAAAAACCACAGTCCATGGCTCTGCCCCAGCTAAAACTAACTAAAAGCAAAGGAGAGCTCTGTCCTGCTGTCTGTCCATGCACAGACAGCACAGTCCAGGAGCAGGAATGTGGAGGAGGGAGTGCAGTGCCTGAAAACAAACTGAGCTTCTCCTCTCCCTGCTTTGCTCTCACACCAGCCTTAAAGGTGCAAAATTTATCATTTATTTCTGGGCCAAACAGACCAATTCAGCCCAGGACAGGTGAAACAGGGGATGCCTGAGCCCTGGCCGTGGGGTACTTGGGGCACTGACCCCGGGGACAATGTCTGGACTCCCCCGTGTCCCCAGGCCCGGTGGCCCCTGGGGAAGGTCTGTGCCAGAGCTGGCCTGGCTGAGCTCTCCCCCGTTTTTACCATCACCTTGTTTCCAGAGCCAGCAAAGCCAGTGAGGCGACAAGAAATGGAGCATCCCTGAGCCCACCAGCTGCTCTAGCTGGACACTGATCCTGGAAAAAGGCAGAAAGCTGTTGGACCCAAATGAGCCTTCAGTAAGAAAAATAAAGTTTCACTCTGGGACCTGGGCATGGCTGTGAAGGGTAGTTAATTCTCCCTCTGGCTCTTGGGGCTGTTTGTGGCAGGGTCTGTGCTGTTTTAGCTCTCCTGTCCCATCTGGGTCTGTCCCTGCCCACACTCAAAGGCTTCAGCCAAGGGGAGGAACATCACCTGAGGTGCTGCTGGTGGAGCAGGCTGGGCACAAAGGCAGGGACAGAGTAAAGCCACAGCCATCCCTACACATCCCTCCGTGCTGGGGTCACAGCCAGGGACCCCAGGTCTGGTCCTGCAGGGGTCTGGCTCCTGGTGGAGTTATCAGTGGGAAGAGCTCTGCCCAGCTTGTGCCTTACATGTTTTCAGTTCTTTTCTTGTTCTAATTTAACACATTTATAACACTGAGGTAATGGAGGGAACCATAACAGCCCAGCATCACCTGGGGCTGGCACAGAGCCTGGCTGCTCCCACATCCCTGCAGGAGGGGGCAGGCTGATCCCAGCCCGGCTGAGAGCTGGGGTCTTGGGAAGGTGGAGAAGGAAAGAGGGTGACTGGAATGCCCGTGGAGAGAAGGCGTTGGCGCCCTCTGGTCTGGGAGAGTCCCCCAGGGGAGCTGAGCCAGCACAGGTGTGGCAGCAGGGTCTGGGGACATGGCTGGGGTCACCATTTCCTGCAGAACCTCTGCACACCAGAGCACTGCTGGGTCCCTCCTGGGGTCACACAGAACCTTTGAAGCTCTAATTTTAATGCACTTTTCATAGAATCACAGAAAGATTTGGGTTGGGGGGGACCTTACAGCTCCCCTTGTCCCAACCCCCCACCATGGGCAGGGACACTTCCACTGGAGCAGACTGCTCCGAGCTGAGTAAGAGCTCAACAGCAATAATAATTCCATTTTCCCACAGCACTGGGGGCATTCCTGGGGCTCGCTATCACACTATATGTCGGAAGCTCTAACAAAAAGCCGAACGAGCCGAGGACAGCGTGTCCCCCGCGCCAGGTCAGCCCCGCGGCCCCTCCCGGCACGTGGCCGGGCCAGCGGTCCCCTCCCGGTCCCTCCCGGTCCCATCCCGGTCCCATCCCGGTCCCTCCCGGTCCCATCCCGGTCCCATCCCGGTCCCATCCCGGTCCCTCCCGGTCCCCTCCCGGTCCCTCCTGGTCCCATCCCGGTCCCTTCCGGTCCCATCCCGGTCCCCTCCCGGTCCCTCCCGGTCCCATCCCGGCAGGGCAGCCCTCGGAGCCGCTCTTTGTGCCGGGCAGAGCGCCCGCTGCCTGACCCCAGCGGTCCCTCTGCACCCCAGTGTGAGAAACACGGCCACTGTCCTGTGAAAATGTGAACAATGGGAGACAAGGAGCACAGAGCAGAGGTTATCACGGCCAGGTGCATCCTGGCACTCAGCCAAGAGCACCCTGTTACCTTCGGGGATATCCCTGAAATACCTTTGCATTACATCAGCCTGTTGCACGTTTATAAACAATTATGCATAGTCAATTTTCCCCAAACCAGTTCACATGTTCCAAGAATTGTTCAGCGTTTCTCCTCCTTGGATCTGCCTTTTAGAGCATGCAGATTCCTTGGCTGTGCTTTTAGTCCATTCTCATCACCTCCAGTTCTGGGCTCTGGCCCACACTGCCTTCAGCCAGGGAGTGCTGCTGGCTGGAGATGTGTCCAGGTGTGCTCACCTGTGTGCACTGGGGGTTATCCCATCCCAGCAGGCAGTAAACACAAGCACACTGATATCAGCCATTGCACTGGGCTGAATGAACAGAAATAAAAACTATATCTTTATAACAAAGTTACTGCAACACCACACATATACAATCCATTTTATGATTTGCAAAAAGCCAATAATATGTATCTACATATATATAGTATATATCGACAATATTATAATAATAGTAATGATGATGATGATGATGACAATAATAATAATAATAATAATAATAATAATAATAATAATAATAATAATAATAATAATAATAATAATAGTAGTAGTAGTAGTAGTAGTAGTAGTGTATCAACACCAGGAGCTGCAGACCCAGCAAAGCCTGAAGGAGGATGGGCCCTCGGGAGGAGGTGGGGGCATTCCTGCACAGGAGCTCTGTGCTGGAAAGGGGAAAGGGAGAGAAATGCTGGGTTTAGAGGGCAGGATTTGCTCTGGTTCAGCCTCTGGCCACAATCCAGGGAGTCCCTGCTCAAAGCTGGGTGAAGCACAGCTCCCCTGGTGCTGCAGGGGTGTGGGATGGAGCACTGGACATGCGGTTTGAGCCCTGCCCATCCCTTCAGGAAAGGGTGAGGGAGTCAAGAAGGGCGAGCAGGACAATTGAGGCGCCGGGATAGGAAATGAATTTGTAGAAAATTCTCAATGCATGGATTGTTATAATAACAATGTTAGTGATAGTGCCTTGTGTGCTTCACTGCACACAACAATCGATGAACAAGGCCATCAAAGAAGTTTTTTCTGCACAAGAGAGAGGGGGAAATGTGGGAAATGGATTTGTAGAAAATTCTCAAAGCTTTACAGAAAGCTCACAGAGTGTGTATCTGTATGCAAACCTTGAGATAAGAAATGCTGACTTGGAAATGCCATGGAATAGGACAGACATTGTTTGAGAGAAAAGTGGAGCTAGAAACAAGTTTCAAAAGGTGGCCTTGCAAATAAGACTGGATCCTTTAGAGAAATAGAACTGTGAAAGATGCATTGCAGTAGGACCCACGAAGGGTAATTTTAGATAATTAGCTTTAAGGCATTTACAATATGGTGTAGCTAAGGCTGATAGGCCAAGAAAAGCTTATTAAATATTGTAATTAGGAAATAGTTAATTTCTGATTGGAATGGCATAAATTACAACATCTATATTGTTTCACCCTTCACATGAGACTAAAAGCAGAAGAAAAGTTTTTTAAATGCCTCTCAGTTGCCCCATCTCTAAGTCAAAAAAAGATCTTAATCCAACAGTCCTGCTGCCTTCCCAGCACCTGGGCTGTGAGAGGGCTCCTTGTGGGGAGCTGTGCCCCCCTCCTGTCAGGGTGCCAGGGCTGGCCAGGGCAGCCAGGCACTGCCAAATGCCCTAGAAAGCTTCAAAATGAGAGAGAAACTGGGGCATGTGAGCTGAATGCAGGCCAGCCTGGAGCCCTGCCTGGGAGTTTGCATTTCCCTGTAGCAGCTCCCTTTTTTCTGTGGCTTTGCAGCTGTGGGAAAGGGACGCTCTGAGAGCACCGTGTTATCATGACAGCTTTTCTGTACCAAAAAATGGAGGAATAAACATGACTTTTGGTACAAAAACGTGATTTTTGTCTCCACATCCCAACTTTGCTGGTGCAGAGCTGAAGCCAGAGCCTTGTGGCTGAGCTGCAGGGAGCTCATCCAAGCTGGAGGGGGCAGCTGAGGAGCTGGAGCAGCATCACAGCTGTGGTGTGGGCAGCGCCACCACATCCCCAGAGAAAGCTGGAAATCCTGTTCCCTGCCCCAAAAATCCACACTGGCACACCAGGTGTGGTCTCTCAGAGCCCAGACACGGGCTCTGGGGGATGGAGGCGTCCCTCCTGCCCAAATGTCCCCAGGGCTGAAGGCCAGGTGGCTGGGAAGTGGGGAGGACAGGAGCCACCCTCCCTGTCCAGCCACTTGGGACAAGCCAGCAGCAGAGCCCTGGTCACTCCACTGGAGCCTGTTTGTCCCCCAGGGTGTGCACACCTGTGGGACAGCTCTGTGACAGCAGTGTCCCTCCTGGTGATCCCAGAGGGTCCCCCTGCCCTTGCAGTGACACGAGGAGCCCCAGCCCAGCCACCAGCTGAGTTTAGAGGTCACAGCAGCCAGAACTGGGCCAGGCTGCAGCTCCCTGCTGGGATCAAGGACACCTTCTCCCAGATGGCCACTTTGGCAGGACAAATGCTCATCCACGTGGCCATGGTTTGGTGGCACAGGGGGGTTTGTCCTTGGGACTGAGCCCAGCCCGGGCTGTGTCCTGCCCTGGGGCCCAGGGCTCCCTGCAGCAGCAGCTTTGCTGCCCAAGCTCTGCTGGCACCTCCTGGAGGGAGCTCCAAGGGCTGCCCAGTCCCTCCTTGTGCCCAGCCCTGTTGGAGCTCTGGATGCTGAGAATTTCAGATTTTCTGTGCTGACAGGCTCTGATCCCCAAGAGAACACTGCATCTGACCTGAGGCCGTGGAGAAGGCTTCCAAAATTGATTAATAGCACCAGGATTGTGGGAGTTTGATTAGAAGTCTGTGATATCACAAGGTAGAAAACCAACACAACCCCAACCCCTCTCACCCAGGCAGGGCTCCTTCACCCCCTGCCTGAGGTGGGGAGCAGCCCTGTCCCCCCTCCCTGCCACCAGCGTGGCCACCTGATGGAGGCCAAGAAGAAGAAGAAGGAGAAAGACTGGACACCCCAGATTCCTCCATCCTGGGACCCTGAGTCTCCATTCTAAAACCCTCAAAAATCTATTTTTCACCCCATAACAAACTATTATTCTACTTAAACTCTCTTGACTTGTAATTCTTCATATCAAGGTTGGTAATTTTTTCCATGGATCAAGATCAAAGGCACAGGGATCTTGGGCTCTGTGCCAAGGTCTCTGAGCCCCCCGGGCAGGGGCTCGAGCCCTCCAGGGCAGCCAGAGGAATTTCCTGGGTTCCAGCAGCCACCAGCCAGGTCTGTGTCCCAAAATGTCCCTGCCTGTTCCCCAGCCCCCTTTGCCACCCCCCTGCTGCAGAGGTGTGGGGTGGAGCCAGCTGAACAGCACTGGCTCCACCAGGCTTTCAGGAGCAGGTCCCCACAGGCATGGACACACTGGGATCATTTAAAATCCAGGGCAGAGACCTGATTATTGCCCTAGTTTGCATCAAACCTCAGTTTGGGTTTTTTTAGCAGCCTTTTGATGAGCTTGTCAATGACAAGTTGCTAATTGAGGAGTGGGAGGCCCACAGTGTCCTGTGAAAATGGGGGAGAAAAAAAGCCAGGATAAAAAAAAAACCTGTTTAAACCTGGCACTGGGCCTGAGTGCTGGGACCAGGGGGATGGAGGGGAGCCAGGCTGGGCTGGCCTCGGAGAGACCACGGGGGTGCTGCTGCTCAGTCAGGGGGTGGGGACACCCCAAATCTCTGCAGGGGCTGGGAGAGCCCCAGCAGGGACACCTCCCATCACCCCGGGGTGCTGCAGCAGGGGGAGGACTCTGGTCTCTCACAACATCAGCCCCCTCCAGCACCCAGCAGAGCTCCAGGCTCCACACCTCTTTATTCCACACCCCCTCAATGTAGTCATTGATTTATAAATTCCCTACACGTACTGCTGGGCTAACAAACACACTTTAAAGCTAAAACACGAGGTAAAAAAGGATGGGGGAGAGAGGAAAAAACACTGGTTTAAAATATTTCTGAAGTTATTAATGGTACAAAACACATTTTCTTCTTGCACCCTGTGGATTCTCTCTGTGGGGACGGTGGGGTTGTCTGGCCCCTCCCCTGGCACCCAGGAGCCCCCTCCCCATTCCCTGCTGTCCCTGCACAAAGCAGCTTTGTCTGGCCGCTGTCCCTCCCTGGTGCCCGTCCCATCTCACCCTGCACCACAAGGACCCTCCTCCTCCTCCTCCTCCCTTTATATGGGGGGTCCCAGCCCCTCTTTGTCCCTGGCAGCTCTCAGGGTGATGGGGAGGATGGCAGGGTGCCCACCCCCAGCCCTGGCAGCGCCCACACGCTGGGGCCAGCGCTGCAGGTGGCACTGAGCGAGGGTGGGCACTGCTCCCCAAAGCCCCCTGCAGCTGGGGTGCCTCGGGGGGCTCTTTTCCTCCTGCAGCCCTTGGCTGAAGTGGCTGCTCTCCCTCTCCTATGGCAGCCAGGCTGGAGCTCACCCAGGAGGGCTCCTGTCAAATCCCAAATCCCAAATCCAGCCCCACTGCCTGAGCCCTGTGGGATGCCAGGACGTGTCTCTGCTTCCCAGCCCCAAACTGGCAGTGCCTCCCAAAGCCTGGCCAGCAGGATGTGCTGGGCTCTGTGTCACCCACCTCCCTGTCCCCATGGGAGGAGCACACCCCAGCAGAGCTGGATCTGTTCCCTTTCCTGCTGCCAGAGACCCCAGGAAAGCCTGGGGTGGTTTGGCTCAGCATTGCTGCCCCTTCATGGGGAGAGGGGCCCAAACCCCCTCCCCAAGCTGGGCCAGGCTGCTTTTGTCATGTGCCAAAGGGAGAAGGGGCAGGCAGGCAGCACTGGGCACAGGCAGCCCCTGCACCCTGCCAGAGGAACATTTTGGCTTTTCTTGGCCTTTTTTTGGGCGCAGTTTTGCAAAGCTCTGCCTTTGCCCCAGCTCCCTGTGGTTAATGGGGGCTGCAGGAATGCCTGAGGGAATTTACACGGCCTGGTGCTTCCAGGGATGGTTTGGGGGAGCATCCCAGGGTTTTGGGGGAGCAGAGGGATGTTCCTGCCTGCAGGGGCAGCAGCAGACCCTGGCACCAGGCACATGGGCTGGCTCTGCCACCAGCAGTTCGGTGACAGTGACCTTGGCAAGTGCCACCCACAGCCCTGCAGGGGCCACAGCGAGTTCCAGCAGGGTGTGGGGGGCTGGGAGGGGGGGGACACACCCATGGGCATCCCCTTGGAGCCGAGCCCTGCAAAACGCTCTGCATCCCAACAGCCGTGCCCAGAATCCTTGTCCGGTTTGCCCTCGTCCCTCCTGGCACTGCCCTCCTGCCCTCTCTGCCAGCCCCATGACCTCAGGCTCTGGCTGCTTCCCTGGGACTGATCTCCTCGGGCACCCGGCCACCAGCAGGGCTGGGACAAGGGCTCTGTCCCACCGGGAGGACAGACAGACAGAGTGTTCTCCCAGCAGCTCATGGAGAGGCCACCCCAAGGTCACACAGGCTGCAAAAGGGCAAAATCCCACGCGGAGAGCGGCTGAGGGCTGCTCCGGCCCCTCCACGTGATGGACGAGCCTCTGGCAGCCCCGAGTCCCGGAGGGGGCGGCCAAGGGCCAGCAGGGCTCTCCCTCCGCCCTCTCCTTCCCCGCGGTCACACGGCTTCAGTCAGCGAAAGGAAAATTTTATTCCATCTATGCACACTTTGTTATTGTTATAAATAATAATAAATCCCAGCGGCAGGAAGTGGATTTAGGGAGCGGGAAGGGATGTGGAGGATGGTGAAACACCCCCCCCGGGGGGGATGTGAGGTGTGAGAGGAGCCAGCTGTGTCAGGGGCAATAAAACCCCAGGGGATGTTGTGGGGGACAGGAGGGGCTTTCCCACCACCCCCCTGCTGTGGAGATCCCCTCTCCTCACCTGGCCTTTTGCACCCACTGCCCCCGTGGATCCCTTCTGGATATTTTTATCCCAAATACTCGGATTTCCAAGTGCTTTTGGATGGCATTGCCTGCCCTCCCTTCTGAGGCAGTTATGGAAGGAGAAGCCCCTGCTGCCACCAGCTCCAGGGGTGTCTCCTGCTCCAGCTCCCAGTGTCTGTGTCACACCCAGGGTGACCTCCCCAGTGCTTTTGGGGACCCCAAAGGAAAGGGTGAGGGAGACCTGCATGAAATCTCAGCCCATGACCACAGCCTGATGGAGATTCCAGCTCCCCACCCAGCCCTCCCTGGGGCCGAGTGACAGGTCAGCTCAGCTCAGATCCCATGGAAAGCTGGCTTGGCTCATTTTTTTTTTTTTTAATTTTAAATTTTCTGTTGTGTTTCAGTTTCAAGGTCAGTCAAAAAAAAAAAAAAAACAAAAAAAAAAAAAAAACCAAAAACAAAACACAAAACAAAACAAAACTGCTGCAAACAAGGGCTCCACCAGTTGGTGATGTGGGACCAGCACTACCTGTGGCATTTGGATGCTCCAGCTGTGCCAGGAGCAGGGAGTGAGTGGGAGACAATCCCCAGAGGGGGAACAAAGGGGTCTCCACCACTGTGTGACCTGTTCCTGGACCACGGAGAGCTTCCAGCCCTGCTGCCTGCAGGGTGTGGAGGTTCCCTGCTCCCACACCAGGGCTGTACCTGGGACAATGGCAGGGAGAGGAGGGAGAGTGCTGAGCTAATCCCAGTGGTGGGGAAAGGAGATGGAGAAGGGAGAGAAGCAGCAGCAGCAGGAGGGCTGGAAGGAAGGTGGAGGTGCTTCCACCAGGGTGGAGGAAGATCCGAGCCCCTCGTGGCTGTTGAAGGATGCTCAGAGCAGCCCAGCATGAATACCCTGGCCCAGGCACAGGGCCCCATCTGGAACTGGCTGGGCACCTCAGAGTGTGCTGGTGAACCCCCCTGGTCTGAGGGGATCACAGCCACTCCCCCCTACAGCCAAGAGCAGGAACAGAGGTTGGGACGCCCAGCCCCAGGCCAGCAGAGCCCCTGGTCCCCAGCATGGCTGCAGTGAAACAGGAGCTCCTTCCCCAGGCCAAGTCGCCGTTCCCGGGAGCAATGCCAGCACCCCTGCCCTGTCCGAGCAATGCCACCATCCCCACGATGTCCGAGCAATGCCACCACCCCCACTGTGTCCGAGCAGTGCCACCACCCCCTCCCTGTCCGAGCAATGCCACCACCCCCACCGTGTCCGAACAATGCCACCATCCCCTCCCTGTCCGAGCAATGCCACCATCCCCACGATGTCCGAGCAATGCCACCACCCCCACTGTGTCCGAGCAGTGCCACCACCCCCTCCCTGTCCGAGCAATGCCACCACCCCCACCGTGTCCGAACAATGCCACCATCCCCTCCCTGTCCGAGCAATGCCACCATCCCCACGATGTCCGAGCAATGCCACCACCCCCACAATGTCCGAGCAATGCCACCATCCCCACGATGTCCCTCGTCCCCAGCGCCTCCGGGGGCTCTGTCCTGCCTCTCTCTTTGTGTCCCTTTTGTCAGGACTGTGACTCCAGCTCTGTTCCTGTCGCCTCCCCCGTGTCACCGCCTGAGCTCGGGAATTCCCCCAGCTCGCCACGCCGCGCTGAGCACGTTCCCGCTCCCGCCTGTCCCCGGCAATTAGCGCGGCTGACCGAGTTTCCTTCATCAGCGCTAATTGGCCAGGTCTGTGATCGCCGCGGCTTCCCCTTGCTGGCTCTCGCCGTGCCCTGCGGTAATTTCAGCGAGAGAGGAGAAATGAAATGGACCTCGAGGTGCCCCTCTCAGTGCGCACATCCTGACACCGACACCCGCAGCCGGGACACGGGGACACCGCGGGGCTCGGGGCACCTCGAGCCAAACCCAGCCCTGGAGCTCTGCAAATCTTTGCTCCCTGCCAGTGGTGGCTGTCACCCGCCTGGGGACCCACTCGTTTTACCATCCCCGGTTCCTTCACCGCCAGCCCTCAGCTCCAGGCACCCGGCGGCACCGCCAGCCGAGCGGGCAGGGATGCCCGGTGCCCTGGGATGAAGCCACCCAGCCAGGACAGGTGGTGCTGGGGACAGCCCGTGGGTGGCACCTGGAAGTGCTCAGCCCTGCCCCCCATTAGCTGCAGGTCGATGGGATTGATCCCCCTGGAGCTGTCCCTGATGCAGCCCAGGTGACCCAGCACGAGAGGGGCAGCAGCTCGGGCTGGGGGCAGGGGACATGGTGTCACAGGGGCCCCAGAGCAGCAAATCCCTGCCCTGGCACTGCCCTGACCCCCGTGGCCTCCCCTGGGGTCTGGGACCGCCTGTCCCAAAGGAGGACACCCCTCACGTGTGTGTGTGTGTGTGTGTGTGTGTGTGACCAGGGCTGTCCCCGTGGGCACAGGGGAGGCAGGAGAGCTTGGTCTGTGGGGTGCAAGGGAATTATTTGGGGAGAGGGATGTCACCCTGAGAGGTGCATGGGGATTCTCAGGGGTCTGTGTGCAGCTGGAGGGGGGTTTGGTGTCTCTGTGGGGCAATGGGGGATTTGGGGTGTCTGTCAGTCTGCAAGGGGGGCTCAGGGGGTGCTCGCTGTGGGAAAGGGCAGAACTGGGGGGTTTGGGGGGCAGAGCATGGAGGGCACAGAGCTGCAGCTGGACAGAGACACTGGGTGGGGACAGATGGAAATACAGGGGTGGGGACTGCACCCTGCACACCTGGAGCCTCCTGTGCTCTGCTAACAGAGGGGAGCAGCCCCAAGCCCCAATCCCGGGCTCTGTCTGTCTGTCAGTCTGTCAGTCTCCTGGGACTGCTCTGCCCCCTCCTCCTCCACCCTCCCCCTCACATCTGGCCAGCAGCAGCTTATTTTTTCCTCCAGGATTGCGACATCCTGAGCCACGGGATGTTTTTCCTGAGCCTGTGTTGGACCCACAGGGGGAGGGTGGGAGGACTGTCTTGGCCAGGGAGCTCTGGTGACAGTATCTGAATGCCCTCCCACCCACTGTCCCCAAAGGCTGAGAGGGGGAAAAGCAAACCAGACCAGGGCTGGAGAAAGGAGAGTGGATTCCTGCCGGTGATGGGGAAGGGTGGTGGAATCCCAGCCGGGTCTGGTTCTCCAGATCCTCCAGGACTGGCAACAGTGACCAGATCGATCCCTGCAGTGATGGAGAGGGGCAGCTGGAGCCTCTTGGGGCTGCAGCTACCGACCCCATCATGTCCTCAGTCATGATCCACAGCCAGGTCACCCTCCTCTCAAAGGCCTGGGCGACCACAGGATGGGGGTGCCACCAGAGCAGGCCTGGGGGCACAAGACTTGGGGTGCCCCTAGAGGGTCCCCACTGCTGGAGCCAGGCAGGGGCTGAACCACTCCCGCTGTCAGCAGCACCGGGATGGCCAGACCCCACCTGTGCCTCCCTTTTCCCACCAGAATAAACACCATTCATTCAGAAGAAACCATTTTATTATTTTTTTTTCCCAAAGAAAAAAAGCAATATAAATATTAGAGTATAAAACTTGCGTGTAACACATCGACATTGGTCTATATGGGTATAAGAAGGATATAAGCATATATATAATATATAAGTATAATTCAATATTAGACACATTGAAAGGGCAAACGTGTTTCATTTCACGCACACTCGGAGCACAGACCACATGGAAAGAAGATACAGAGAAAATTGAAAATACTGATGTCCACAAGTTAGTTACTGCAATTAAAAATAACACGCCACTAAATACACGACACTCACTACGCTACCTCAGATTGCAGATTAAAAAGAAAATATAAAGACTACGATTCAGCTACAGCATTTCTAGGGGAGGGGAGCAGGTGGCAGCTGCAGGGGACAGGGTGGGAACCGCTCCCAGCGCAGCCAGCCCCGGAGGTGGCTGGATCTGGATGAAACACGGAGGATGCTCCTGCTGCCCTGGTTTGGGGAGGGGGCAGGGGTGGGGAGAGCCTGGCTGAAAGGGCTGGATCTGCTCGGGTGAGTTACGTGTTAGTGATTAAAAAAGGAAAAAAACAACACAAACCCCCCTGGGAAACTCGGTGTGGCCCCTTCAGGGCCGCCCCATAGCTCCTCTCCTGGCTCTGGCTACACAACGCCCCCATCTGCCTCTCCCGGGGGCTCAGAGCTGCTTTGCTACGGGAAGCTGGCCTGGTGCTTTGGTGATGGGCACATGGAGAAACCCTAATCCTCATCCTTCCATTCTCCCTGCAGGGTCCGAAGCCCAAAGTCAGCGGGAGCATCCCCTCCTCCTCCGGGCTGGCCCCGCACGGTCCCGTGTGCCACTCCCCCAATCACTGCCCCCCCTTTTGCAGCGTCACCCCCTGCTCTTGGGTCCCTTGTCCGGATCTGGTCCCCAAACGCCACCAAAACAACCATCACTTACTCAGCCACCAACTCTGCACCAAAGCCATGCACCGGCAGCTCCGCGGATCCCGCCCCTTGGGCGAGACCCCGGGAACCGCCCGACCGCCCCAAAGAACCTCTGGGGCCCGAACTAGAAGCAATATTGAGTTTCCCCACCCCGCCTGAGCCATCCCACCCCCTCCCACCCCTTCCCCAGGGCAGCCCGGGCGGCTGCCGGCGCGTTCACACCACGTGGGCATGCGGGGACTGTGCGGGTCCGTGGAGCTACGGCGCTAGTGCAGGTGTGAGGAGAGGGACGTGCATGCAGACACCTGTGCAGACAGTGGGGCGGCGTCCCCGCGTCCCCTGGGCGGGGACCCGGCCAGGCCTGGCCGCGGGGGAGCGAGGCTCTCTTAGCCTTAATTCCATAAGAACATCGACTGTACATATAAATATTTACTGCAAAGAAGGTTTGAGATGTGTCTGCTCTTCGGAGACCCCTAGAACCGCCGGGGCAGCTGCCGCACACCTCGGCACGCTCCTCATGGAATTCCCTGACTCTCACACAGCTGGAGGGCTTTTTCCTTATCATGTTTCAGGCCATTAGTGGTTACACTTAAAAAAAAAAAAATTCAAAAAAATGCTTAGGATGCAGCTTTGCCATATTCCCTTTGACTCATGCAATATAAACACTTTTTTTTTTTTTTTCAGATGACAGGTAAGCAGGAACTGAAGCACTCCCTACCAACTTCCAGATTCCAAAATCCATCGCTCTCATTGACTGGGGGTGAATTTTACGAATGGAAAATTTAACAGCAAAGAACTGGAGCGTGGGCTCTAAGCTAAGAACTTCCTTTTCCTTTCCAAAAAATAGCTGAAGGGCTATAAATTAAAAGATCCACATTAAAATTATTTACACTGGGCAAAGCCGAGCACAAGCCTTGTGCCTTTCTTGGACTACCTGGGAGCAAACCGGATCCAAAGACATGGCAAAAGACCTTCCGCCCTTGCATATTCTAACACCCGAGGGATTGTATAAAACATTATTCACAGGGCACTTGTTTGTGTTGGGTTTAGATTCCGGATTGGTTTTCATCATGAGACCTGAGAGCAGCGAGCCCCTGCTCTCAGCTCTGATGATGACGAGATACATTCGCAGCATTTCCTACTTTTGCACCACAAAAAAAATTCACATTCGTCCTCCGGCCTGGGCTGTGGTTTTGGGGGAGTGCTGGAGCCGGCTGCCCTGTAGCTCTAAGGTCTCCTTTTTCTTCTTCACTACTTCTTCTCCTTCTTCCCGGATTTCTTCTTGTTGCCCCCGGCGGGGGCGGCGTTCTTGGCGTCGCGCTTGCCGGCGGCGTTGGTGAGGGTGGCGTTGCTGCCCGGGATGTACACGTTCTGCCGGTAGTCGGGGACGTGCTGCAGGGTGAACTGCGGGCCGTAGCGGGCGCTCAGCCCCATCGTGCCATTGCCGCCGCCCAGGGTCGAGTTACCGTCAGCAGCTTCTGTGAGGAACGCCGGGCAAGGGGGGAAAGAGAAGGGCAGGGTGTTAAAGCCAGCTGGAGACCCCCACCCCAAACCCCTGCAGCCCCAAACCCAAAGCAACATCACCCTTCAGCTCCCCACGGGGCAGCCTGGCACAGAACCCCCCCGAAACCGCCCATTACAAAGATATTGTGCAGTCACACCATTAGTGATGCATTAAAGGAAATCCGATATTTATTTATTTTTCCGCCGCATTTAAAACCCTGCCCGCGGTATTTTTCTGCAGCCAGGTTTATTCAGGGAGCAGGACACGGGAGAGGAGAAAGAAAACCCCTCCCCTGCAATACCACAAAATGGCTCTAGGAAGCCGAGCACGAAGGAAATCGATGCCAGAGCGTGTCTGATGGTCCAGATCTGGGAGCAGGGGGAGGGGAAGGTGAATTCATCCCTGTCGCTATGCAAAGCTCCAGCACGGAGCGAGCAGTGGGGAGGGGCGCGGGGCCCCCCGGGATGCTGGGGCTCTGCTGGGCGCTGGAGACCAGATGGAGACGGGGGGATGCACGGGGGCAGGGGGAGAACGAGCACGGGGGGATGGCAGGGCTGAGTGATGCTGCTGCCACGAGCTGCTGCACGATCTGCTCCGGTGCAGCTGCCTGTGCACGGCTCAGGGTGGGATCCTTGCACAGCCCCGCTCAGAAATGGTTTGCTGAAATTCAGCCTTTGTCTGAGAGACTGTGGCTCCCATCTCAGCCTTTAACTGCCTCGTGCTCATGGCTGGGGCCAGGCTCTCCTGAAGGATGGGGGGACACCCAGCCAGGACACCCAGAGGGCCCAAGGCAGAGCCCAGGGGTGCTGCTCCCTCCTTCCACAGGCAGAGAGATTGTGAGAACAAAGAAAAACAATGAGCAGAGGTGGTGGGCTGGTCCCCTCGTGTTCCTCCTCGCTCCAGACCAGCTCTGTGCACGCCTCTGTGCTGCCTCTGCTTTCTCCTAAGCAGATGGAGGTGGCTAAGCCAGCCAGAAAGCTGAACAAAAAGCTGGAGCACATCCCACCATGCCCTGAAATATGGCTGCGTACACATTCCCTTTGCAGGGGTCGGAAGGATGAAGCAACTGCAGCTTGAGAAGTTGCAGCTGCTCTGTTGGAGCGGGCAGGGAGGAAAAACAGTGAGGCTGAAAACAAGAGGGATATTGTGCACTGGGGCAGGGCTGTGGGGTGCAAACAGGGAAATGCCTTTCACTTCCTGCTCTGGAAGCGTTCTCCAAAGGAGAATTCTTCCACAGTCCCCATGAAATGGGTTCCAGACCCAACAGGGCTTGCAGGACCTTGTGCTGGGGAGATGAGTGTGTAATTAGTGTTATTTATTGCTAATCCTCACTAGCCTGAGCAGCAGTTTATTTCATAGCAACCAACTCGAGCCCACACCCATGGAGGTGTCAGAAATGTCCCCCATGGGATGGGATGACGAGAGATGTGCAGGGAGCACAGGTGGACTGCTGTGAAGAGGTTTTACAGTGACTTCTGTGAGCCAGAGAGGAGTTTGAGAAGAGGATCCTTGTTCACCCCGAAAGAATTTCCTACCAAGGTCATTGACACAGAAACCAAGAAAGAAAGAAGGATAACTAAGAGAAACCTGCAGCTGCCTGTTCCAACGAGCACTTTGTTTGTCTCTCATGACCAATGAGAAAAGTATAAATTTATGAGATTTGTAAGAATGTATAAAAAGCATGCAGGCTATAATAAAAACAGGTCTGAAGCCTTCTGAAAATGGAGAGTGTTGCTTTGTATTGTCTCCCTCTCAACTCTGACAGACTACAGCCTCCAGCCACGGGAGAATTGTTTTTCCTGGGCTGTCCCAGCTGGAGCCAGCCCGGTGAGAGGCTGGGTGCACTCGGGCACCTTCTCCTCCCTGGGCACTGCTGCCCTGTGTCCCTCCAGGGCCACCCCGCAGCTCTGAGCAGTGAAGGGCTGGGGGTGCCAGCACCACCCAAGTCCCCATGAATTCATTTGCAGTCTCAGCACGGCTTCCAGCAGGGACAAAAAGGCACTGGTGAAGTTCCCAGCCTGCCATGGGTCCGGGTAAGGGCGACTGGCTGTTTCTAGGTAACCCTGACATTAGGGCTGAAAAGAGGAGAGAACAGGAACAATAAATGGGCACCGAGGTGCTCTTGCCAAGCAAAGCACTTGAGCTCTTGTTGCTGCAAAGGTCATGCCCAGCCTCTACCAGCAGCCTGTCATTATCCCAAACGCTCCTGAGGAGGAAAAGAAGAATTTGGGCTCTGGCAAAAATAACCAGCGAGCGGCTCCATCGCCCGCGGGGCAGAGGGGAGGCCGGGGCAGCCCCAGAGCAGGTGCTGCTGCAGCTGCTGGGGGGGCTCTCAGGGGTCCCAATATAGCGTGTCTGCCCCTGCCTGGGGGCACAAGGACCTCCCCTTTCCGTCTGCTCTCCCACCATCCCATGGCTCCTCTCTAAATTCTCCCTGGAGCCAGAGTATTTTAAGGGCAGGATGCCTGTCCTTGAGAGTCTGGGGTCCTGGAGCATCTGTGCTCCTTGGGCTGTCCCAGCAGCTGCCCCTGCCCATTCAGAGCACTCCAAACACTGGTTTTTCATATTGCTCCCAGCTGCAAGGCAGGAAAATCCAGAGGAAAGATGGCTGGGAAGAGAGACAGAACCCTACAGCAAGGTCACAGCCCTGGGGGAAAATCAGGCCCCCAGATACTCTGTGGACCTGTGGATACTCTGGTAATGGAACCATTGGGGGAGAGATTTAATCCTCAAAGGACTGGATGGTGCGGGCTTGGCCTGGCCTGGCAGCACTGCCTCCTGCTGAAGCCAAGGAAAACCCCTGGGCCAGGATAAGGATGCACCCAAGGCATCAGTGTGACCCAAACTGAGCTCAGTGGGTGGCAGTGAAACGTAAGGATTATTTAAATGGCCAGGAAATCACACCCAGGGATGGGTAACACAAAGCTTAATGGGCAATTAGCGCTGCCCCTAATCAAAGCCTGCTCCAATCAACACTATTGGCTTAAAGAGAGAGCAGAAATGGGGACAGAAAGCAAGGGTGACACAAAACCTAGGTCCCCATCCACCCATCCAGCACAGAAAGGGCCCGAAGGATGGATAAGGGACAGCCATTATCTGCAGGAGGGATTTGATTCACATCAAATAGGGCAGAGCCGAGCCCTGGGAGAGGCTGGGACTGTGGATTGGGGAGATTTGCTGCAGCAGGGCCCGGGGCTCCATCAGAGTCGGTGCTTAACCTGGAAGGGACCCGCTTAGCCCTGATCCTGGGGATTGCTGGAGCAGCAGCCAGAAAAACAGCTTTATTTACCAGCAAGGAAACCGGATCTGGAGACACTGGGTGATGATAACCACATGCAACCCCAAGGCTTGTTTTTCCACGGTCGTTTTTCAGAGCAAAGACACATTTTCACATTGTTTCTTTCTCTTGAGGGTAAACAACTCTCTTGCCTCAGACCTTGTCCCCTTCCCCAGCCACAGCAGCTGTCTCCTGGTGTCTGCAGAGCAGCAAAACTCAGCTGCAGCAGCTTTCCAAGAAAGCAACACCAAAGCCATTCCTCCTCCCTCAGATTCCTTCCCTCCCAACAGCTCAAAGGAAACATCCTAAGCATTTTGCACTAGGTTTTATGGCCGTGTTTCTATTTTTAAATCAAGGGGGGGAAGACTTGAAGGTATTTATAAATAAAGGCTCTATGAAAACCAAGCTCTTTATCCATAGTGCTGCACAGAATGATAATTGTCCTTGTTTCACACAAAGCCATGGAGACTGTGGCTGCGTGGGAACATCCCTCCCTGCCCAAGGCTTCTGCACAGCCATAAACCAGAACAAAGCAACCCAAAACGACCCCAAACCACCCTCCTGTGAATACAACTGCAAGGAGGCAGCAGCAGCCAGGGGAGGAAACCTTGGTGAGCCCGTGGGGCTCGGGGAGCTGCTCTGCACACAAGGTTTGTTGGGAATACTGAGCCAGGTATTCCCTGTTTCCCTTGGTCCAGCCACACACAACTCCCAGCCTTCCTTCCTCCTCACCTCACAGCAAGTTTAATTTACTGTGACTTTCTGGAACCAAGCAGTCCATAAAACATCATCTCCAGACTGGCTCCTCCATGTAACACAAGCACAGCACAGCCAGCTGGTGTCGTTTCAGTACAAAGCAAACAGAGTTTGGGTGGAAGGAGTGTCCCTGTGTACAGGAACCAGGTATCTGGGTCCCTCCTGACCCCTCTCTCTGCAGGGACAGCAGGGCTTTTCCACCAGCTTTGGGATCTGTTGCAGCAGAACCTTTGCAGCCTAACCCAGGTAAATCAGTCCCAGAGCATCTCCTCTCTCAGCAAGACCCCAGGTGCCCCCCAGAGCAGGAGTCAGGGTTTTCCCAGGAGTGATGGACACCAACCATTGGCTGAAGCCAGGATCATGGCTTGGAGCATCTCTGTGTCAAACTGGTTGTTGGGCCAGGCTCCAGCTTCCTCTCCATTCTGGGAGCTGTGGGAAAAGAAAACAAACAGCAAGTTACTCCAGTTCAGTCAGGAGGAGTGGGCTGGACCAGTGCATGCTTTAAATCCTCCCATAAGTAGCACTCAGGGGCCAAGACCCTTTAGAGTGTCCATCCCTCAGCAGGCTCTTGAAGAAAAACCACCAAAAGCACTTGGGGACTCAGTGCTGCATCCAGCAACACCTTCCTGACTCCTGCTGCCTTCAGAGGCCACAGCCAAGCATCTCCTCCTCCAAACCCCACCAGTATGGAATCACAGAATGGTCTGGGTCAGAAGAGGACGTGAGGATGATCTATTTCCAACCCCCTGCCACGGGATATAACATCATCCACTGCCAAAATTACAGTGTCATATCAGGAAACCTGCAGTCCCAGAGCCCCAGAGGTGCAGATCCACCCTGGTAGGAGCAGGTCCTCTGCCCTACAAGCTCTCAAGCACCTCTCGAGCTCTTTCAGGTTACAACTCCATCCTGCAGCTTCATTCATGTGCTGGAGGGTGAGAAAACCCCAGAGTGTGGTGGGAATTTGGGTCATCACAGAGCAGCTGCCTGGCACCACAGAATCTGCTCTGAAAAGAGTCCAAGCTCAGTCCTGGGGAGGCTGGAGCAGCAGGGAGAGGAGAGCAGGAAGCATCTGGGCATCTCCATTGGTTCCCCTTGGCTGCTGGGGGTGCTGAGCACCACAGATCGGCCTGGGAGAGCTCAGGGGATGCTGAGGGACTTTGGCTGAGGAGGTTTTGTGGCTGAGGGCACAATCAGCACTCTGTGTGCGGGCTAACAAGCCTGGCTTTCATGTCTGCCAGGTGTCAGCTGTGCTCAGCCACTGCTCACTGCTCAGGGCTGTGCTCCCAGAGCCCCTCCAGAGCCCCCACACTTCCTAAACATCTCACCAGCTTCCTGGGGTCCCCTCTGCTCTGTCCCTAAATGACCCCACCGCTCAGATCACCATTGTCTCCTCTCCCAGTCCCTGCTCTGACCACCCACAGCCCTTTCCATCTGTTGGAATGCCAGGATTTACCCCTTGGCTGTGCACTGGCTCCCCTGGGATGAGGGCTGCCCTGGGAGCTCTCCTGAAATGAGGCAGGGGAGGATGGGGGGTTGGAAAGCCCTTCCCAGGAAAGGACCTTACCCCATTTCCCAGGAAAGTGTTCAAACCACCAGGCTACAAGGCAAGGAGCCTCCCCCCCATGGTCCCAGTCCTTATACCCAGGAGCTGCCAGACCACAACAGCCTGCTCAGACCCCAAAACCCTGATCTGATCCCAAAACCCTGATCTGATCCCAATGCCTTGCTCAGACCCCAAAACCCTGCTGAGACCCCAAAACCCTGGTGAGACCCCAACACCCTGATCTGATCCCAAAACCCTGCTCAGACCCCAAAACCCTGATCTGATCCCAATGCCTTGCTCAGACCCCAAAACCCTGCTCAGACCCCAAAACCCTGATCTGACCCCAATGCCTTGCTCAGACCCCAAAACCCTGCTCAGACCCCAACACTGCTCAGACCCCAAAACCCTGCTCAGACCCCAAAACCCTGCTCAGATCCCAAACCCTGCTCAGACCCCAAACCCTGCTCAGACCCCAAAACCCTGCTCAAATCCCAAAACCTTGCTCGGACCCAAACACTGCTCAGACCCCAATACCCTGCTTAGACCCCAAAACCCTGCTCAGACCCCAACACTGCTCAGACCCCAAAACCCTGCTCAGACCCCAAAACCCTGCTCAGATCCCAAACCCTGCTGAGACCCCAAAACCCTGGTGAGACCCCAACACCCTGATCTGATCCCAAAACCCTGCTCAGACCCCAAAACCCTGATCTGATCCCAATGCCTTGCTCAGACCCCAAAACCCTGCTCAGACCCCAAAACCCTGATCTGACCCCAATGCCTTGCTCAGACCCCAAAACCCTGCTCAGACCCCAACACTGCTCAGACCCCAAAACCCTGCTCAGACCCCAAAACCCTGCTCAGACCCCAACACTGCTCAGACCCCAAAACCCTGCTCAGACCCCAAAACCCTGCTCAGATCCCAAACCCTGCTCAGACCCCAAACCCTGCTCAGACCCCAAAACCCTGCTCAAATCCCAAAACCTTGCTCGGACCCAAACACTGCTCAGACCCCAATACCCTGCTTAGACCCCAAAACCCTGCTCAGACCCCAACACTGCTCAGACCCCAAAACCCTGCTCAGACCCCAAAACCCTGCTCAGATCCCAAACCCTGCTCAGACCCCAAACCCTGCTCAGACCCCAAAACCCTGCTCAAATCCCAAAACCTTGCTCGGACCCCAACACTGCTCAGACCCCAATACCCTGCTTAGACCCCAAAACCCTGCTCAGACCCCAACACTGCTCAGACCCCAAAACCCTGCTCAGACCCCAAAACCCTGCTCAGACCCCAACACTGCTCAGATCCCAAAACTCTGCTCACACCCCAAAACCCTGCTCAGATCCCAATACCCTGATCTGATCCCAATGCCCTGCTCAGACCCCAAAACCCTGCTTAAACCCCAAAACCCTGCTCAGATCCTGGAGCCCTGCTGAGATCTCAGCACCCTGTTCAGCCCCTGAATCCCTGCCCAGCCCTGCCCTGGGGTGTCCCTCTGGCAGCCCCATGCCCGAGCCCTCAGCACCCTGCATGCTGCCCATGCCAGCTCAGGGCCTCGTGCTGGGCACCAGACGGGCTCCTCACGCCCTGCTGAGCATCCCCTCCCTGAGTGCCCCCTGCACCTGTGCCCTCACCCACGGGACAGGCTCCATAGGGGCATTTTGGAACTGGGATGGACCCATGGGCTGCTCTTGAAGGCTGTACCTGCCACAGTGACCTCGTAGCTGCACCAAAGCCTGGCAAGGAGAGAAGCCTCGAATGCACACGAGCTTTCAGCATCCCTGTGAGATCCTGCCCCATGCACAGGGTGCCCAGAGCAGCTGGGGCTGCCCCTGGATCCCTGGCAGTGCTCAAGGCCAGGCTGGACAACCTTGGAGCAGCCTGGGACAGTGGGAGGTGTCCCTGCCATGGCACTGAGGTGGTCTGTGAGGTCCTTTCCAACCCAATCCATTCTGGAATTCTGAATATAAGTTCAAACTGCCTTTGAAACACACTATCTGTCTGTAAGGACGCTGTGCAGACACTCCCAGGTGCTCTGCACAAAATCTGGTCTTAAGCAACTCGTCCAAGGTGTGCAGGACCCGAGCCAGGACCGCAGGACCGTCCCTGCCCTTCTGCATCCCGTGCCTGAGCCATCCCAGCCGGGCACAGGGCGCTGCTCTCGCTCCAGTTCATCTTTAGGGGATGCAAGGAAGCGCTCACGGAGCAGAGGCTGCCGCGGCTCGACCCGCAGGGCAGCATCCCGAAATCCCTGCCCATCCCGGGGCGTCCCGGGCACGGTCTGCATCCCTCCTGCACGCCGGGGATGCTGGCACGGTTTCAAACACCAGAAGTGAGGAGTGTTCCATCCCCCAAATTGATTCCTCCGTGATGGGTGTGCCGAGACTCCCCTGCCCCCTCCCATGGCAGGACGAGGTGGGGACAGCCCTGGGGCTGCAGTGACCTGTTAATGTCACAAACAGCGCTGGGAATAGAGCCCCGGGCTAGATCCAATAAAGGACTTAGGAACCTGGACTCCACGGCAAACCACAGCCCGTTCAGGCCCCCGTTAACCCCAGCAGCTCCTGCCCCACCCCCCGCTGGAAGATGAGGTTCCCAGGTTCTTCAGGGCTTCAGGAAAGCTGCTCAGAAACATCCCTGAGCCTCCCAGCGCTGATCCTGCCTCTGGGAGCTGCCCTGACATGATGGTGGTACCCAGAGATGAGGGAGAGAAAGCACAATAAATATCAAATACATTTGTTTTTTTGGTTTTTTTTTTTAAGTGTAGTATTCCAGGGGTTTGAACTCTGCTGTGAAATGAGAGGCTCAGGTTCAACTCCCTCTTTGCAGCATCACATTTTCCACCTCCCAGACGACTCTCCCCTCCTCTTCCACCCCTCCTTCAGGCAACTCCTTCAGGTTCCCCTGTACAGACACTCCTCCTGTCTCCTGTGAAAGCCTCCATGTCCTACAGCAGTGGGAATGCAGGAAGGAGAGGCTCACCCCGTGCTCAGGATCTTCCCCTGCACAGGACTCCTGACCCCTGAGCTCCCCAGCACACAGCCCCAGCCCCAGGGCTGCATGAAGGCACAGGCAGCAGAGCTGGCACCCCTGGGCACCACACCTGGCCAGGAATGGCCTGGAAAGGGAGGGCTGAGGGCTCTGGGTGGTGCCTGCAGCCTGGGAGGGGTCCGTGGCACAGCCCAGCCCTCCAAGGGGGGTGGCTGTACCGAGAGATGAGGATCTTGCTCAGGCTGTTCTGAGCTGAGTGTCCCAGGGAAGGAGGGCTGTGCATCACTGCCAGCTCAGCGTGGGCAGCACTCCAGACCCTTTTCCTTCCTTGTGGTCTTACTGAGGGATGAGCACATGAACTCCTGGCATGATCCTCACCAGCCCCTCCACTCGGGGGGCACCCAAAGCCCCACCTCCCCTCATTCCCTGTGGGATCACAAAATCAGACTGCAAGAGGGGCACGAATCGTAGAATCCTACAAAGGTTTGTGCTTGAAGGGTCCTCAAGGACGCTGCAGTGCTCCCAGGTGCCACCTTCCAAGCAGAAGGAGCTCCCCCAGCCTCTCCCACCCTGCCCTGGGCTCCAGCGCTCAGATCATTTTGGTGGCTCTCATATGACCCTGCTTTTGTTGCAGCGAGGAGCCCAAAACTGGGCACAGTGCTCCAGGTGTGGATCTCTTGGTGCCACAGGGGAATTGAGAGTAACTTCTTGTCCTGCTGGCTACAACCTGCCCGGTAAAAGCAGTCAGTCTCCACCACAGCAAGGGTGCACCGGTGATTCATGCTCAACCAGGCACCCCTATGTCCTTTTTTTCACCCTAACTGCAGCCAGTGTTCCCAAATTTCACACAAAGAGCCCCAAAGCTGTGTGCCTGCTCCTCATGACGCCATAAAGAAAAGCTATTTTAGAAATGCCTTAGCATTGCAAAAGAAAAAAAAAAAAAAGGGCATTGAACTCACTTCTCTAAGCAGGAAATTCAAGTGTCTCAATTACTTGCAGTGCAATCATCCAGAATTCAGAGGCACAGAAAAAAAAAAACCAAGGGCTGTAATCTAAAAACATCCAAAAATAACTTTTCAGAGTGGAGAATGCACACAGCTGATGGCCAGACCTGGCTGCCTTCCCCGGCTATAGGATGGGGCTGTGAGTCACAGCTGTGAATCACCCACTCAACAATGAGCAGCCCTCCCTGCCCGGGGTGGGCACACCCCAGAGCCCCCCTGGCACTGCCACCCACCCCTCCACAGCCTGGGATGCTGCTGCAGGGAGCCTGCCCGGAATGGGAGGGCTGGCTCCTATGGAAATACTCCAAGGACTGGCTGGTTTTAATACAAATGCTGTTGATTCAATCGGGTGTTTTTCTAAAAACCCATCCCCCATAGGAGAGATTTTTTTTTTTTCTCTCTCTCTGTTCAGTTCTACTCCACACTTCAAAGCTGGCTTTCATTTTCGGGAATGCTTCCAGCGTGGCTAGAACTGAGAGAAGGAATCAAAGCCACATTTGAGACAAACCCGGGGTGCAGCCTCTGCAGGGGCTCGGGGCGCGGTGGACACGGAGCCCAGGCCAGGGGCTGTGTCAGGAGAGGCAGGCACAGCCTCTGCCCCACCTGGAGCTGCCTCCAATAAACCTGGCTACATGGAAATCAGGGAATAAGCAGACAAAAGGCTTCCATTTTTATGGAATAACCAGACAAAAGGCTTCCATTTTTATGGAATAACCAGACAAAAGGCTTTTCTGGCAGCTCTGCCTCAGCCCCACTGCTCAGATCCATCTTCATCCCAGCCCCACAAGCACCCACACCAGGGGGGCACTCGGGTGCTTTGCTCATCAGCTAATTTGCAGCACCCTCAGCCATCAGGTCCCTTTTAATCTTCCACTTCCAGCACAAAATTATTCCACTTCGAGCACAGAATTATTCATTTCCTTGTGGGGTTGCCATGGAGCTCATCGCTATGGCAGCCAAAGGCCTCGCAAACATTTATTTGCACAATCGCCCGATGGATTCCTGAAAAATTGTTTTCTTTGCTCTGCAGCTGGAAACACGAGTCACAGCAGCGCCACAACAAACCGGGAGAGTTTATTCGTGCCAGAGCAGCGCTGTCAGAGCCCCAGGGGATGGAGAGGGCAGCTCAGTGCCCGGGGCACTCCGAGGTGCCTGCCAGGGCTGTGGGCAGCACTCGGGCTGGGGATTTTCCCGGAGCACCCTCAGCATCCTCTCTCCTCTCTTTTTGGGGCTTTCTGGCCCCTGTGGCAGTGCCCCCTCCCAGCCAGGACCTCTCCCAGCCCGTACCCCAGGCAAGGCGTCGTGACTGGGATTTATTCTCCTCCCGGCCTCTTCTCCTCTCGCTCCCATTTAACCGCCAGCCCCGGATGCTGCTCCCCCTTCCCCTGGGGCAGCACCCAGCCCTTCCCTCCCCAGGCAGCTCCCGGAGCCAGGGCTGTCTTTCATTCCTCCATCCCCATTCCCGAGAGCCCCTGATCGCTGCGGGCTGTGCCCCTGCTCCATCCCCCCTGCCCTTCTCTTCCTCTCTCCCAGCTTCCTCCCCATCCCCCTGCCCTTCTCTTCCTCTCTCCCAGCTTCCTCCCCATCCCCCTGCCCTTCTCTTCCTCTCTCCCAGCTTCCTCCCCATCCCCCTGCCCTTCTCTTCCTCTCTCCCAGCTTCCTCCCCATCCCCCTGCCCTTCTCTTCCTCTCTCCCAGCTTCCTCCCCATCCCCCTGCCCTTCTCTTCCTCTCTCCCAGCTTCCTCCCCATCCCCCTGCCCTTCTCTTCCTCTCTCCCAGCTTCCTCCCCATCCCCCTGCCCTTCTCTTCCTCTCTCCCAGCTTCCTCCCCATCCCCCTGCCCTTCTCTTCCTCTCTCCCAGCTTCCTCCCCATCCCCCTGCATTTCTTTTCCTCTCTCCCAGCTTCCTCCCCATCCCCCTCTGCCTCCCACACGCGGCTCCAGCCGGAGGCAGCAGCGGCAGGAAAATCTCAGCCTGAACATTCCCCGGCTGGCAAAGTGACAAGTGACAGGGAGCAGAGCCGGGGCTGAGCCTCCGCTGTGCTCCAGGCATGTGGGGACACAGCCCCGAGCCTGGGGACATTCCCCGAGCCTGGGGACACTGCCCCGAGCCTGGGGACATTCCCCGAGCCTGGGGACACTGCCTGTGCCTGGGGACACTGTCCGTGCCTGGGGACACTGCCTGTGCTTGGGGACACTGCCCCGTGCCTGGGGACACTGCCTGTGCTTGGGGACACTGCCCGTGCCTGGGGACACTGCCTGTGCCTGGGGACACTGCCCTGAGGCTGGGGACACTGCCTGTGCCTGGGGACACTGCCCTGAGGCTGGGGACACTCCCAGAGCCTGGGGACACTGCCTGTGCTTGGGGACATTCCCCTAGCCTGGGGACACTGCCCCATCCCTGGGGACACTGCCCGAGCCTGGGGACACTGTCTGTGCTTGGGGACACAGCCCCGAGCCTGGGGACACAGCCCCATTCCTGGGGACACTGCCTCATTCCTGGGGACACTGCCCCATCCCTGGGGACACTCCCCGAGCCTGGGGACACAGCGCGGGCCAGCATCCCTCTGTCCTGCTCCCCACACCCGCATCCTGCCGCCCCCCACCCCGCCCAGCCCCAAAAGCCAGATCAGCTCCAGCAGTGCCACCATCCCTGTCCCTGGGGATCAGCTCCAGCAGTGCCACCATCCCTGTCCCTGGGGATCAGCCCCAGCAGTGCCACCATTCCCTGTCCCTGGCAGGGGATCAGCCCCAGCAGTGCCACCATCCCTGTCCCTGGGGATCAGCCCCAGCAGTGCCACCATCCCTGTCCCTGGGGATCAGCCCCAGCAGTGCCACCATCCCTGTCCCTGGCAGGGGACGCTGCCAGCCCTTCCCCTCGGCCCCTCGGCTCATTCCCGGCAGCTCCACGGCCGGAGGGAGCCTGGGTGAAGCCTGGCTTCAGGATGGTGACTTTGCAAAGAGGCAAAGATTGAAAATGTTAGCGAGGAGCTGCGAGTGGGGGAGCGTTCCCAGCCCCCCAAAGCTGGGGAGCCTTTGCTCCCAGCCTGTGGAGCTGCTGGGATGCTGCTCTGCTGGATGAAGGCAGAACAAAAGCCAGAAATGTTCCTAAAATGGGGCCAGGGCAGCGTTCCCTCTCCCTGGAACTCTTGAAACCCTCCTGAAGGAGACAGAGCACAGACCAGTAATTATTTCCCCCAGGCCATCCTGCCACCATCCATGTCCCAGACAGGCCAGGAAGGATATTTTGGGAAATTCTTTGGAAAGGTTGTTGTGCCTGTTTTTCAGAGCCATGGCACGTGCTCAGCTGTGCAGGAAGCAGATGGAGGGAGAAAAATTAAACTAATACACGTAGCACCTGTTAAATCACCTAAAATAGCTTTTCTATACATAAAAGTGGTGGGTGATGAAACCCCTGATACTCTGGAGGCTCTCCACAGTGAGAAACACATCCCATCACCTGGATATTTCCTTTTCTCTACAAAAGACTTTTGTCCCACTTGGCAGGATCTGGAGGGTTCAGACTTCAAGGGCCATGACAAATGCAGATAAAGGGATTATTGGCCCAGAATGGTCCATAAGGGAAGGAAATACTCAGTTTAAAAGGACTGCATGGTGTAGAAAGAAGCCCAAATACTGAATCTACTGAGATTTGGGCTGTTCATAGTCAAAAGGGTGGCCCCTGCAAGCAGGAGTGCTCACAGGTGGCAGAGAGGACAGCTCTGTGGCCTCCTGATTGTGGAAGGGGAGGTGGGGTGGGACAGGACACATCTCTACAAAACCCTTCAGCTTCCAATCCCAAAATCAGATCAGCTCTGCAGGAAGAGGGGGAGGGAGAGGAGTTATCTAGAGAAAAGTCCTGCTCCCAGCATCAAAACAGCTCCTGCCTGCCCCAGCAACCCAAATCCACTCCAAAATTGCACCCCAAGGCTGCAGCCTGTGCCCAGAGCAAAGCCAGGCTCTGGGCAGCCTCACAGCCCTTTAAAGGCAGTGCTTTGTCTGTAGGGCTGATAGGAAACCCCAGTAATTAAATCACAGAACTGCTGGGATGGAAAAGTCCTCTGAGATCATCGGGTCCAGCCACGGACACATCACTGACAGCCCCAGCACTAACCCAGGCCCCAGGTGCCACATCTGCACAACTTTTAAATCTCCTCAGGGACAGAGACCCCACCACTGCCCTGGTATCTGTTCCCACCCCTGACCACCCTTTCAGAGAAGAAATCTTCCCACTATCCAATCTTAACCTGCCCTGGTGCAAACTGAGGCTTTTTCCTGTCCCTGTCCCCTGGAGCACAGCCCGACCCCCCCGGCTGTCCCCTCCTGGCAGGAGCTGTGCAGAGCCACAAGGTCCCCCCTGAGCCTCCTTTTCTCCAGGCTGAGCCCCTTCCCAGCTCCCACAGCCCCTCCTGGGGCTCCATTCCCTCCCCTGGACACGCTCCAGCCCCTCCAAGCATGAGGCTCTCAGTTGTCCTCAATCTTTTCTGTTCCACAACCCACCAGGGCAAACCTGGCAGACAGAACATTCTGACCCTTCCTGGGCTTCTGTGGTTCCCTCCAAGGTGTTTGCTGAGCAAAAGCCACACAAGAGGCTGGGGACTGGTGTGAGCTTCCATCACTGGACACAAACAACCACCCCAAATACTCCCAAAAAGACTCTGCTCCCAGGCTCCCCAGGACATGACAGAAGTTGGTGATTTGAGCTGCTCAGCCCCAAGGATTTGGCAGGGGGAAATCCCCTTCAGAGCAGAGCTCCTTCACTGGCACAACTCCTCCTGCACTCAGAGCCACAGCCCACACTGAACACAGCAGCTCTCACTCTCAGGAGAACACTGGCACTTGGATTAGGGCTGTTCCTTCAAAGCAATGCCCTGCAATAGAATTCCAGAGGCTGCTGTGATTTTTCAGGCTGCAGGGCTCCACTCACACCTTCCCCAGACCTTGGGGAGGCAGCTGAGAGCAGCTCCACACTCCACATGCTGCAGGAGTCGTGGAGGAATCACTACTCAACACTGAACAGGCAAACAAATACAACCCAGTCAGAAAAAGCAGGAATTTGAGCCCAGAGACTGTTACAACTTTATAATCCACCCAGAATGTGAATGGGTGAATGGCAGAATGTGTGGAACCTCACCTGGCAAAGCAAATACCACTGCTGGCTTAACCCTGGGCTGTGTTTGGGATGGCAATGTGAGGACTGTAATTATTTCCTAAACTTCCCACAGGGGCACTTCCCTCTGCTGCTCCTCTTGCTGCTGTCAGTGAGAAGCTGCAGCCTGTCCAGCAGCCCTGCCTGGCCTCTGCCCACTGCCACATTTTCCATCAATGAGCAGAAAGCAAATCCATCAGTGTTCATCTGCACAGCCCCACTGGTGCCCTGTGCTTGTAGCACCTGCTGTTGGATCCCCTACAACACCACACAAACTCCCAGAGTAAATTCCTCCGTGTTTACAACACCCCCAGACAGCCCTGGGGCTCCTGGGCCTGCCTTTATTTATTTTTAGGGAGGATGTGGGCAAAGCCCACCCAGCTGTGGCCAGTTGTCCTTTGGCTGGGTGAGCCCACGAATGTCCATGGTTCCCTCTCTGGCCCCAGCTGCTCTGGGATGTCCCCCCCAGACACACACGTGGGGTCAGTGCCCTGGTACACTGTCATGCACCCCAAAAACACCCCAAATCCCATCCCCCCTTGGCAATACCTGCATGCTTTGAGCCACAAGAACACCCCAGAGAGCTCAGAGGACTATTCTTTATTCCTCTCCCCACCCCAGCACACACAGCAGCCTGTTGATAGTCCTGCAAGCCCAACTCTGGAAGTTCTTGCATGAAAACAAAACAAAGAATGGGAAAAAAAAATAAAAATCCCTCTTTTCCTTCCTGGCTCTCTCTTGCTGCAGCATCTCCAGGGTGAGCCCCAAGCCCCTGGGTGGGGGGAGATGTCTGGGGCCAGGCAGGGCAGCTGTGATGCTGTCTGATAAACAAGAGGAGCCAAGTGCACATCACCATTGGCTGTGCTCAGCCGGGGAGGGGAAGCCTGGCTAGCAACAGCTCCGTGAGGCATTAACAAAGGGGGATTTAGGATTGGAGAAAACACATGGAAGGGGGCTGTGAAATGGCAACTCTGCATCTCCTCCACACGCTCTGCTCCTCCCTCCCCTGGAGTTGCCATGGATTCTCACACTGCTTCCCACCTCCCTGCGAGTCCCCTGCCGCTGTCTCTGGGGTGTCTCCTGCCTGCCACCTCCTCCCAGCCTGCCCACATGGCCCAGAACTGTCCTCAGCCCTGCCACAGGATGCCTCCCAGACCTGTCTCACCCTCTCATGTCCACCTGTGAGCAACACAGAGCCCTCCCCGTCCTCCAGGAAGGAAATCCTGCCTCCAGCCCGGTGTTTTCCTGAACAAATCATCCCACAGACCCCAAAACAAAGAGCAGCCAGGCTCAGGCAGCACCAGGAACATGCAGGGCACAACAATGAAAACAAACCAAAACATCAAGATGGGTCCTTTGTAGCAGCCCCAGTCCCTGCACTCTCCTCCCATACAGCAGCAGCCTCCTCCCACAGGGAAACCCCACAGGGATGATCCCACAGGGATATCCTGAGATGCTGCTGGACCATTCATTTACTGCACTCTGGCCAATTCATCACTGTAATCTCTGCTAGAGCCACTGATCTGATTTACCCAGGAATGGCATCTGCTGCTCGGAATCAGCCTGGGTTCATTTCCATTTGCCCAGCGACAGGACAGCATGGGTGTGGTTTTTTTAAAGAAAATCAAACCACAAACATCATTAAATTAATCATCCTGTCCTCCTATTTCTCCCAAACAAGATTAATTCTGTTGTGCTCAGGTCTGCCTCGCTGCCACATTTTCAGAGCATATTGTCTGAGCTCCTCTCTCCTGAGCATGTGCACCAGAGCTCTCCCGTGCTTCAGAACAAAGAGCAGATTCCCTTTGTTGTCCTGGAGCAGCAGCAGTGATGTAGGAGATCAAGAGCTGGTCCTGCCTCACTGAGCTTCCCCTGTTCTGCCTGGTTCCAGGTGCCCAGAGACATGTGGGATTTGCTGTGATGGGCAGGGCTATGTGGACAAGAGACAGGGTTGTTTCTGCCCCAGCTCCCATGGAGACAGCAAGGCAGAAATCCCAACAGGGGTTTGAGCTTGTTTCTGGCTTAGGGTCAGTGCCAGGCTCCCCCCACCACCCATCCAAACCCCTGCCCTAAGCTGCTGTGTCTTTATTGTTGTTTAATTTGGGTCAAATAGAGTTAAGAGCACATCCCTTTTTTTTTGATTTTCAGCTGGAAGTCGAGCTGTGCTGCCCTGGCACCAGGCAGAGCCCTGCACTTCAGAGAGCTCATGGTGCTACAGAGCTTCACCTGCCAGCAGGAGACACATTTGTACAGGGTTGAACAGCAGAGAGAGAACAGCAAGCCGGGCTCAGGCAGCTGCACTTGCCCCCTCTTTAATGCCTGTACTACCAAGCAGTGCCTGGGGAATTCACACACCAGGCATCAAAACTCTGGGAAGAGCACGGGAACAGCACAGTGGGGAGTGGGCTGCTTTCCAGGATCTGCCTGTTTGATCACCACAGAGATGTCAGGGCTGGGCACTGAACATATGAGAGCACTTTCTATTTCCATCCTTTCATAGTGTCACACAGGTTTGGACTGAAAACATCCCCCTTCATTTAACCTAAAACAGCATGAAAGGAACAGGGAAAAGAAAATCTGCAAGGGCACTTTTGTTGCAAATGTGGACACAGGCAAGTGGGGACAACCAGCAGGAATTAAAATCCACTGAGTTTTTCCAGTTATTTCAGCAGCAGCCTGTGCTTCAGCAAAATCTCTTTCCAAAGTCAGGGTTCAGCCCATGCTGTGGGACCCCCTGTCACAACATGGGGTTCAGAGCAACCTGGTCCAGAGGAAGGCGTCCCTACCCATGGCGGGGGGGGGGGGAAAAGATGAGCTTGAAGGTCCCTTCCAACCCAAACCATTGTGTGCTTGAAGAGCAGCTGTTCAGGGGCTGTCCTGGGCACCCAGGTCACAGATCCTCAGCAGTGACATCATGGCTCAATGCACCAGGACCGACCTGTCCCACCCCTTCAGCTCCCCACACACGCTCTGAGGCTGCCCTTCCTCTCGCCCTCTCCCTTCCCACACCACAGCTGCTGCTGTCTTTAGGCACTGGGAAGGGGATGGAGCTTGTGAAGAGATCCAGGCAGGGGCTGGGAGCTGGGCTGAGTGTCACTGTCCCATGACCTGAGGAAAGTCCCTGTCACTGAGCTGAGGGGGTCTGGGCTGCATCAGCTCTGTGCCCTGAAGAGCCCCAGCATGATGCTGGAAGAGGGAGCAGCAGAGCCTGCTCTGATGGGGCTCATTTACTGCCTCCTCACAGCAAAACAATTACAGCAGCTGTGGTGCACTTCTGCACTAACAGGGCTTTGCTAATTGTCATTTCAACTGGAGCGGAAATGCTAAGAAAGATTTTCCTTGATTAAAATGTTGTCAGTGATGGGGGAGCTCAACAGACCCCTGAGAAAGCCATTCCAGCTACAGCTTTGCTTTAAAGTCCAAGGCCAGCTTCTGCAATGAACACTTAATCTAATTACATCAAACCCTCACTCCATTTCAGCTTTATCAGCTGGAATGGCAAAGTTTAATCACTTCAACAAGTTGGCTATAGCAATCTCTTAATTTTCTGATAAGATAAATTATTGAGCCAGACCAGGGAAAGAGTCAGGCACAAGCAGCTGCTGCAGATGTTTAACTGCAAGCTCTGACACCAAAATCCAGCACCCACTGCTCCCATGTCAGCATTTGAAACTCCACAGGAGCTGCCCAGGTGGCCACCAGGAGTGACAAAGCACAGAGATACAGTGCCTGAGCCAGCCAGATGAGCAAGCACATCACACAGACTTACTCCTGATTATTCAGAGAGTATAACCCTCAGCTGTGCCCCAAAAGATATAATCTTTCCACATATAAATTATCCTGGAGCCAGGCTGCTCATACACAGTGACCTCTGGTTGGGGTATTCACAGAGAAAGGTGGAATTCAGTTAAATTTCTCTCTCCTTCAAGGGAGTTCACCCTCTGAAGGGGATCCCTGCTCATGAACCAGGACAGAAGATGGGAGAGGCAGAGAACAGCATTTTGTTGTCAGTGGTGTCTCGCTGTGCACCAAGACAAGCCAAACTTTGGAGGGTCAGAGGCAAGAGAGCCCCAGTCAAGAGCAGGGTACACACACCCCTGGGAGCTCTCTGCTCTGCTGCTGGGGCCTCTCTTCTGACCTCACACACACCTCTCAGAGAGCTGCTGGAATCTCCCTCACTGGGGATATTCCAGAACTGTCTGGACACAATCCTGTGCTGTGAGCCCTGGGCTGACCCTGCTGAGCAGGGAGGTGGGAGCAGGTGAAGCTCTGTGGTTCCCTCCTCCTGACCCTCCCTGTGGCTCTGTGAGCACCTCAGCAGCACAGAGCTCAAGCTCCCATGGCTGCTACAGGCAGTGATTTCCAGTGAAGGGAGAGGCATTAGGATTTTTGACTCAGGAAGGAATTTACATGCTCAGAATCTGCTTTAGCAAAGAGCCCTTTCTCTGTGAAACCCATTGTCCAGTCCTTCAACCATCTCCCCACTTCACCTGGAGTTCCTGAGGAACAGCATCTGCCACAGCCCCACCAAACACAGCTGGCACAGGAGCAGCCCTGTTTCTGACTCCATCAATGACAGAGCTGCCACTCACGGACTTCCCAGCACTGAAAGTGGCACACCAAGAAAAGAAACCTTCATCCCACAGATAAATGAAGGAAGAGCCACTTACCCACTTGTTCCAGGTCTCTGGGTCTGAGAGAAGCGCCAGTCTGTGTTAGGCTGAGCTTGCTGCAAAGAAAAAGAAGAGTTTTAATACCTCCATTCTTGCCTTTGGAAATGAAAGCGAACTGATCCTGGATTATTTCAGTCTGGAATATCAGCATGTTCTGTCCAAGTGAAGCAAATCAATTAGAACAAAGAGAAAGCTCCCCCTCCCCCTTTCTTGAGTATTTCTGAAGCAGCATGAATACCAAAAAAGCATGACAGAAACTGTTCAGAGAATAATCTTCCAAAGCAGCTCAGGAAACCAGGCTGTGAAAGAAATGAAGCATGAAATAAACTGATAAGGGCATGAATTCAGCAGGAGCAGTGGTACCACAGTAATGAGCTTGGAGGAGGAAGGGGGGTGTGAGGGGGTGGCAGAGTTAATTGATACTGAGAAAGATGCTCTTAATACTCTAAGGTAAAATGGTAACAGACCTTCCTAATCTCTCTTCTTCTGTCCCTAAAAAGGCCTGCCTGAGATCTTGTTTTTATGCATGGTGTTTGAATGACTTTTCCTAGCTGTTGTGGCCTTGGAGCACTACAATATTTTTCTGTCCACAGAAAAAAGAATAAACTTCCGACAGCAAGAGGAAAAAGCATCATTTGTTTAGGAGACACAATAACCTTCAGACACAGCAGCACACTTTGTAAGCTCATTAATAAGCCCCCATATCACTCCCTGCCCGTGTTATTTTACAACCAGACAATGAACATTTTGTAAATAAGGAAGGACATGGAGCAAGCTTGTATATTCCTGTTTGAATCATGCCTTTGTGGAAAGCACTAAATAGCACAACTGTTTCTGTCGGGAAAACACACACACTTCCGAAAATCATGATCATCTTAATGAACTCCAGAGTGATGACATACTACCTGGAAAGGACAATGCTTCCCTCAGCTATTTTAGGAAGGAGCAGTTCACAGTCCATACACAGTGGAACATCAGTTTTATAGGATTATTCTGCTTGTACATGCAATTACTAAGGAAAAGTGAAGACGAGTGGAGCTGACCTAGATTTTTATTTAGTAGATGTGCTCTCACTAATTTCTCTGCAGCTTTGATGATACTCATGAAAGAAGATATTAGAATAAATTACTCCCCTAAAATAGATGCCCCACTGGTCCCCATGCTGCATGCAAATGAAGCTGTTGAAAGACTTGCCCTCCAGTTTTCAGATACACATTTTTGCACACGCTGGCACACAATGCTGCACTAGATAATCCCTTCCCAATATTTTGAGTAGCCCTTCCATATTTTGAATTCCTGCTGTAATTACCATTTTCAAATTTAGGGCAGGCATTTGTGGCACAAAATTGCTTTACTTTTTATATCCCAAAGTTATAAAAGCTCCAGCTAAACACAGTCACCTACATCTATATTTAGGCATCTGAGTACAAACAGCTCAAGTTTTCAAAGCTTGCCGCTCCTCAGCCTCTGCAAGCCAAGGGCACATAAGGTCACCAGGATCTTTGTGAATAATGTCACTCCTGACATTTCAGTATTTTAGTGCTGAATACCGAATTCAGCTCCTCGCTCAACACGAGCAGGCTGGAAAATGATCCCTTGCCGAGGCACAGTCAGTAATTAATAACACTTGGGGTTTGAGAAGTGAGAAATTTCTACAAGGCACCTCTAAAACTGAACAAAAGACACACAGGCAGACTTTCCTTTCAGATAACCTCCTCCGCACCAGAGCTCATGTGCCATGTAGGAAAAATGGGTTAAACAGAACCAAGAAGTTAAACCCCCAGAAAACCTGCTCCTGACCACGCTAAGAATCACTTTAAATAGAAACAAGTACGAGCGGGGCCAAGGGGAAACTCTCCGCTGCTACAAACACAGAACCTTTGATTCTGTAACGCTGCACAGCCCCCTCCCCCACCTCCACCAAGCCGAGCCAAAACTTTCACCTGCCACCTCCCAGGAGATGACAGCGACACGTGTTCCCTGAGGCCACCGTCTCAGGAGGAAGGACGGCCAGAGAACAGCCAAATGGCCTGGATATGACAAACTGTTGCACTCAGCAGAGAGGACAGTAAGAAACAGCCATCTCTTACCCCGTCGCAGGGACTCGCTAAGGTGCTGGTCACCTGCTCGTAGGCGGCCACGGTCTCCGCAGTGCTAGAATGGCTGAAGGGCTTTACAAAGAGGAAATCGCTCTGCTCGGACATGGGTGAGAAACAAGAGGTGTAATTCTGTGCCTGGGAGGTCAAGCCCGCTCCTCCCACGTCCAGGTACTTGATGAAGCCATCTGGCTTCATCTGCCCTCGGAAATGGGAGGCGGGCTTGCGGCCAGTCCCTCGGCAGCAACCCGCCAAGGTCCAGCTGGCACTGCCAGCTTTGAGACACCGGGCAGCCACCAGCCCGAACATCACGCAGGACACGAGGGAGATGGACACCAAGGAGATGATGAGGTAAAGAGTCAGGTTGGTATCCTCAGAAGAAGGCTGGGGGAGGTCCAAGGACTTGGAGAAGTCCTGCACGCTGTTTTCCTCCGGAGAAATGACTATTACCACGGAGGCCGAGAGGGACGGCGTGCCATTGTCCCTCACTTCCACCACCAGCCTGTGGGAATCTTCTGACTCCCTGAGAGCCTGTGCAACCCTTATCTCTCCAGAGCGGCGTTCCACTTGGAAAGGCAAAGCCTCAGCAGACTCCTGCAGCTGGTAGGACAGCCAGGCATTATGGCCACTGTCAGCATCAACTGCTACAACTTTAGTTACCAGATAGCCAGGCTCTGCCAAGGCAGGGATGGCTTGGTGGAAGGCAGAGCCCTTGGGGACAGACGGGTAGACAATGTTGGGAGCATTGTCATTCTCGTCCAGGACAAACACATGGACCACAGCAGTGCTACTCAGAGCAGGAGACCCAGCATCCTTCACCTCCACAGGCACCTGGAAGACCTTGTCCTGCTCGTAATCCAGAGCTCGCACGGTGTAGATGGTGCCGTTGTCCTGATCGATTCGGAAGTAGGTTGAGATAGGCGCATCCTGCATCCCGTTGTCCAGGATGGAGTAAGACAGCTTGGCATTGCTACCCTCATCAGGATCTGATGCTGACACCGAAAAGACAGAAGTTCCAGGGAGGGAGTTTTCCTGAACGTGAGCTGTATCAAAAGGGCTGGAGAAATTCGGTGCGTTATCATTCACGTCAGCAATGCGGAGATAAAAGGTTTTTTGTGTGGCCCTCTGGGGGGACCCTGAATCCACAGCCCTCACTGTGATGTTGTATCCACTGGCCTTCTCCCGATCAAGGGGACCGCTGGTGACCAGCGAGAAATGCTCTTTAAAAGACGACACCAGTTTAAATGGGAGCTCTTTTGCTATCTGCAGACGCACCTGCCCGTTGTCACCCGAATCGCTGTCCTTCACACCAATGAGGGCGATCACCGTGCCTGGGGCGGCGTCCTCCTGCACTGGGCTGGAGACAGAGGTCAGCACGATCTCTGGGCTGTTGTCGTTGATATCAATTAATTCCACTCGCAGGTGACAGTGGCCTTCCATGGCTGGGGATCCCTTGTCCCTGGCTCGAACCGCAATCTCGTAAGCACTGGATTCCTCATAATCCAGAGGGGCTTTGGTTCTGATCTCCCCTGTACGGGCATCTAAGGAGAACAGTTTGGTGAATTTACCAGGTGCATTATTGCTGGTTTTGAAAGAATATTCCACATCCCCGTTGGGACCTTCATCCAGGTCGGTGACATTCAGCTTGGTGACCAGAGTGCCCACTGGCACATTCTCCTCCAGAAGTACCTTGGAAATGGGTGGGTCACAGACAGGAGGGTTGTCATTTGCATCCAAGACATGGATGGTAACCCTGGCAGTGCCGGATTTCACGGGATTCCCTCCATCCAGGGCTGTCAGTGTTAGATGATGAACAGGCACTTTCTCTCTATCCAGTGCTTTTTCAAGTACGATCTCGGGCATTTTAACACCATCTCCTCTCACATTGATGCTCAGGGCAAAATGCTTGCTGGGGCTGAGCTCGTAGGTGGAGATGGAGTTGGAGCCCATATCTGGGTCTTCTGCTACTTCCAAGGGCAGCCGAGTCCCAGGGTTGGCTACCTCAGTGATCTCCAACAGCACCTCTGGCTTGGGGAACTGGGGCGCGTTGTCGTTCACGTCCAGGACGTCCACCTCAACACGGTGGAGCTGGAGGGGATTCTCCATGACGAGTTGGAGGTGCAGAGAGCACGTGGGGCTCTGCCCACACAGTGCCTCCCGGTCCAGCCTGCTGTCCAGGAGCAGCACACCTGCCGCCAGGTCCACCTGGAAGTGCCGCTGCCCACCCTCGCTCACCAGGCGCAGGTTGCGGGCGGCCAGGCTCCGCACCTCCACCCCCAAGTCCTTGGCCAGGTCGCCCACAGAGAAGCCCGGCTCGCGATCCTCGGGCACGGAGTAGTGGAGCTGGGCGCAGCTGGGAGCCGGCAGGCAGGAGAGGGCTGCGAGCAGCAGCGGGAGCTGCCATGGCAAACTCTGTCCCGCGAGCATCCCGGGCCGGGTGTGCGAACGGAGCAGCGCGGAGAGGAGCGGCGGCGGCTCCGCGCAGCCTCCCCCTCCTCCCCGCCCCCGCAGCCGGCCCCGGCAGCCGGAACCCCTGCGGCCCGGGGGGGTCCGAGCGGGTTGCGCAGGGAGGAAGCCGCCGCCGGAGCCGCCGGAGCCGGACGGGGAGGGATGGAGGAGGCGGGGGAGGGGGCGAGCGCAGCCCGGCCGGCTGAACCGCTTCCCGATACGCAAAGACACACAAAGTCGGCGAGCGGAGGGGATGGACCGAGTGACAGTTTTACGTCTCTCCACAGCCCCCTCCTCCTCCGCCTCCTCCTTTTTCTCTCCCTCCTCCTCCCCTTCTCCATCTCACCGCCTTCCCCAAAATACGCACGGCGTAGCCCTCCCCTTCCCCCGCTGCCGCCACTCCGCCCCCGCAGCGCCGGGAGGGCGCCGGGGACTCCCGGCAGCGGGGGGAACCCGCTCCGCCCCGCCCGGCTGCTGGCACCGGGCACCGGCGGACACCCCCTCCCCAAAGCCGGCCGGTTCGGTGCCGAGCCCCGCCAGCACCGGGGTTGTGTTCAGGCTGGAGACCACACCCCCGAGCTCACCTCGCTGCACAGGGTGGGATCCGCGGAGGGTTTCACAAACATGAACTCGCTGATATCCGAGACCGGCGAAAAGCAGGAGCGGTAACGAGGGGCGGGGGGTGCCGTTGCTGTCACCTGCACGCCCATCACTGTGTCCCCTTTCTTAGGCTCATAGTGCAAGTGCCCAAAGATGTGGCTGGGAGGAGGCTGAAGCGTGTTCACGCTCTCCACGCAGCAGCCCTGGTTGGCAGGTGCAGAGCCCCGCCGGAGGCACCGAATGCCCAGCGCTGCCAGTGCCACCAGCGAGACGGTGGAGATGAGCACCAGGGACACAATCAGATAAAGCGTAATACTGGGCAAGCCCCCACCATCAGCAGCCTGAGCCTCGGAGCCCTGCAGGGCCTCTGGACCCTTCTCCTCCACCAGCACCACCAGAGTGACAGCTGTGGAGAGCGGGGGCTCCCCGGCATCCCGGACCACCACCAGCAGTTCGTGCTCAGAGGCGTCCGTCTCCTGCAGAGCCCGCATGATCCGGACCTCCCCGGAACGTAGGGCCACGCTGAAAAGCCCCAGGTCTGTGGCTTCCACGAGGTGGTAGGACAGCCAGGCATTGCGCCCCGAGTCCGCATCTATTGCCACCACCTTGGTGATGAGGGCAGGAGGGACGACGGAGGGGGAAATTCGGAACTGAGTAGCAGAGTCCTCCCCAGCCCTGGGGAAATGCACCCGTGGGGCGTTGTCGTTCTGGTCCACTACAAAAACATGAACCAGGGTTCTGTTCCTCAGGGCCGGGGAGCCACCATCAGAGACCTCCACGTGGAACTGGAGATAGGTGGTTTGCTCATAGTCAAAAGGGAATTTGGCGGTGACCTGCCCATTCGTGGGATGTATCGAGAGGTAGCGAGTAGGATCCAGGCCTGGGTCTGTCCCACCAGCTCGCAGGATGGAGTAGGACAGGCGGGAATTCTGCTCCGAGTCGGGGTCGGCAGCAGAGACCGTAACCAGCACGCTGCCCACTGGATTGTTTTCTGCCACCAGCACTTCATAGGACGCTTGCTCAAACTGGGGAGCGTTGTCATTGACATCGATCAGGGTGATTGGCAAGATGGTGTGGCGGGAGAGGGGCGGGTTGCCCAGGTCCGAGGCAGAGACGGTGACGTTGTAGTAGGCAACGTGCTCCCGGTCCAAACGGGTGCTGGTGAGCAGTGAGTACTGGTGCTCGTAGTCCTTGCGCAGCTGGAAGGGAAGATCTGGAGACACGTGACACAGGACCTTGCCCTGCTCGCCAGAGTCCCTGTCTCTGACGTGTATCACGGCCACCACTGTGCCCGGCAGTGCATCCTCGCTCAGGGTGCTTGAGAAGGAGGTGAGAATGACCTCAGGAGCGTTGTCATTGACATCCGTGATTTCCACCACCACGCTGCAGTGCTCCTCCATCGTGGGTGACCCCATGTCCTTGGCCTCCACTTCGATCTCATACACTGTCGCCTCCTCAAAGTCCAGGTTGCCCTGGACACGAATCTCCCCAGTTTGCTCATCGATGGCAAAGATCTGGCGTAAGGCAGCTGAGTTGTGGCTACTCAGGGAGTAGCGGATGTCTCCGTTGGGTCCTTCGTCCACATCCGTGGCATTTAACTTCACCACGAGGGTGCCCAGCGGCGAGTTCTCCACCAAGCGTGCTCCGTATGAGGGTCTGTCAAAGACCGGGTGGTTGTCATTGGCATCCAGGACCTGAATAGTGATGCGTATCTTGCTGGACTGCGGGGGAGAGCCCCCATCTTCAGCAGTCAGGACCAGGTAGTGGAAAGCTCTGAACTCCCGGTCCAGGGCCCGCTCCAGCACCAGCTCAGGGAACTTCCCACCATCAGTGCGGGCCTTCACGTTGAGGTTGAAGTTGTCATTGGCACTCAGGTGATAGGTCTGCAAGGTGTTGGTGCCCACGTCGGGGTCCTGGGCCGGCTGGATGGGGAAGCGGGCACCCAGAGAGGCCAGCTCGTAGATGCGCAAGGAAACCTCATCGCTGGGGAACTCCGGGGGGTTGTCATTGATGTCCAGGATCTCCACCTCGATACGGTAAAACTCCACCGGGTTCTCGATGGCAAGTTTCAAGTGGAGGAAGCAGCGTGGGTTCTGCCCGCAGAGCTGCTCCCGGTCTATCCTCTCGCTGACCATAATAACACCGGTGTTCACATTGACAGAGAAGTACTGGGAATCCGAATCCGACAGTACCTGCAGATTAGCTGCCGCCAGTTTAGCCACATCGGTGCCCAGGTCCTTGGCGATATTGCCCACAAAGGCACCCCGTGTGAGCTCCTCCGGGATGCTGTATCGGATCTGAGCAGATGAGCTGTGCAAGAACAAACAGAAGGAGAAGACACGCGGCAGCCCCAGGGACCGGCGCGCCTGCCCTGCCCTCGGCATCCTTGCCGGGTGGCCGGCCGGGGAGCGATGCCCTCGGCGCCGGGGGCCGCGCTCAGCGCTCGCCGCTCCCATTCATTGTTTGGGGCGGACGCGGCTCGACGGGGCGGGGGGAGCGCGGCCGCGCAGCCGCCCCGCCATTGGCTGCGGGCGCGGCGGCGCCGCTCCAATCGCCGCGCTCCTTCCCCAGGACAGCAACACCGGCGCCAATCACGGCCCGCGCGCCGCCGCCGCGCGCCGCGAACCGGCGCGGCCGCTCCGCGCCCCCCGCGGGGACCGCGCCGTCGGAGCGCCCGGCAGCGCCGGACCCGCCCCGGCATCGCCGCTCACCTGGCCGCGGTCCCGCAGCGTGCCGGCGGCGGGCAGGAAAGCCCCGCTTGCCCTCGGCAGGGTGGCGGGGGTTGGGCAGGGCCGCAGGAAGGTGAAGTCGCTCCGCTCGGAGCCGGGGGAGAAGCAGGTGCTGTAGCACTGGGACGGGGAGTCGGTGGGTCGCAGCGTGACCTCCATGTACTTAAGGGTGCCGTCGGAGCTGAGCTGGAGCTTGGGGCTGGAGTGCTTGCAGAAGTCCCGGGAGGGCGACTCGCTGAGCCAGCAGCAGCAGTAGGGTGAGACGGCGGCACGGCCCCGGCGCCGGAGGCACCGGGCGGCCAGGAGGGTGACGGTGGCCAGTGCCACCGTGCTAATGGCTGCCAGAGCGATGATCAGGTAGAAGGTCAGGTCCGGCTTCTCCTTGGCGCCAGCCAGGAAATCCTGAGGCTTGAAGCTCTCCTCCAGGGCAGCCTCCTCTAGGGCCACAGTGATGGTGGCAGTGGTGGAGAGCGGAGGGTCACCGTTGTCCGTCACCAGGACAAGGAGCTGCTGCACTGCCATGTCGCTGTCCTGGAAGGCACGCGCCGTCCGCACCTCCCCGGTGTGCAGCGACACATGGAACAAGGAGGGGTCGGTGGACTGTGGCAACAGGCGGTACGAGAGCCAGGCATTGTGCCCAGCGTCTGCATCCACTGCTGTCACCTTGGCCGCCAGGTAGCCCGGTGGGGCAGACAGTGGGACCCTCTGGGGTGCAGGCACATCGCTGTCACTGGCAGGGTGCAGGATGGTGGGGGGATGGTCGTTCTGGTCCAGCACAAAGATGTAGACGGTAACATTGGCATAGAGAGGAGGGGACCCCGAGTCCCTCACAACCACAGACACTGGCAGAACCTGCAGCTGCTCGAAGTCGAAGGTGCGCTGAGCATAGAGATTACCATTGTCAGGGTTGATGTGGACAAAGGAAGAGATGGGGGCATCCTGCACTTGACCACTCTCTAGGGAGTAAACAAGCCGGGAATTATCCCCATCGTCAGGATCTGAGGCAGAGACGGTGCACAGCAGGGAGCCAGGCGGGTTGTTCTCCTGGAGAAAGGCATCGTAGGAGGGCTGCGAGAAGCGTGGGGGGTTGTCATTCACATCAGATATATTGAGGAGCAGCGTGAGTGTGGTGGTGAGGGCAGGAGAACCACCATCCTGGGCGATCAGCTCCACTGCGTACTGTGAGGTAGACTCTCGGTCCAGGCTCTTCTGGGTGACCAGGGAGAAGTGATTCTGAAGGGACCTGATGGCAAAAGGCACATCAGGGGAGATCTCCAAACTCACATCCCCGTTGGCCCCTGAGTCTCGGTCCCGTACGTTGAAGAGCCCCACGACAGTCTCGGGTGGGGTGTCTTCTGGCACCGGATTCAACAGGGAAGTGAGCAGCACCTCTGGGGGGTTGTCATTGGCATCCTCCACTTGTACCTGCAGCACACAATTGCCCTCCATCTCCGGGACCCCTCCGTCGTGGGCTCGCACATAGATCTCGTAGAAACGGGATTCCTCAAAGTCCAGGGCCCCGCTCACCCGGACCTCGCCGGAGCGGGGATCCAGGGCAAAGAGCCTCCGCACCGAGTCGGAGGTGTGAACCCCGAAGGAGTACTGCGTCTCCCCATTGGGACCCTCATCGGGGTCAGATGCATTGACCCGGAGGAGCACAGCCCCCACAGGAGTGTTCTCCGGGACTTTCACCTTGTACGTGGTGCGGTCAAAGGCGGGAGCGTTGTCATTGACATCCAGCACCTGGACCGTTATCTGCGCCGTGCCCGAGCGCGCTGGGCTTCCCCCGTCCACGGCCGTCAGCACCAGCTGCACCTCCGGCTGCTCTTCCCGATCCAGGGCACGCTCCAGCACTAGCTCCGGGAAGAGTTTGCCATCCGGCTGCTGCTTGACGTCCAGGGAGAAGTGGGAGTTGGGGCTCAGCCGGTAGGAGCTCACAGCGTTGGTGCCCACGTCGGGGTCCTGCGCGCTCTCCAGGGGGAAGCGCGCAGCCACCGTGGCGGACTCGGCGATGCGCAGGGTGCGGTGAGCGGTGGGGAAGCTCGGGGAGTTGTCATTCAGATCCAGGATCTCCACTTCCAGGCGGAAGAGCTGCAGGGGGTTCTCTGTCACCACCTGCACCGACAGCACGCAGCTGGCAGCTGCTCCGCACAGACGCTCGCGGTCCAGCCGCTGGCTCACCACCAGCGCGCCGCTGTCCAGGCGCACGGCGAAGTAGCGCAAGCTCTCCTCGGAGCCCAGGCGCAGCCTGCGACCCGGCAGCTCCTCCACCTTCAAGCCCAGGTCCCGGGCCACGTTCCCCACCACGGTTCCCAACTCTGACTCCTCAACCACCGAGTAGTGGATCTGCCCGGAGCCCCAGCCCCAGCCGCAGAGCAAAAACAAACTCAGTACTTGCCATTTCCAGGCGGGTCGCTGGAGGCTGGCACTCTCCATGTCCGTGCGCATCCGGCCCGGGACACGGCAGGCACTGAGGAACTGCGAATAAATCCCTGGGTCTCTCTTGCACGGCTTAGAAAACAGCTCCGGGGCTCCGGCAGGCTGCGGCTCCAACTGTCAGCCTCCAAGCAGAGGGGGTGGGCTGGGGGAGGGGAACTGAATCACAGCCCCAGCGCGGAGGTGGGAGGGGGGGGTGGGGGAGAAGCAGATTTCCCCCCCTCGCTTCAGATCAGCGCCCAATTGGCCGAGAGCTCCATCCCCTCTCGGCCAGCAGCGGCTCCGGAGGTGCGGGAAGCAGGGGCCTGAGCCGGCAACAGCGGGGCTGCCACCCCCGGCCTCCCCTCTGCCAGCCTGACTCACTTGCTCCGACAGCTCGCTTTGCGTTCACAGGGAAACTGCACGTCCTGGCAGCCTGGAAGCAAGGTACAAGCCCTCCCTGTGTGCTCCCCCTCCACAATGGTGGCTTCACATCGTGCCCACAGACAAAGGGCAGCTGTCATGAACGCAGGCCAAAGGACTTTTCATGCCCGATGAAAAGGTGCTTGTTAGAGCCCCGAGGTGCCAGGGGCTCTTCTCTCACCCATCTTCTCCCCCTCAGCTACTGCTTTGGCTGCTGCCTGCACCCCATGATTGCCTCTCTGAGTAAGGCATCACTGCCACCAGTACCACCACCGGCCAGGAGACCTTGCACTGGATGGGGGACACCCACCCCCGGCAGCCCACCGTGGGAGTGGCTGGCTGAAGGTGGAAAAACCAGGGGCAGGTGAGCCATTCAAAGCCAAAATACAATTGCTCCGAATGCATACCTGACTGCAAGCCACTTCCTCAGCCTGGGGCAAGGAATGGATCAGTCTTCACAGTACCCAAATCACTGCAAACACACGGAGCCAGACAATAAGGCCACTACATCACCACAGGATCACAACACCAGGTCAGGATCTCAGACTGGGAAGGAAGCCCAAACCTCCCACCTGGCAGACACGCACACTGATGCTCTGTGGCTGGTACAGCTTTGCAGTCAGTCTCCTGAGGACAGAAGCAGGGGTCTTAGCCTCCCCAGGAGGGAGCACAGTAATTTCCTGCTCTCCTTGTCAGAGATGACACTGGCAAGCTGCAGACTTTTAGTTCCATTCACATCCCTGCAGAAGCCTTGTGCAGTCAGAGTCACAGAATAGGCTGGGCTGGAAGGGACCTTATAAATCATCTCATTCTGACCTCCTGCCGTGGGCAGGGACACCTTCCACTAGACCAGGTTGCTCAGAGTTCAATCCAGCCCAGCTTTGAACACCTCCAGGGATGCGGCAGCCGCAGCTTCTCTGGGCAGCCTGTACCAGTGCCTCACCACCCTCACAGCGAGGAATTTTTATACCTGTTATCTAATCTAAACCTTCTGTCAGTTTAAAACCATTCCCTCTTATCCTGTCACTACATGCTTTTTAAAGAGTCCCTGTCTGTCTTCTGTCCTTGGTGACTGAAGCCACCCTGCCCCTCCCCTGGCTGCACACAGACCCTGGGGGCTGGGGGCTGCAGTGCTGTGACAGACAGGGATCAGTGCCCGCCTGGGATCCTGCCTGTCCCCACCACCTGGGCACCAGAGGGACCTGGGGAATAGCTGGGAGAGGCTGAGGGCACCCGTGCCTGGCACGGGGGACAGTGATGGGGACAGCAGTGACGGGGACAGCATCCTTCTGCCGGGAGCAGGGACGGCGGAGGTGCTGCAGTCCAGGGTCCTCCCTCCCGTCTGCAGCACCTCCCTGCCTATTCTAAGAGCCGTGAGGCGGGACCACCCTGCTGCCAGTCAGGGAGGGACACCGGGAGGAACCTTAGGAATGGTGAGAACACTGCCCGGGTCCCACCTACCGCCGGCTCCGGAGGAGAGGGGGGAAGCGTCCTTAAAGAGACAATGCAGAAAAACACCAGACAAGGGATTCTCCAGCACACAGAGACAAATTCCTTCTTGTACATACTCATTCCCCCAGGGCTCCTGACGGTACCACCAGCAGGAATCTGTCACGGTAACCTTGGCTCTGGAATGTGCCCTGTCCCCATCCCAGGCTGAGCTCCAGACAGCACAGCTGGGTGTCAGAGCTTTCCATGGCAATACAGGGTGCTGCACCCCTGGGGATGGGTTTGGTGCTGCTGCAGTGCCTCGGCAGAAGCCCCTGCAAAGCCCACATAGCCTGGGAGAAATCTCTCAGTGCCCTGAGATGGCTCAGCCACCAAGGACCTGGAGCAAGGGCTTTACACGGGGATCCTGCTGCTGTTTGGGCCTGTCAAAGCTCGGGATGGGGACAGTGGGACAAGGCAGGAAGGGTGTGGGGTGTCTGGGATGGAGAAGGAGATGTTCCTTATTCCACAGGGTCAGAGCTCACTCTGTGGGAAGGCACCAAGCCAGACAACCCAGGGACTAGTGGAGATCCTGCAGGGTAGGATCCCTCATGGCAGAACACACCACCTGCTAGAGACAAAACCAAAACCCTTCCCCCTGCATCCCTTTTGGGGGCTGGCTGTGCCCTGCAGAGCAAGGAGGTGTAAAGCCTTTGCAGGCTTGACACAGTCCACTGTCACCACAAAGACTGAAAATCCAGGGCCCAGAGCCAGCCCAGCTCATTTCTCACTGCCAGTGCTTTCCAGTGCAGTACTGGGGGGTAGGAGGGAGTCACGGCTGGGGCTCAGGCTTGCTGCCCTCCTTCCACCCCCACTCTCAAATCATTTATTGCCCTCACCCCCAAAGGCATCTTGTCAGGATGTTTAGGTGGAGGGGACATCCTGGTCCCCAGACATAGCACAGCCCACACAATGCAGAGGAACACTTGCTCCTGCAGCTGCTGCAGCCATTCTCACCTGCCACAAGTCAGAAGTGCTGAGTCTGAGCAGTGACGCAAGCAAGGGAAAAAATAAAAAGCCATAAAATAATTCTGAGAGGTTTCTGCCTCCATCTGTGATTTGGCCACACTGAGCAGGCAGCACACGCAGCCTCACACCCATGAACAGCTTCCGCTGCACCTCACTTCCTTCTGCTCTGAGGAACCAGTCACTCCTACCCACTGCCTCCCAGGAAGGACAAATTACCAGCACCAACGACCTTGGAAATGCACCAGATCCACACTCCCCCTCCACTGGATCCACTACCTGGCCTCACCTCTGAGGACTGAAGCATCCCTGTAATTGAAAGCTTTCAAATTGAGCAGCACAATTCTCATCGGGGGAGAAGCACAGAAGCTGCTGCCATGCGCAAACGCCTTCCAGCCTGCAGTCAGGACACCAGACATCACCCAGGGACAGCATAATACAAACCATGCAGAGCTTCTAATAGGGTTTTTGAACAACATCTCTGTGGACGACTCACCACCCTGCTCAGAGCCAAAGTCCAGCTCAGCAGAACCCTGCAAGCAACAGGGGCAGTCTGCAATCCCACCCCCTCCCCCAAAGTGAACATCAGCACAGAACTACCATGGAAATAAAACCGGAACCATTCAGGAGTCAAACATGAGGAACGGCACAGATGGAAGGGACTGCTCTGTGACCATGGTCTGTCAGAGGAGCCAGCATCACCCTTCAGCTCTGCGTGCTGCACTGTGAGAGGTGCCACAGCGATCCCCAGCTCCCAGCCCCACCTGCACCCCCAGCTCTCCAGCCCCCAGCAAGTCACGACGCACAGAGATTACGTTTCCCCGCAGTGCGAGTGCTCCCCTTGGCCCTCCTTTTGCACAGGGAAGGAAATACCATTAACAGCAAACTTCGTGCCAAGGATTAACAAGTGGTTTCAAGCTGACCTCAGCCTCCATCAGTTACTCACACAAGGCGTACCCAAAACTGCCTCCAAAAGACGTATGATTGCCAACATGAGGAAACTGACTCACTTGATCCTGCTCATCACACTGCAAAAGTCATCAGCCCTCAGGATGGCTCATTTGACTCCAAAGAACACCTGCTCAGCTGTAGCTGAACTCTTTAGGGGTGTGGAACAACTGGATGTCCCTCCCAAGCCCAACACGCCACGACACGCGTATGGCACGAAGGAACCATGGCTGTGCCCAGCGCTGGGACACGCCAAGGAAGGAGCTACGTTACCTCGGCAGGTGTGGGCAGCCGGCTGGCAGTGCCCACAATCTGGTGGTACAGCCCTGGCTCACCATTCCTTATGGTGCCCTGGCGGCTCCCCAAGGGGCTGGAGGTGAAGGGCTTTTTACACAGGAGATCACTCTGGCGAGAGTCTGTGGTGAGATAGACCTGGTGGTAGAAGCTGGGTGGTGTGAAGCCACCCCTCACGGCATCAATGTGGTGTAAGGGCCCTGGTGTCCTGTACGTGGTGCTCCTGGAGTTGTACAGCTCCCTTGACTGCCTCCACTTGTAGCACTTGAAGATGCCCACAGACAACATGGTGATGAAGAAGGCTGCTGACACCAAAATCACAGCCAGGATGAGATAGAAAGTCACATGTCTCCTGGGATCATTGGCAGGTGCCGCATCAGTGAGGTCAGTGAGCACCTCCTTGACCATCTCGGCCACAGAGATGGAGATGGTGGCACTGGTGGACAGCACAGGCTCCCCATGGTCTTTCAGCAGGATGACTAAGGTGTGCTCGGGAGCGTCATCCTCGCGGAGCTGGCGGGCCGTGAAGATCTCCCCGTTGTGCAGCCCAACCGAGAAGAGGCTGGGGTCAGTGGCCTGCAGCAGGGTGTAGGAGATCCAGGCATTGTACCCTGCATCCGCATCCACCGCCACCACCTTGGTGACCATGTGGCCGGCAGGAGTGCCCGGTGCCACCACATCGGTGTAGGTGGCAGTGGTGTTGGGGTGAGGGTACAACACCGTGGGGGCATTGTCATTGAGGTCAGTGACAAACACACTGACTGAGACATTAGTGGCCAGAGGTGGAAAGCCACCGTCCTGGACCTGCACCATCATGTTGAACTCCACCTGGTCCTCGTGGTCCAGGGAGGTGAGCAGGTAGAGGGTGCCATTATCCCGATTGATGGAGAAGAGGTGGCCAAAGGTGGTGTCACCCAAAAGGGAATAGGAGAGCTGGGCATTGCGCCCGAGGTCCGGATCCGTGGCGCTCACGTTAAGGATGGGGATGCCAGGCATGTTGTTCTCCAGGACATAGACATCGTAGGAGTCCTGGGACGACCTAGGAGCATTGTCATTGACATCTGACACCTGCACCAGGATGTGTTTTACTGCAGACAAGGGTGGTGAGCCCGAGTCCTTGGCTGTGATGGTGATGTTATACTCTGCTGCCTTTTCCCGGTCCAGAGCTCCTTCGGTTTTCAATGTGTAGTAATTTTTGAGAGAGGAGCTGAGCATGAACGGGATCCCAGGTGAAATAAAACAGTTCACCAGGCCGTTGTCATGGGAGTCCAAGTCTGTCACACTCAGCAGAGCTACGACCGTCCCTGGGGCTGCATCTTCAGGCACAGGGCTGTACACAGAAGTCACTGTCACCTCTGGAGCATTGTCATTCACATCCACGACTTCCACCAGCACTTTGCAATGAGCCACACCAGGAACGGCTCCCTTGTCTTTAGCCTGTAAGTAAATCTCATACAACTTTGTTTCCTCATAGTCCAGCTGTCCCTTGACCCTCAACTCCCCTGTGGCTGAGTCCAGAGCAAAGAGTTCTCGTACCTTGGCAGGGGTGTGGCTGCTGAAGGAGTAGATGATGTCTCCATTGGGCCCATCATCCAGGTCATACGCACTGATCCTGGCGACCAGGGTACCGCTGGGCGTGTTCTCCCTCACACTCGCCTTATAAGTGGACTGGTTGAAGACCGGGGCATTATCGTTGGCATCTACCACGTCAATGTGGATCTGCACGTGGGCCGACCGTGGCGGGCTGCCTCCATCCAGCGCAGTCAAGACCAAATTCAGCTCCCTTTGCTCCTCCCTGTCCAGCTCCTTCTCTAACACCAATTCCGCGTACTTGCTGCCATCCACTCTCGTCTGCACGTCGAGCGCAAAGTTCGGGTTGGCGCTGAGCTGGTAGGTCTGCAAAGAGTTAATTCCCACATCGGGATCTTGCGCGCTCTCTAGCGGGAAGCGCGCTCCGGCAGCCACCGACTCACTGATTTCCAGCCTCGCCTGGCTGCTGGGAAAAACCGGGTCGTTGTCATTGATGTCCTGGATCTCTACGGTGCCGCTGTACAGCTCGAGCGGGTTTTCCACCACGATCTCAAAGCTGAGGGAGCAGGGAGAGAGCGCGCCGCAAAGCTCCTCCCGGTCTATCCTCTCGTTCACCAGCAGCGCCCCGCTCGTCAGATCCACCCCGAAGTACTTCTTGTTGCCGCCGGACACCACCCGCAATCGGCGCCCCGGCAGCCGCCCGAGGTCCAGCGCCAGGTCGGCTACCACGTTCCCCACCGCGGAGCCTCTCCGCGCCTCCTCGGGGATCGCATAGCGAATCGCGGCGGAAACCCAGTCGGAAACGCCGAACAAAAGCAAGAGGCTCAGTACCTGCCCCGTCGTCACCCCGCGGCTCCTCACAGCAACGCCGTTCATCGCACAGGACGGCCGCGCTCTCCGCTTCGCCCCCCCGCCCCGGCTAGAAACTCTCAGCTCGCCCCCTCATGCCGCTGCCCAGCGGCCCCGGGAAGCGGCGGCGGCGGCGGGGAGCCGGGCATTGCTCGGCGGGCTCGGCGGTGACTCACTCGCAGAGTCTCTCTGAGACCGTCTGCGCCTCATCCCGGCTCCGAGCGGGGCCGGGCCGCCAGTTCCCCCCCGCTCCATCATTGGCCGACAGCGGCACACAGAGTCCCGGCCAATAACTGCACAGAGCGCCCGAGCCGCGCCGCCCCGAGCCCCGCCGGAGCGAGCGCGGCCACCCCGGCCCCGGGACGGCGGGGCTGGAGCGGGCAGGGCCTGAAGGGAGAGCACAGCCCTGCGAGAAACCCCGCTACGGAAACAGCCGGGCGGGGGGAGCGCCGGCAGAGGCAGGGTAGATCGGGCACGGGGACTGCGTGTGTGGGCAAGAAGCGGTAAAAGTCAAAAGTGACGCCAAAAGGGGCGATACGGACACGTGAGGTGTTTGGGGTGTGTGCGTCCCGGGAACACCTCGCTGGAATAAGGCACTGGGAGTAAGAAAGGGAGGTGGAGAGGGCGGGAGGGTGAATGGGGAGGGTTCTCTGGGGTACGCAGGGTGTCAGGGAGAGCCAGCACCGGCACGACGCGCCAGCTCCCAGTTTTTCCTCAGGACCTTCAAGATGCCGGTCCTCCCACACAAATGCTTGGCCAGCCCCTTCCGAGGAGGAAGCCCCTTTCAAGGCGTCGGGACGTCGCTGCTCAGTATGCCACCAAAGCAGCGTGGCCGGCAAAGCGACATTGATTTCGTGCTGCTGTGTTATGAGCAGCTCCTCCGGCCGCAACACTGAGTCTCGCCGCGGGGCGGCTCCCGCCGCTGGATTTTCAGGATCATCACCCCTCCTGCGGGATCCTCACTGCCACCACTACCCCAGCAGGCGTCTTCCCCCACAAACCGCAGAAATCTCGGTTTAATACGCCCTCCTACTCTGGCAATCTCCCAAGTTGCTCCCCAGTATTTTTTCCACCAGCCAGACTCAGGGCAACCACGCTTTGCACCTGCGGTGCGGGTTCACCGGGGTGGGAGCCGATCCCGTTCCCGCGCAGCAGCAGCCTGGCAGTCACACCACCGGCAGTGCCTGGTCAATAACCTGCCTTTGAGTTGTTGCTGCTGTCATCAACAACTCGTGCTACGTCGGCTTTTCCGACTTTTTATGCACACATAAGGATAAAATTACCGAAATTCCGGCATTTGTCGTCAGTCACCCGCAGAACCGCTCGGCTCTCACGGGGTAATGAAAAGGGGACGAGGATGCTTGATAAGGGAGCGTCAGGAGCCCTGTGAAAACCCAGTGTGACCCAGCGCCCAGGTGTCATCCCACAGCCGACACTGATAAGGAAGGCAGAAACCGGACTGGAAATCAGCGCCCCCGCGTTCATTTGGTTATGGAGGCTCCCAAAGCCTTGCGGAACTGGCTCGGAAACTTGCGGCGGGTTATTTGTTACCCCGCTAATTGTGGGGGCTGAGCTCCTAGGGGCTGCACCAGCGCCGGACAGCGACGTTCGCCAGAGCGAGAGGGATCGCGACTCCGTCTGCGTCCTCGCCCCGCACAATCCCAAAAGCTGCCGTGAGCACAGGGGATCCACCCAGAGACGCGGCAGTTCGGCACTTACACGAAGAGTCGGCAATATCGAAAGAGTCGGCGCAATCTGTCCTATCTACATGCTCAGCCATTTCCTTTTCTCCTGATTAATCGTTGCCAAAAGATAAACTTTATCAGCGCTATTTATCATTCTTATCACCTGTCCACTGAATGTGCTAAAAGTTCACATCGCGTTCATATGTGATAGTGAAAACACAAATAAAATCCAATATGAATCATTTAACGTTCCCAAAGCACTTATTTTCTCACAAAAAACCAAATCCCAGTTTTCTTTCTTCCTTACATATAATCTAAAACCAAGAAAATCCACAGCTCTCCTCGACCCAAATCTTGAAGTAGTCTTCAGCGACTTATTTCTCTGAAATAAACTCTGAATCCTTTTCCCAATCACTGTAAGTTCTGAATACTTTTTCCAATCACTGCCCATTTTAGGTTTTTCATACACGCGATTTCTCAGCGTGGGGACCACAGTTCTCAAGTAATTTCCCTCCCATGTATGAGTGCACACACTACCCGTACCAGAGTACCTTGTCCGTTTATTCCCAAATGGGATGGCCAAGCAGCGGAGAGATAAGTAGAAAAGGGATTTTAGAAAGGCATGAAAGACAGAATATTTCCATCTACCGTATTTCGATTAATCTGCAGACATTACATCTCCTCCACCTTGATAGGAAGCCTGAGTATTGCAGACGATGCTTCAGAGTGCCTGAAAGCGCCGTTTTGAAGGAGAGGAGCGAAAAAGTACAACAGCTAATGGGGAAGACGCCTTCCCCTGTACCAGGAATTCCTCCGGGGACGGGTTCAAGCCAAATCCCACAGCGGCATTTTCCCTGACTCCACTCCGGGGAAGCCGGTGGCAGCGGGCAACAAAAAGCTCCCTCTGCTCAATGACAGGCTTGGAGCTACACTGAAGCACCAGCTCCGACTCTACAGAAGGAGGGAAAAAGTTGAGTTACGAGTGTACACAACACCTTCTGTTAAAGGGGTTCAGAGCGCTAAAGAAGCGAGCTTGCCAGAAAAGGAGAGAACTCCAGCGTATTTTCCCCCTGAGTAAACATTCTGGCATAGATCACACATCATTATCACAAGAAAGCGCCCAAAATGGCTGAGATAATTAGCTGTCACTAGACCCAGGCAAAAGGGTTGTCTCAGCTTCAGGCTCCACTACACTTTTGGTCCCGCTCCACCCCGAGTCCACCTCAGCACTCCAGTTCGGTGAAACACGCAGCTGTCTGTCCTTCTCCAGGACAGACAGAAATACTGACAACATTTGCGTCGCTCCTCGGGGAAAATCAGCAATTTGCAGATAAGACTTGGGAGGTCAAAAGGATGAGTCAAGATCTCAAGTACACACCCACTCACTCACATCCCCACACACCGGAGCTAGTGAGCAGATCTGCCGGTTCCCCACTGATCACCCACAGCGGAACAGAGGAAAAAAAGATTCACAAAACTCACTGAGAGGGAGCGTAGGACAGAAGCTCACCTGTGCCGAGCTCCCAGGACTAGGAGGGTCCTTCCCAGAACGAGCGCCTGAGCCGGGATCGGCGGACAGGAGATCGGCAGACAAGGCTGCCGCCCCTGGTCTCAAGAACGTGAAGTCCTTCTGCCCCGACTCGGAGGCTAAACACACCTCGTAGGAATAGGGCAAGGGCAGCGTGCTGCTGCAATAGTTGTATGGTGCTTTTGAGCCCAAGGTCGAATACAGTTCCTTATCAGAAGTTATAAAAATGGGAGGGCTCCTCGACTGTCGGCATTTAAAGAAAAAAACAAAAATGACCGTGGAAACGAATAATAAAGACACGACGGAAAGCGAGACAACAAGAATGAGGTTCAAATCAGATGTCAGGAGGGACACAGCATCTCTGTCACTGAGCTCCGGCAGCGCCTCCTGCAAGCTCTCGGCCAGCACCACGTGCAGCGTGGCCGTGGCCGACAGCGCCGGCTGCCCGTGGTCCTTCACCACGGCCACCACGCGCTGCTTGGCCGCGTCGCGCTCGCCCACGGCGCGCGCCGTGCGCACCTCGCCGCTGTGCAGCCCCACGCGGAACAGCGCCGGCTCCGACGCCTGCACCAGCTCGTACGACAGCCACGCGTTGCGCCCCGCGTCCGCGTCCACCGCCACCACCTTGGCCACCAGGTAGCCGGCCTCGGCCGAGCGCGGAACCACCTCGAAAGGCGTCGGCGCCGCCCCCGCAGCCTCTCCCGGAGCCGCCGCCGCCGGCGCGGCGGGCCAGAGCACCCTGGGCGCGTTGTCGTTGCGGTCCAGCACAAAGACGCGCACCGTGGCCGTGGAGCTGCGCGCCGGCGAGCCGCCGTCCTGCGCCCGCACGGCCACCGTGAACTCGCGGCACTGCTCGTAGTCCAAGGAGCGCTGCGCGTACAGCGCGCCGCTCCGCGCCTCCACCGACACGAGCGGCGCCGCGCCCGCCGCGCCCGCGCTGCCGCCCGCCAGCCAGTAGCTCACGCGCCCGTTGGCGCCCGCGTCCGCGTCCCGCGCCTGCACGCGCAGCACCAGCGCGCCCAACGCGTTGTTCTCCGCCACGTACGCGCTGTACGCCGCCTCCTCGAACACCGGCGCGTTGTCGTTCACGTCCGACACCTCCAGCACCAGCTCCCTGCTGCTCCGCAGCGCCGGCCTGCCCCGGTCCCGGGCCACCACCGTCACGCGGTGCTCCGACGCCTGCTCGCGGTCCAGCGGGCCCGATGTCACCACCTTGTACGAGCCACCCGAGGACGCCACGATGGACAGCGGCGCCTCTCCCGACAGCTCGCACGACACCTGACCATTCTCGCCGGAGTCCGGGTCGTTCACATTCAGGAGGGCCACCACGGTGCCAGCTGGCGAGTCTTCGGGCACCGGGCTCGACAGTGACAGAATCGAGATTTCGGGCGCGTTGTCATTCACGTCCTGCACCTCCACCTCCACCTTGCAGTGGGCTACCAAACCGCCACCATCCCTCGCCTCTACCAGCAACATGTAGCCTCGCGTGTCCTCAAAATTCAGCTCGTCCTGCAGACTGATCGTCCCGCTCTCTGCATTCACCAGGAACTTCTGAAGCATCTTGGCAGGCATTTTCCCGAAGCCGTAGGTGATCCGCGCGTTGGTGCCGGCATCAGCATCGGAGGCTGACACGTTCAGCACCGTCGATCCCGGAGGCGTGTCCTCACGCAGGCTGACGCGGTAGCGGTCCTGCGCGAACACGGGTGGGTTGTCATTGGCGTCAGTGACGTTGATCCACAGCTGGGCGGTGCCAGTCCGGGGCGGGTCTCCGCCATCTAGCGCAGTCAGCAACAGACGCAGACTACTCTCGCTCTCTCGGTCCAGTGCACGGCGCAGCACCAGCTCCGCGAACTTGCTGCCGTCCTGGCTCTCCTTCACCTCCACTGCGAAGTACCCGTTGGCCTCCAGCTGATAGCCCTGCAGCGAGTTACTGCCCACGTCCGCGTCCTCGGCCACATCCACGGAAAATCGGGCACCAGGCGGTGTAGACTCAATGATTTCGTAGTGGATATTTTCCTTAAGAAAGCGCGGTGCGTTGTCGTTCACGTCCTCGATCGCCACCTCAACGTGGAAAATGTTCAGCGGGTTGTGCACCAGCACTTCGAAGCTGACGGAGCAAGTCGCCGACTCGCCGCACATCTCCTCCCGGTCCAGCCTCTCGTTCACGTACAGGTTCCCGTTCTCCTCATTCACCGTGAAGTATTTCAGCTGCTTCTTGCCGGCAGACGCCACCTGCAGCTTGCGCGCCGGCAGCTCGTCCGCGCTGAGCCCCAGGTCCCGCGCCAGCGGCCCCACGAGCGAGCCCCTGCCCAGCTCCTCGGGGATGGCGTAGCGGACCCGCTCGGCCGCCGCCCGGCACCACACGCACAGCAGCAGCAGCAGCAGCGCGGCCAGCAGCGCTCGCCCGCCGCCCGGCCCGCGCCTCTGCCGCCGCCTCACCGCCATTCTCTGCCCACTGCGCTCGCCGCGCTCCTGCCTCTGCCGCTGCTCTGCCTCCCTTCCAGCCGCTCTCGCCAGAGACAACAGACACCGCGGGAAGATAGCGAGGTCAGCACGCCGCCTCTCCCCGCCGCCGCTGCTGCTGGCGGTGCCGCTGCCGCTGTGGCCGGCGCCGGGCGAGCGAGCAGCCTGCGGGGGCAGGACGCTGCGGCGGCGGCGGCGGCGGCTCCAGCGCCGCTCGGCGGCGGCCAACAGCGACACCCGGAGGCGCCGCCGCGCCACTGCAGCCGCCGGATGGCCTCGCCCCGGGCAGCACCGGTGGCTGCTCACGCTGCTCCCCCTCCATCAGCACCCCAAAAGCGCGAGTCGGAGTTCAGTTTGGCGAGCTTTTTCATACACGCAAAAAAGGGAATCGAGGAGCTCTGTTCAGAAGAAAACTGCAGAGCCTGGCTGGGGAACGTGTAGTGGAATAGTGGAGGATCACGCAGACTTCGTACAAGGGGGCACAGGTGAGTACAGGTAAGTACAAGCAGGTACACTGTGCATCAAATGCCTTGCGGATTCCTATCCCTTCCGTTACTGCTGTGGGCTCTCTTCACCCAGCTCTTTCATTTCATTTCTACCATCTCTGTGAAGCAACGTCGGCAAAATACGTGAGAAGAGAAGCCCTTGTATAAAAGAAGCACCAGAAGCATCATCTTCCTTATGGAGCTTCTTGTTTATATTCCTTTTATTTTATATCCCTCTCACAGTAACTGTGACTGGGAGGAAATGGCATGTCCTATTCTCTATTATGGCATTATCCTTACATGTTCCCAGTTTTACAAATCATGGAGATTACCACAACTTCTTGTCCTAGATCTGGGAAGAATGACGTGCTGAAGAATTTCTCCAAAAAGCTTTTTCAGTGAACGGCTTAAGTAAGGAGGTCTAAGAACGGAGACAGACTGAAAGAGGTATCCATGCTCCCAGGATACTTCAGTTAGCAGCATGCTGAATTTTTTCACTCTGAGAATTGTAAAAATGAGGGTTAAAACTCCTCTGTGGTGATGCCTGAGGCATACATGACATGTCAGCTACCTTTCCCAGGACAGAGACTTCGAGATTAAAAGACAACAAAAAAAAAAGTCAGAAAAAGGAAACTTAGGAGGGCACAACTAGAGAAGTCAGTTTGTCCATGGCTCAAACACACTGACGTGTCCTTTGCCACGATAAAACACTGAATGCTCCTGGCGTGGGATGATCAGGAAACAGAAATGATACAACACTCTTGAGAGCACACCTGTGAAAAAACACTTGATCCACCTCGGTGCCTGTTTGTGCTGACACCACCTCTCTGCAACAACCAAAGGAAATCACAAAATGCAAGACTCTCCACAAACCAACAGCTCTTGTTTCATGACCTTATAGAGAGCAGGGCACGTTATGATCAGCTGAACCATTCCAAGCACTACCCAAACCAGGTTTTGGGAAATTACAGGTACAGCAGGTTTTACCAACACTCCCATTGCTCAAGAAATAACTCCACGAATTCTTCCTGTGCTCATTCACAGGGTCCTGGTGATAACTCAGTTCCCACTTATGCCACTCCTGCCACTGTCTCGAAAAAAAACAAAGACAGAAACTACAAGACTCCGTTTTTATCTCTTCTGCTGCTGTTGCAGTTATTAGGAAATGATCACTCAGCCTCAGCATTGCTGTGAGAACAGGCTCTTCCTCCACAACAACAAGCAGCCCCACTCTGGCTTCAGAGAGAGAATGCTGAGAAAGTATTTCAAGTAGAATCTCCCCCTTCCTCACCCTTTGTTGTATTACATAAATTCGACACTGCTTTCAAGCTTTCAAATAATTAACATTAATTGAACACTCTATGTTGTACAACAACTGTGATAAATACAAAAACAGATGACTGACTTTTGGAAAAACCTTCAACCAATAAACAGTTCATGATGAAAATACCTGTGTATGTCTAAGAGTCCAAACCTGTGAGCGGTGCTGTGATCAGGAAATGAGTACTGGCAAATGACCTTTAGGCACATTAGGATCTACTCTCACTGCACCCTCGGCTACAGCACCATCTCTCTGAAAAAGGCTCAATGGCAAAGAGTAAAATAGACAAAAATTGCCCATAGAACAGCAACAATTCTTTGGAAATCAACTTTTTTTGGCACAAGATGCTTCTCGTGGAAAATCAGGTCATTCTCATAAAATCACTCCAGGTGCACTAACTCTGGATTCTGCTCACCGGCTGCTAAGGAGCACAGAAAGGAAAAACATTTCTAACCAGCAATGCACATAACACTCTTCCTCCTACATTGCATCAATTTTAAACCCTCGGCATGGAATGATTGAGCGCTGCTACACGAGAGAGAATGACACAAAATAAGATTTAAGGTGATGTAAAAAGCACAAACAACCAACCCTTACACGAGCATCTCTCAACATTTCTTGCAGTGCCATCCCGCCTGTAACACATCTCAGCAGAAATCTCGACAATGCATTCTAATTTCTAGATATTCACCCATAGTTTGAAGGCATAAAAAGAGGAATATGGTCTCTAATCTGAACCTTCTGTCTGGGAACATCCAGTTCTTCATCTTTGCAGGAGCACGGTGATGATGCACCACCAAGGTGACAAACCAGTACTAACATACAGAATTTAGATTAAACAACATCAAAAGCAATTGTGCTACTCTTCCACCATCTGTACTCATTCCCGAGTGTGAAGCTCACTTTTTACTCAACCAAAGAAATTCCCACAAGCAAACTGAAAAAATGCCTGGGAATGGTCTCCTGTAAAAAACAGAATGCTACAAAAAGTTGACACTGCTGCAACTACTGGATGAGGAACACTCAATGAGGCCCTTTCAAAAGTCAGAAATGTAACAAACTCAAAACATAGCAAGCAAACACGGGTCCACATTCATTTAAAACAATGGCTTAGATTTATCCTAAATACTGTTTACAGAAAACGAATACGGGGAGAGTGATAATCAGGTATACCAAAGAAAGACTTGAGAAAAATCCCACTGTTAAAAATCCATACTACAGTGTAGTTCATACTCAATTTAAAATTATAATAAATAATTTTAAAAAAATAAGACGAGGGGGTGTTATGTCCACGAGCAAATAATAACGCGGGAGGGCGGGGAAGAAAGAAAAAAAAGCCGTAAGATTGCGTACAAAACTAAAAATGCTATAACGAAATTTAAATTTCTAGACGGGAACAAAATGTTCTCTCAAGCCCGTGTGCTGTCGAGAACACAACTGATACTGAAAACAGCTCCACTTCTTTACCATGCAATACAATAGAATAGCAGACCAAATACTGGCGAGATGACCATAATTAAACAACCAGCGCTCACAAGAAAAAAAGGTCTCAACAGCAGAATCTCCAGCAGAGAAGAGCGTGAATTCTCCTAAAAGGCTCATCAAGCGTAACACTGAGATGCGACTCCCATGTCCACCGCCCTGCAGCAAGAGGCACGAGCGCATCGCTCACCGAGGCTATGCCTTACTTGTCGGAATATTGCTCTACTCAGGAGAGAGATATCATAGAAATAAGAGGACAGAGAAGCACCAGGACGACGCGTCATGGACAGAATTCGACTCGAGAAACTCACCGAAGGAGGAGCGGAATCCACAGGGAGGGCGCCAGCAAGATCCCCGTCCCCGAGGAGCGGCGCGGGCTCGTCGGGCGGCGGGCGGGCCGGGAGGGTGTCGCAGGAGCTGGCGGCCGAGAAGCGCAGCTGGCTCTTGCGCGAGTCGGCCGTGAGCGACACGTCGTGCGAGTAGGACTGCAGGAAGGCGCGCACGCCGTCGATGCCCACGAAGTGCGAGACGGGCACGCCGCGCAAGGCGCCGCTGTCCGGCGGCAGCAGCTGCTGGCGGTGCCAGCGGCGCAGGCGCAGCGCCAGCAGCAGCAGCAGGAAGGCCACGAAGAGGCACGACACGGCGGCCACGGCCAGCACGAGCCAGCGCGTCAGGCCGGCGGCCGGCTCGGCCGGCGCCGCCGCCTCGTCGGCCGCGCTGCCCAGCTCGGCCAGCAGCTCGGCCACGCTCTCGGCCAGCACCACGCTCAGCGTGGCCGTGGCCGACAGCGCCGGCCGCCCGTGGTCGCGCACCAGCACCACCAGGCTGTGGCGCGCCGCGTCGCGGGCCAGCGGCGAGCGCGCCGTGCGCACCTCGCCGCTGTGCAGCCCCACGCGGAACAGCCCCGGCTCCGTGGCCTTGGCCAGCTCGTACGACAGCCACGCGTTCTGCCCCGCGTCCGCGTCCACCGCCACCACCTTGGCCACCAGCGCGCCCGCCTCCGAGCGCCGCGGCGCCAGCTCCACGCCCGACCACGAGCCCGCCGCTGCGGCCGGCGGCGGGTACAGCACCTGCGGCGCGTTGTCGTTCTCGTCCACGATCAGCAGCCGCACCGACACGTTGCTGCTCAGCGCCGGCGCGCCGCCGTCCTCCGCCCGCACCCACAGCTGCAGCTCGCGCAGCTGCTCGTAGTCCAAGGAGCGCAGCGCGTACAGCGCGCCCGTCTCCGCCTGCACCGACACGTACGACGACAGCGGCGCGCCCCGCACCCGCCCCTCCGCCAGCCGGTAGCGCACGCGCGCGTTCTGCCCCCAGTCCGCGTCCGTGGCGCGCACCGTCAGCACCAGCGCGCCCGCCGCGTTGTTCTCCGCCACACGCGCGCTGTACCGCTCCTGCGCGAACACCGGCGCGTTGTCGTTCACGTCCAGCACCCGCAGCGCCAGCAAAGCGCTGCTCTGCAGCGCCGGCGACCCGCCGTCGGCCGCCCGCACCGTCACGTTGTACTCCGACACCTGCTCCCGGTCCAGCTCTCTCGCTGTCACCACGCGGTAGTAGTCATCAAAGGATTTCTCCAGTCGGAATGGGACGCCTCCATCGAGCGAGCAGTGCACCTCGCCATTCTTCCCCGAGTCTTGATCATGTACATGCAGTAGGGCAACCGTCGTCCCCGACGGGGCGTCCTCAGTTATCTCACTTATTGACGACCTCACCGAAATAACCGGCGCATTATCGTTTTTATCTACCACGGAGATGGTGATTTTGGCAGTGTCGAAAAGGCCTCCTCCGTCCCGTGCCTGCAGCTCCAGTTCGTAAAAGTGGCCTTCTTCGAAGTCCAGGCTTTGCAACAGAGTGATCGCTCCGCTCTCAGAATCCAGATGGAATATATTCAATGCCATGTCGGACACTTTTTTCAACGAGTATTTCACCTGTCCATTCAGCCCTTCGTCGGCGTCCGTGGCCGTGACGGTGACGAGGACGGAGCCCACGGGCACGTCCTCGGGCACACGCACCGTGTACTCCGCCTGGCTGAACACGGGCGCGTTGTCGTTCGCGTCCAGCACCGTAACGCGGATCCGAGCAGTGCCCGTTCGTGCCGGATCGCCGCCGTCACTCGCCCTCAGCACCAGCTCGTGAAACGCCGCCTCCTCCCGGTCCAGCGCCTTCGCCAGCACCAGCTCGGGACGCTGATCGCCGCCGGGGCCCGCCTGCACGGCCAGCGAGAAGTGCTCGTCACTGCTCAGCTCGTAGCTCTGCAGGGAATTCCGTCCAAAGTCCGGGTCGTGAGCCTCACTTAAGGGAAACCGCGACCCCGGGGCTGTCGTCTCGCTTATTCTCTCTTCCAGCTCAATTTCCTTGAAGCTCGGTGCGTTGTCGTTAATGTCCGTGATTTCCACTTCTATTCGGTAAACCTGCATCTGTCCCTCCACTATCAGCTCACAGCGCAGCACGCATTTCTCCACCAGCCGGCACAGTTGCTCTCTGTCGATCCTCTCCGCCGTCACTAAATGTCCCGTCTTCCCGTGCAGAGTGAAATACTGCGTCCGACCTTCGGAGACCACTCGGACGCCGCTGTCTCGGATCGCTGGCAGCTGCAGCCCCAGGTCCTTGGCCACGTCGCCCACGAACGAGCCCTTGGGCATCTCCTCGGGCACCGAGTAGCGCAGCTGCCCCCACGCCGCCTCCCACGCCGCCAGCAGGACGGCCCAGAGCAGAGCTCGCTGCCGCCGGCCCCAGCGCCTCCCCGCCGCGCACATCTCCGCCGCGGCACCGCTCGTTCGCTTGCAGCTGCTCGCCGCCAACCCAGACAGCTCCGGCTCCGACTCTGCTCCCAGCTTCTGCCCGGTATTTCAGCCACCGGCTCCTCCGTCTTGCTATAGAATGGCTCCGCAACGCGGACACCCTCGCAGACCTCCCGGCCGCCGAGCCTGATACCGAGCGAGCGAGTGATCGAGCGGGTCCGCAGCGGGCGGGGCTGCAGCGCTCCGAGCTTCCTCTCGCTCCTCTCGGTCAACAGCGGCGCCCGCAGCCTCCTCCCGGCACTGCAGGCACCGAGCGCTGCCCGGCGCTGCCCGCCCTGCCTGCCCACGGGCAGCTCGCGGGGCGGGACATAACCGCTGAGAAAACGCCGCTTTTCGTCCAGCGCGGACCTCCTGCTTGGGCTTTTGATCTCTGATTTCATCCTCCACCCATGAAGACGTGATAAAGTAACACGCCTCCTGTGCTTATGCTATTCCTACCGCCCGGGAAAATGTCTTTATCATGATCGAATTACATGGATAAAACTATCTCTGATTGTGAGTTTTGGTTATCACGAGATTTACTACATACGATCAAAAGTGCAAACTCCTCAACCAATTCCAGTTTTAATACGAGTCGTGCTTGAAAAACAGCCTTTCAGTGGATCAAATAGAGTTAAGGAATAGGAGAACTACTCGTGAACAGTCACACTGTTCACAATGGTCACGGAATCCAGAACTACAGGGAAGGTCATGGCTATTTTGCGCCTGCACATCCCACACAACTCCTAATAAATCTGCATTACTCCCACTTCTTCAATCACAACTTCGCAATTTTTCATTACAGTTTTGCTCATTGAAGGCATGACAACGCTAACTCGGATGACTTAATACTTGGGTGTTAAGCATCGGCATCATCTAGATGATGATGGCACTGAGGTCAGGCGCAGAGTTCGGGTACTTAGCAGGTAATAAATACGGAGTTAGCCTCAGCTACAGTGAACTTTTTTGAAATCCTAAATTAACCGGACAAGTACTGTAAGAATTCCTACAGCAGCCTTCCCTCAAAAGAAGGGGTTTGGTCCACCTATAAGAAGAACGCAAAAAGCTGTCGGGAAGGAAGACTATCCACACCAAGCCCGTCATGTACATTACATTCTACACAAAAGAGATGCACCTTCCTCCTTAATAACAAGTCAGAATTGAGAAAACATAATTTTCCCAAAGAAAATCTTTCAGCTAGACTAGAATGTGTCAGGAATCAAATGTGCTTCAAGACTGCTGAACGGGAAGAACCTCCCGATGAGCCAACCAATACTACAGCAGATGAGGTAGCAACTGCCAGTTCGCAACACTTGATGTAAAAAGAAGCATGATAAGGGATTATTTCACGGCATCATGGAATAAAATATAACCACTAACAGACTCAGGGAAGAAAATAACGCAAGAGCTCGCGGCAACCACCACGCTGTTATTTAAAGGCGCGGAAGGAAGGAAACCGCTTTACAGACCTGAACTGCTTCCAGGTCGGCCGGCGGCTCGCCCGTCACGGCGGTACTGCTCAAGTTCGGCTTGTCGCAGGAATCCCCGCCCAGAAGCTCCTCCGCCGACAGGATGGGCACCGGCACCGGCGGCGGCGGCCAAGCGGCCTCGGGCACGGCGCGGGCCGGCGGCGCCACGCACAGGTTGTAGGAGTAGGGCAAGGTGCCCTCGCAGAAGTCGGCCGGGAAGGCGGCGCCGGCCAGCGAGAAGCGCTGCGCGCCCAGGCAGCGCAGCACGGCGGGCGGCCCGGCCCGGCGCAGCCGCGCCAGCACGGCCAGCGCCACGCTCAGCACCAAGAGCGCCGAGAGCAGCGCCAGCGCCAGCACCAGGTAGAACTGCAGCTCGGCCGCCGCCGCCTCCTCGGCGCCCGCCGGCCGCTCGCTCAGCTCCGGCAGCGCCTCCTGCAAGCTCTCGGCCAGCACCACGTGCAGCGTGGCCGTGGCCGACAGCGCCGGCTGCCCGTGGTCCTTCACCACGGCCACCACGCGCTGCTTGGCCGCGTCGCGCTCGCCCACGGCGCGCGCCGTGCGCACCTCGCCGCTGTGCAGCCCCACGCGGAACAGCGCCGGCTCCGACGCCTGCACCAGCTCGTACGACAGCCACGCGTTGCGCCCCGCGTCCGCGTCCACCGCCACCACCTTGGCCACCAGGTAGCCGGCCTCGGCCGAGCGCGGAACCACCTCGAAAGGCGTCGGCGCCGCCCCTCCCGCAGCCTCTCCCGGAGCCGCCGCCGCGGCGGGCCAGAGCACCCTGGGCGCGTTGTCGTTGCGGTCCAGCACGAAGACGCGCACCGTGGCCGTGGAGCTGCGCGCCGGCGAGCCGCCGTCCTGCGCCCGCACGGCCACCGTGAACTCGCGGCACTGCTCGTAGTCCAAGGAGCGCTGCGCGTACAGCGCGCCGCTCCGCGCCTCCACCGACACGAGCGGCGCCGCGCCCGCCGCGCCCGCGCTGCCGCCCGCCAGCCAGTAGCTCACGCGCCCGTTGGCGCCCGCGTCCGCGTCCCGCGCCTGCACGCGCAGCACCAGCGCGCCCAACGCGTTGTTCTCCGCCACGTACGCGCTGTACGCCGCCTCCTCGAACACCGGCGCGTTGTCGTTCACGTCCGACACCTCCAGCACCAGCTCCCTGCTGCTCCGCAGCGCCGGCCTGCCCCGGTCCCGGGCCACCACCGTCACGCGGTGCTCCGACGCCTGCTCTCGGTCCAGCGCGCCCGATGTCACCACCTTGTACGAGCTGCCCGACGACGCCACGATGGACAGCGGCGCCTCTCCCGACAGCTCGCACGACACCTGACCGTTCTCGCCGGAGTCCGGGTCGTTCACGTTCAGCAGGGCCACCACGGTGCCGACCGGTGCATCCTCGGGCACCGGGCTCGACAGCGACAGGATCGTGATCTCTGGCGCGTTGTCGTTCTCGTCCGTGACGTCTATTTGCACCTTGCAGTGTGATACCAAACCCCCGCCGTCTCTCGCCTCCAGACCGAAGCTGTATTTACTCTTGTCCTCGAAATCGAGTGGACCCACCGTCCTTATCTCCCCGCTATCGCTCTCCACAGTGAACAAGGAACTGATGGCGCCTGGAACGTTGCTGAAGGAGTAGGATACTAGCCCGTTTGAACCCGCGTCAGCATCCGTCGCCTGCACCCGCAGCACCAGCGACCCCGCTGGCAGATTCTCTGCCACTCGCGCCTCGTAGACGCTTTTGCTGAACACGGGAGGGTTGTCATTTGCATCTGTCACGTTGACCCGAATCTGGACAGTCCCAGACCTCATGGGTTCCCCGCTATCCACTGCTGTCAGCACAAGCTCAAAGGAACTCTGCTTCTCCCGGTCTAACGCTCTCTCCAGTACTAATTCCGGCTGCTTGCTTCCATCAGTGCTCTCCTTTAAGGACAGAGAGAAAGAAGGGTTGCTGTCAAGCTGGTAAGTCAGCAGCGAGTTACTTCCTATGTCTGTATCGCGGGCCATCTCCAAGGGAAAACGAGTTCCGGGAAGCGTCCATTCACTGATCTCGAGATCTAGCAAAGTCTTGCTGAAGGCCGGCGAATTGTCATTCACATCCTCGATGGACACCTCGACGCGAAAAATGTTCAGCGGGTTGTGCACCAGCACTTCGAAGCTAACGGAGCAGGTCGCAGACTCGCCGCACATCTCCTCCCGGTCCAGCCTCTCGTTCACGTACAGGTTCCCGTTCTCCTCGTTCACCGTGAAGTATTTCAGCTGCTTCTTGCCGGCAGACGCCACCTGCAGCTTGCGCGCCGGCAGCTCGTCCGCGCTGAGCCCCAGGTCCCGCGCCAGCGGCCCCACGAGCGAGCCCCTGCCCAGCTCCTCGGGGATGGCGTAGCGGACCCGCTCGGCCGCCGCCCGGCACCACACGCACAGCAGCAGCAGCAGCAGCGCGGCCAGCAGCGCTCGCCCGCCGCCCGGCCCGCGCCTCTGCCGCCGCCTCACCGCCATTCTCTGCCCGCTGCGCTCGCCGCGCTCCTGCCGACTGCCGCTGCCCTGCCTCCCTTCCAGCCGCTCTCGCCAGAGACAACAGACACCGGTAGAAGGCAGACAGTCCGGTCGGGCTTCCTCTCTCCGCCGCTGCTGCTGCTGCTGCAGGCGGTGCCGCTGCCGCTGTGGCCGGCGCCGGGGGAGCGAGCAGCCTGCGGGGGCAGGACGCTGCGGCGGCGGCGGCGGCGGCTCCAGCGCCGCTCGGCGGCGGCCAACAGCGACACCCGGAGGCGCCGCCGCGCCACTGCAGCCGCCGGATGGCCGCGCTCAAGGGGGCCCGGCTGGGGGCGGGGCTCGGCGGCTGCACCGGCCCCGGGGGCTCTCCCGACCGCAAACAGACAGAGCAGAAGCTCTGACTCCGTGTGACTCCAGAGGCGGTACTAAGACACATGCGCTTCTGGGCATTCTTTCTGTTCATGTCCTTTAGTCCCATTGAAACCCCAGATGCAAGTATTCGTGGCCGAGCAATAGGGAATGGAACTAAGCTGCTCTTTAAAAATTCGTAGTTAATCTGTAAGAGCAAGAAATGATATTATAGAATGGGATGACGTTGGGAACCTTTCAACTGTCCCTCATGCGTCTTGAATTCTGCTTCCCTTAATGGGACACATTACCTTGAGAAACAGATCATCCTAAAACAAAGCTTAGAACTCTATGATCAGAATGAATAACGCTTATTATTTTTTTCTGCATCATGAAATGTCTTCTTTTGTGTCTCCATACTTGACAGCCTTACAGTGAGTAAGTGCAAAGCCATTTCCGAGTCTTTCATAGAGCCAAATGAATAATTTTCCCATCGGAAATATAAACCATTGTATCCGAGCAACATGGTTCCTTATTGCTGGATGCCTGTCATTCACTTTCAGCGAAGGGATCACCGGGAAAAAATGACACAGGCCTAGACCCCAGAGATGAAATCGAAGCATTTTCCTAAATAAACCCCTTTGGCACACCAATTTTCTGGATCAAAGCCAGTCTCTCAGCCTATTAGAACTGCAGTCTAAGTCTTCACACACATCCAGCATGGGACTGGGTATTTAGACAACACTCCTAAAAGCACCACAATGTATAAATTCGTGTTTCCTATTCTGCCACTTGCAGTAGCTACACAACAAAGGAAACTGTCCTATGGCAAGCATATGGGACCTCAAACCACACACCCCAGCCACAGTCATTTCCTTGGACCATGAAAAAAGAAAAAGAACTTGGAACCACAGGCGAGTCCCTCATCAAACTACAAGGACAAATGGAACTTTACACATTTCTTTTATCCATTTCAAACCATACTACAGGAAACTCCTACACTGTCCCTGTCTCTGGAGAGGCAGACTTTTCTCTGTCATCACACAATACAAATCAAATCTTGAGCACAGACACTATCAAAAGTCTCTCTCACATCTTTTCAAATCCCAAGAATCACAACACAAATGCATGCACACCAATTTTTCTGCTCATCACAATAATCTCAACAATTCCAAAATGTTGTAAAGGCCATAAGACCTCAGCAGCTCAATTTGTGATCCAGTCATCAAAGTGTCACTCAAAGGTAACACCATCTTTGTCCAGCACGTGGGTTTTCTGAAGGTTCGCTAAATCTCCTACTCTGAATGCAAGGTTTCCCTCTACACCCCAAAATTACCATTACCAGAAAACATCATGAAACTGAAAACCAAACTGGTGAACACACAGCCTGGCCCTTTGAGTCAAATGATTGAATATCAAAAAATGAAGACACCTTTAGACAATTTTCAGAAAGTCATTAATAAATACATGAATCAAAAACATGCATGCCTTGTCTCCAACATGACATTCTCACAAACAAATCTCTCTTCAACCCCTTCTTGTGGTGGAGAGGCGCCATCAAAAGAAAAGTTCCTCACACAGGTTCCCATTGCCATGGGTAAAGTTTCACTTCTCAGCATGAGTACGTGACAAGCATGAGTATTTCTTACAGTAAATTTTAAAGAAAACACCTCTATGAAAACGAGCAAGGCAAGAGGATGACATCTGCAGAAAGGAGGGGATCAAGAAAGACTCTTGATGATGATGATGACAGCAAGGTCAGACACGGAGTTCGGGTACTTAGGAGGTAATGAGTACAGAGTTGGCTCCAGCCAAAATTCCATTTATGGCACTTGCCACAAGAACCTAATTAAACCATTCATTAAAAAACCACAAAAACTGCGAGCACACAGGAAGAACCTCCCGAGGCTTAGCACACAGCTCAGTTTAAATCTGTTATGGCAAATTTACAAGGGAAGAAGAAAATCATATTGCACAAAAGTAGGGCTGAACACTGAACAAGGAAAAGAGCAAACAATGTCTCTCCTGTTCAAAGAACCTCAACACTCAGGTCACAGCACTCTTGTCTGCAGCCCTGAACAACATCCAGGGTATTCTCTGACCCTCACAATCTGCAATAACATGTAATAAACCCCAGCTAAAACATCCTGAACATCCACCACCATCAGGCCATCCACATTTACCGGGAAGGGGAGTTGGATTTCTCTGCAAGGCTCAAGAGCCTGACATTTCAGAATATCTCAACAGGAGTAGGTACAGGGGAACGGTATCTAGGGAGTGAAGCATCAAAAGTGACCACTCACACAGGAGCTCACACCAAAGGCCATGCCCACAAGTCCTCAATGTAATTTCTTTGTACAGTAAAAAAGGAAGAATGCAAGGCACCGCAAATGCGGGTCTCATATAACAACTAGGACAAATTGAATTTCTACACCATCTTTACACCTTTTTAAATTAAAAAAAAAAATCACAGCAAACTCCTAATCTGCCCTGTACCTACAAAAAGAGACTTTTCGCCCTGGCCAAACATTATGCCACAGGACAGTTAAAAACGCAGTCAGCCTCCTTTGAAAGAAAAGCAGCACACAAAACCTCTCAGTGTCTGAGAATAATCACTGATGCGCAAAGGAAATGAGCACTACTAACTAAAATAAAATACTCTCAAGAGCATATGCGATACACAGCTCTAACAAGGATCCTGTCATCACAAACACTGCTCATCCTCCTTCACCACATGGCTAACATTGAAGGTACATGATTCTTAAAGTTTATTTCTTAAGTTTAAAGTGATGTTACACACCGGACGACTAAGTGTCGTTTCAGAACAAGGTCTATCAATTTAGGAACATGTGTCGTCGGAGAAACACCAGACCCTCCAAACAATGAAAATTCCACTGTCATGTGATCCAACACATCCATTGAGAATATGGAATGCTGAGAGGAATGACACGTGTCAGGACAAGAAAAGAAAAAAAACGTAACCCTATAAGAACAAACCTCCAGCCAAGAGCATCCTCCCTTGTCCAATCATGCCCACCAAATTGAAGGCTGAACAGGGACCCCACGTGCACCTCCCCGCGGCAAGAAGTACCAGGCCCCAGAGTGCCGATGGACGTGTCATTACCTTCCTTCTCTGCAATTCTAACTCCGCCGTACACGGACCACGGGAAGAAAGGAGAGGGGAGAAGTGAAGGGAAGCGTCAAACAAAAAATTTGGCCCAGGTAACTCACCGAGGAAGGGGCGGAATCCGAGGGGAGGGCGCCGGCAGGGTCCTCGACCCCGAGCAGCGGCGCGGGCTCGTCGGGCGGCGGGCGGGCCGGGAGGGTGTCGCAGGAGCTGGCGGCCGAGAAGCGCAGCTGGCTCTTGCGCGAGTCGGCCGTGAGCGACACGTCGTGCGAGTAGGACTGCAGGAAGGCGCGCACGCCGTCGATGCCCACGAAGTGCGAGACGGGCACGCCGCGCAAGGCGCCGCTGTCCGGCGGCAGCAGCTGCTGGCGGTGCCAGCGGCGCAGGCGCAGCGCCAGCAGCAGCAGCAGGAAGGCCACGAAGAGGCACGACACGGCGGCCACGGCCAGCACGAGCCAGCGCGTCAGGCCGGCGGCCGGCTCGGCCGGCGCCGCCGCCTCGTCGGCCGCGCTGCCCAGCTCGGCCAGCAGCTCGGCCACGCTCTCGGCCAGCACCACGCTCAGCGTGGCCGTGGCCGACAGCGCCGGCCGCCCGTGGTCGCGCACCAGCACCACCAGGCTGTGGCGCGCCGCGTCGCGGGCCAGCGGCGAGCGCGCCGTGCGCACCTCGCCGCTGTGCAGCCCCACGCGGAACAGCCCCGGCTCCGTGGCCTTGGCCAGCTCGTACGACAGCCACGCGTTCTGCCCCGCGTCCGCGTCCACCGCCACCACCTTGGCCACCAGCGCGCCCGCCTCCGAGCGCCGCGGCGCCAGCTCCACGCCCGACCACGAGCCCGAGCCCGAGCCCGAGCCCGAGCCCGCCGCTGCAGCCGGCGGCGGGTACAGCACCTGCGGCGCGTTGTCGTTCTCGTCCACGATCAGCAGCCGCACCGACACGTTGCTGCTCAGCGCCGGCGCGCCGCCGTCCTCCGCCAGCACCCACAGCTGCAGCTCGCGCAGCTGCTCGTAGTCCAAGGAGCGCAGCGCGTACAGCGCGCCCGTCTCCGCCTGCACCGACACGTACGACGACAGCGGCGCGCCCCGCACCCGCCCCTCCGCCAGCCGGTAGCGCACGCGCGCGTTCTGCCCCCAGTCCGCGTCCGTGGCGCGCACCGTCAGCACCAGCGCGCCCGCCGCGTTGTTCTCCGCCACACGCGCGCTGTACCGCTCCTGCGCGAACACCGGCGCGTTGTCGTTCACGTCCAGCACCCGCAGCGCCAGCACCGCGCTGCTCTGCAGCGCCGGCGACCCGCCGTCGGCCGCACGCACCGTCACGTTGTACTCCGACACCTGCTCCCGGTCCAGCTCTCTCGCTGTCACCACGCTGTAATAGCTGCCGTGAGAGCTCTGCAGCCGGAATGGGACATTCCCGTCGAGCGAGCAGCGCACGGCACCATTGGCCCCTGAGTCCCGGTCCTGCACGTGCAGCAGAGCGACCGTCGTCCCCGACGGGGCGTCCTCAGAAATCTCATTTAGCGCTGACCGTAAAGAAATCACTGGTGTGTTATCATTTATATCTGTGACGGTGATCGCGACTTTGGCAGTGTCGAAAAGCTGTCCTCCGTCTCGTGCCTGCACCTCCATTTCATAAGAGTCGCCTTCCTCAAAGTCCAGGCTCTGCAACAGGGTGATCGCACCCGTCTCAGAGTCCAGATGGAAGATATTAGAGGCTCTTTCTTTTATTTTCTTTAGCGAGTATTTCACCTGTCCATTCGGCCCCTCGTCGGCGTCCGTGGCAGTGACAGTGACGAGGACAGAGCCCACGGGCACGTCCTCGGGCACACGCACCGTGTACTCCGCCTGGCTGAACACGGGCGCGTTGTCGTTCGCGTCCAGCACCGTCACGCGGATCCGAGCCGTGCCCGTCCGTGCCGGATCGCCGCCGTCACTCGCCCTCAGCACCAGCTCGTGAAACGCCGCCTCCTCCCGGTCCAGCGCCTTGGCCAGCACCAGCTCGGGACGCTGATCGCCGCCGGGGCCCGCCTGCACGGCCAGCGAGAAGTGCTCGTCACCGCTCAGCTCGTAGCTCTGCAGGGAATTCCGGCCCGAGTCCGGGTCATGAGCATCTGGCAGGGGAAATCGCGACCCCGGGGCTGTTGTCTCGCTCATTCTCTCTTCCAGCTCAAGTTCCTTGAAACTCGGAGCGTTGTCATTAATGTCCGTGATTTCCACTTCGATTTCATAGAATTTCATTTCCCCTTCGACTATCAGCTCACAGCGCAGCACGCATTGTTGCACACCCTCGCACAGCTGCTCTCTGTCGATCCTCTCCGCCGTCACTAAATGTCCCGTCTTCCCGTGCAAAGCGAAATATTGCGTCCTACCTTCCGAGACAACACGGATGCCCCGGTCTCGAAACTCCGGCAGCTGCAGCCCCAGGTCCTTAACCACATCACCCACGAAGGAGCCCTTGGGCATCTCCTCGGGCACCGAGTAGCGCAGCTGCCCCCACGCCGCCTCCCACGCCGCCAGCAGGACGGTCCAGAGCAGAGCTCGCTGCCGCCGGCCCCAGCGCCTCCCCGCCGCGCACATCTCCGCCGCGGCACCGCTCCACCTCGTACCACTCGCGCTCCGACTCGCCAATCCCGGCTGCTGTCGCCGGCTTCTCTGCCACCCTGCAGAACAGCTCTGCACCGCCGGGAAGATCGCAGACTCCCGGCCGCCGAGCCTGATACCGAGCGAGCGAGTGATCGAGCGGGTCCGCAGCGGGCGGGGCTGCAGCGCTCCGAGCTTCCTCTCGCTCCTCTCGGTCAACAGCGGCGCCCGCAGCCTCCTCCCTGCACTGCAGGCACCGAGCGCTGCCCGGCGCTTCCAGCCCTGCCTCGCTCACAGGCAGCTCGCGGGGAGGGGACAGCCGTCACCGAAAGGTGTGGCCAGCTGTGTAAAGCTGTCATTTCTGCAGCCGCCTTCCAGCAAAAAAAAAAAAAAAAAAAAAAAAAGGGATGGGACAGATCTCAACTTCTTTTAGAGAGACAAAGATATGATCGTTTTGGAGTACAGCAGAAAACACCCATTAACCAACGGGATATTACCCAGCAGCAATCAAAGTCTCAGTATCTCGCTCGATTTGAGAAATAAAGATGACGCAAGAGGAAACATCCACTCCGTTTTCCTAAACCCATCATGTAGAATTAGCAGATCTTATTGTATGGTGTAAAATCCTCCTGGAATTTTGGTAAATCCTAACATTTCAGACAAGCCTAGCTTTTTAGACAAAACTTTCCAAGTGAACCTGAACCTATGATTATCCAAAAGAAGAGCTACGGTGAACCCGAAATATTTCGGAAAACACAAGTTGAACGGCAAAATCGTGCCATACACGTATAAACAGCGATAAGGCAGGAATTGACACGGAACATGCTTATTTCAGTTGTTCATTAAAACCCGGTATTTTGCAGCTGCCTTCCCTCAAAAGATGTAAGAGGGAGGGGGAGGGAAAAAAGGAGGAGCACTCATTAGAAAAGTATAACCCGTCACAATCACACTCAGTGATGCATATGCAGGTTCCATTTAACAGAGGAGCACCGAAAGAGCAGTAAATAAAGAGGATTGTTGTTACTCAGGGGCAGACAAAGAAGCAGAGCTCAGAAAATTAAATCTCAAATATCGGGCGTCAATAAACGAATCTCGTTCTACACTCTAAAAATCTGCCTTCATCATTAGTAACTTTCAGCGTTTCAGATAAGTTTCGACAATCCTCACAAACGCATGAAAGAAAAGCTGCCGTCTTTGCCTGGTAGTTCTAAATGGAAAACGAAGAAAGGAAAATGTAAATAGGATCATCACCAATCCTGAAAGATTTTACTCAGTATAGCTGAAAGTAAAGAGACGATCCATTGAGCCTAAGTCTCATCATGAGATGATGAGACAAAAAGAGCCCGTTCATAAAGCTGGCTGCTGGGAAATACGGGATGGGATACTTAAAGGAATTACCCGAAACACAATCCAGTATGAGCAGTTCAAAAAGAAAAACCAAAACCCAGCATAGACTGCTTCACGCTCTTAGGAGGTAAAGGTTTGAAGAGAATGAGCTTACGGAATTACACACCTCCGGTACGGAGGATTCGACCGGCGGCTCTCCCGTCACGGCGGTACTGCTCAAGTTCGGCTTGTCGCAGGAATCCCCGCCCAGAAGCTCCTCCGCCGACAGGATGGGCACCGGCGGAGGCGGCGGCCAAGCGGCCTCGGGCACGGCGCGGGCCGGCGGCGCCACGCACAGGTTGTAGGAGTAGGGCAAGGTGCCCTCGCAGAAGTCGGCCGGGAAGGCGGCGCCGGCCAGCGAGAAGCGCTGCGCGCCCAGGCAGCGCAGCACGGCGGGCGGCCCGGCCCGGCGCAGCCGCGCCAGCACGGCCAGCGCCACGCTCAGCACCAAGAGCGCCGAGAGCAGCGCCAGCGCCAGCACCAGGTAGAACTGCAGCTCGGCCGCCGCCGCCTCCTCGGCGCCCGCCGGCCGCTCGCTCAGCTCCGGCAGCGCCTCCTGCAAGCTCTCGGCCAGCACCACGTGCAGCGTGGCCGTGGCCGACAGCGCCGGCTGCCCGTGGTCCTTCACCACGGCCACCACGCGCTGCTTGGCCGCGTCGCGCTCGCCCACGGCGCGCGCCGTGCGCACCTCGCCGCTGTGCAGCCCCACGCGGAACAGCGCCGGCTCCGACGCCTGCACCAGCTCGTACGACAGCCACGCGTTGCGCCCCGCGTCCGCGTCCACCGCCACCACCTTGGCCACCAGGTAGCCGGCCTCGGCCGAGCGCGGAACCACCTCGAAAGGCGTCGGCGCCGCCCCTCCCGCAGCCTCTCCTGGAGCCGCCGCGGCGGGCCAGAGCACCCTGGGCGCGTTGTCGTTGCGGTCCAGCACGAAGACGCGCACCGTGGCCGTGGAGCTGCGCGCCGGCGAGCCGCCGTCCTGCGCCCGCACGGCCACCGTGAACTCGCGGCACTGCTCGTAGTCCAAGGAGCGCTGCGCGTACAGCGCGCCGCTCCGCGCCTCCACCGACACGAGCGGCGCCGCGCCCGCCGCGCCCGCGCTGCCGCCCGCCAGCCAGTAGCTCACGCGCCCGTTGGCGCCCGCGTCCGCGTCCCGCGCCTGCACGCGCAGCACCAGCGCGCCCAACGCGTTGTTCTCCGCCACGTACGCGCTGTACGCCGCCTCCTCGAACACCGGCGCGTTGTCGTTCACGTCCGACACCTCCAGCACCAGCTCCCTGCTGCTCCGCAGCGCCGGCCTGCCCCGGTCCCGGGCCACCACCGTCACGTGGTGCTCCGACGCCAGCTCTCGGTCCAGCGCGCCCGTCGTCACCACCTTGTACGAGCTGCCCGTGGACGCCACGATGGACAGCGGCGCCTCTCCCGACAGCTCGCACGACACCTGACCGTTCTCACCCGAATCCGGATCGTTCACATTCAGCAGGGCCACCACGGTGCCGACCGGTGCGTCCTCGGGCACCGGGTTCGACAGTGACAGAATGGTGATCTCTGGCACGTTGTCATTCTCGTCTGTGATGTCGATCTGCACTTCGCAGTGATCAGTGAGCCCACCGCCGTCCGTTGCCTCCAAGCCAAAAGTGTATTTATTTCCTTCCTCGAAATCGAGCGGACCAACCGTCCTGATCTCTCCACTCTCGCTGTCGATAGCGAACAACGAGGGCACGTCGTCTGGGACGTTGCCAAAGAAGTAGGAAACTCGCCCGTTGGAGCCCACGTCTGCATCCGTGGCCCGCACCTGCAGCACCAGAGACCCCGCAGGCAGATTCTCTGCCACTCGCGCCTCGTAAACGCTTTTACTGAATACCGGTGGGTTGTCATTGGCATCTGTCACGTTGATGCGAATCAGGACAGTCCCAGACCTCGGCGGTTCCCCGCCGTCCACTGCTGTCAGCACCAGCTCAAAGGAACTCTGCTTCTCCCGGTCCAGCGGTCTCTCCAGGACTAATTCCGGCTGCTTTTTTCCACCCGGCTTTTCTTTCACTGACAGTGAGAAGGACGGGTCGCTCGTGAGTTGATAAGTTAGCAGCGAGTTGCTTCCTGAGTCGGCATCTCGCGCCATTTCCAAAGGAAAACGAGCACCGGGAGGGATTAATTCACCGATCTCGACGTCCAGAGCAGCTTTGCTGAAAACTGGGGAGTTGTCGTTCACGTCATCAATGGACACATCGACTTGGAAAACATTCAGCGGGTTGTGCATCAGCACCTCGAAGCTGACAGAGCAGGTCGCCAGCTTGCCACACATGTCCTCCCGGTCCAGCCTCTCGTTCACGTACAGGTTCCCGTTCTCCTCATTCACCGTGAAATATTTCAGCTGCTTCTTGCCGGCAGACGCCACCTGCAGCTTGCGCGCCGGCAGCTCGTCCGCGCTGAGCCCCAGGTCCCGCGCCAGCGGCCCCACGAGCGAGCCCCTGCCCAGCTCCTCGGGGATGGCGTAGCGGACCCGCTCGGCCGCCGCCCGGCACCACACGCACAGCAGCAGCAGCAGCAGCGCGGCCAGCAGCGCTCGCCCGCCGCCCGGCCCGCGCCTCTGCCGCCGCCTCACCGCCATTCTCTGCCCGCTGCGCTCGCCGCGCTCCTGCCTCTGCCGCTGCCCTGCCTCCCTTCCAGCCGCTCTCGCCGCCGACAACAGACACCGCGGGAAGGCACCGAGGTCGGCGAGCGGCCTCTCACCCCCTCTCGCCGCCGCCGCTGCTGCTGCTGCTGGCGGTGCCGCTGCCGCTGTGGCCGGCGCCGGGCGAGCGAGCAGCCTGCGGGGGCAGGACGCTGCGGCGGCGGCGGCGGCTCCAGCGCCGCTCGGCGGCGGCCAACAGCGACACTCGGAGGCGCCGCCGCGCCACTGCAGCCGCCGGATGGCCGCGCTCAAGGGGGCCCGGCTGGGGGCGGGGCTCGGCGGCTGCACTGGCCCCGGGGGCTCTCCCGACCGCAAACAGCCAGAGCAGAAGCTCTTCCTTCATTCCACTCCGAGGCGTTTCTATCTGAGATGTGCCGGTGGGTGCTTTTAAAAAATTCTTTTCAGTCCCATTCTACAGTCAGAAGGAAATATTCATTGCAGGGCAGTAAAAAATGGAATTCAGCTGCTCTTGCTAAAATAATTGGCCATTAACACCAGCAATAAATGATAACATAGGGAAGATTTCAAGAGCTTTTTCACATTGTCCTGAACTGTCCTTTCATTATCTGGGAAGAATTAGTTGGAGATACTGATCCGCGTAAAGCAATGTAAGCATCCCCTATGCCAAGACATCAGGATAACGTTTACTCCTTTCTTTCTGACTCACTAAACTTGCTTCATCTCCATCTACATATCTGACTGCTTGACAATGGAAAGTGCAAAGCAATGCTGAGTCCCTCATACAGCCAAGCAATATTTTCACTTTACAACTTAAATTGTTCTAAAGCCCATTTAATGCACATCTCTGACACGACCAGGAAGACTTTCAACTAGACTTGAATGTTGGAGGCACATCTCCAAAATTTCTCTGGGCAATATCTTCCTTTTTGACACAACTCACACTAAAAAGCTTTCTCCTACTCAAAACCTCCCCGCTTTTAATAGAAAACAACAATCTGCTGTCCTATGATCACTGGACATCGTAAAAGAGCTTGTCCCATCATTCCTTTAGGCTGTTTATAAATAACTTCAAAAGCCTAAACAGAGGTATCATTTCTCCTGCTTGAAGACGGAAGTTCCTTCAGTCCTTCTGCACTGCAGACACCCTCAGGCCACGTCCAGGATCCTTCTGGGAACTCTAGCATCTCCATTGGGATATCAGCCCAAAATCTGCATGCAGTCTGTGCTCTCATAAAAAGAGTTTAGAAGAGAGGAAGGACCTCACTCAAACTGCCGGACAGTGTGCTTGCCATGCAGGGCAGGACACAATTCCAGCAGCAGCTGCCCATGGGCAGCTCATGTCCCACCTTATCACCCACCAATCACCCAAAGCACTTCTCTGCAAAGCTCTTCCCTATCCCCCACTCTCTCTTTCAACTGGGGATTGCCCCAGCCCAGCTGCAGGACCTTGCACTTTGATCCATTTCATGATGGCTGCATGGGGCCACTTCTCCAGCCTGTCCCTGGCTGCCACCTCTGTCCTGCCGTGAATCAGCTCCAGTTGGTGTCAGCTGCAAATTGCCTGAAGGTGCCTCAGTCCCTTTGGCCATGGAGGTGCTGAACAGACCTGGGCCCAGTCAGGGCCCACATGAGATCAGACACCCTGAGGCTGAGCTCATGACTACAAGCAATGCAAGAGTCAGAAACACATGGAAATGGACAGATGCAAGAACATTTTCTAGGCCTGCCTTGCTCTACAGAAGCGAATCAAATCACCCTGGACGCCAGCAGGCCCAGCCTGGTGTTATCTGTGACATGTGACAAGCAAGGCAGTGACCGAGTTCTTCTCCAGCCTCACACACTGAGCTCCCCTCTCTGCTGTTTCTTCCACGCCACGCCACTGTTAAATTTTCATTGTGGCCATCTCCTCACTGCTCAAATCTGTCATCAGATGATAATGCACTGCACACACACCCAGAAGGGAGGCACAATTGTCTGCTCAGCACCATTATGATAAGGAACTGAAGGATTCTAGAGCACAGAAATTATAAACAATCATAATAAAAGATCAGTAGTCACCCAAATGAGCATGGCTCATGGGAATCTCCTCCCCATCCTTATCTCATGCTCTGTTCCACATAAAGGCAAAGTTTACTAAAGTGATATTTACATCTATTTCTCCCAACAGGAACAGAACACAAAGTCACTCTCATATCTCCTGCCTTCCACTCCCAGTGGAACAAGAGCAAGTAAGGGACATTGGTGCACCATATGTTACTAAACTAAGATGGGTTGTTGATAATTGCAAGTAAACCCACATACTGAGTAAATCAATGAAGAACCAAACAAAGCAAAAAACCCATAGAAACCCCAAAATCGTTAATCAGATAAGGACACATTAGAAGACAACAAGAAGTCAGAGATGCTCACAGTGAAGTCTTCTAAGCATTTATTCCAGGTCGTGAAATTCACACCTGAGAGCATGGAGAAGTCACTGAGAAGCTGCGAGTGTGTGGCCCTGAAGACTTACATGGCACAACAGCAGAGCGGGTTCATTGAAGAATTAGTCCTCTTCTCAGCAACATTTCTTATTGCATGGCCTGCTCACCTTGCACAGTTATGACACCATCATTTCAAACAGCTTCTCGACAGCCTCTTTCTCAAGGTGAAACTTCTGACAAATTACAACAGATTCCCTTATCACTTCTGCTTCATAGTCCCCACACACCGTTCAGTATTAAGTGACTGAAGCAAGGACATCCTGAAAAACAACAGCCACTGTTTCATATTTCAAAGTACTGACCAGAATTGTGAAAATGAGCTGCAATCTTCCTGGAAACAAAGGCCCGAATGAAAGTGTAATTACAATTCCAAAGAAACTCCATATCACAATGTGGCATAGAGATACAGGTGGATAATGAAAGTTTCACACAGGATTAATTACAACTTCCAGACAACAATTATGGTTCTACATGAACAGTTCCTGGGCAAAATGTTACTGTTGGAGGACTGTCATTGTCTTTCATGAGAGACACACCAGGATCAGAACAGCAATGGCAATGCCTTTGGCACCAAGCATGAAATCAAACCATTTCTCTGACAAACCCACACTGAGTCCCACATTTGCCTGGCACAGAACTGAGCTCTCACCCTCCTCACTCTGCATTCACAGCCTTTACTTTCACCATCAACACAAACCACAATTTTGGTCCCACGGTGGCCACAGAGAAAACAGCACCTTGGGGAAACATCCATTCATGAAGTTGTATTTCTTGAATGAAATATCCAAGGTCAGGCTGGCTGGGGCTCTGAGCCACCTGCGCTGGTGGAAGATGTCCCTCCCTGTGGCAGAGCAGCAGGAACAAGAAGATCTGTAAGGTCCTTTGCAACACAAACCATTCCCTGATTCTGTGTTTCTGAGATAATATGATTACATGTACAGCTTCAAGGGATGCATGAGAGATACTCTCCCCACTAGGTAATTAGATGTTTTGCAATTTGCAAGATTGTCAGACACAATGAGGATCAATGTTACTCCTTGATAAAAATACAAGCAAACCAACAAACAACCCAAACCAAACAAACTGTCCAAGATAACTTAAACCATTTGAGATTGGCTCAACTGCAGCAAATGCACAACCCAGGAAATGGGACTGGAACCAATACATAGAAAGGCCTCAAAGAGAAGCTCACTACACAGGCCACAGGCCTGTCATTTCCTTGGATAGTGAGATAAAGAAAAAGCTTGGAACCACAGCTGTGGGCCTCATCTAAATACCAGGACAAACAGAACTGGACACAATTCATTCATTCATTTTGAACGGTATCTCAGTGAACTCCAGCACCAGCCCTGTCCATGCATACACAGACTTCTCTCTTTCCAAACATAACATGACAGCAAATTTTGCATACAGACATCATTAGAAGAAAGCTCATGTGCTCAGCTTCTCATAGTACAAGCATCTAAGATTATTCTGCTCTTCCCAATTATTTGAACATGTGGGAAATGTTATATAGGCCAGAAATAGTTACCAGCTCTGTCAAAGACCCACATATCCAAGTATCACTTCAAAGGAAACATCACCAATCTTTTGCACATGGACTTCCCAAAGCATGTGTGACTACCACTCTTCATGCAAAGGAATATGGAAAACAAAACAGGCCATTTCAGTCCAAACCACACAATTGAAAATCATAAGTCTCCTCCTGACTCATTTTCAGAAGGCCAGCAATAGCCCTGGGGACCAGCAAAACACATGCCATGGCTCCACCAGTGCCTCCTCACACACCCCACACCCAACACTCCCTCCTGATCCTTCATAACTCCCATGGATAGTACAGATCTTCAGAATTTTGAGTTACTCCACCAAGAGGAACGTTGCTCAGACTCTATACCATGAACCATGCTCAGTATCTTCTTACTACTGATAATATTTGATATCTCACCCTAGCCATGGGACAAGAAAAGGCATTTATTACAGAGACAGATTCAATAAACATCACTATGGAAGTCTCTCTCTTTTCAACTATAAACATGAAAGAACCATCTTCAGATCATCAGAAGAATGAGACAGAAAATTATCACTGGCAGAATTGAAGAGCTCACAACTCTCTTCTGGGTTGTATAACTCAGAGTAGATGATTGATGACGTTGCTTATAGGCACTGAATACTCAGATTGCACCTCCCATACCCCATCTTACATAGGGACAAAATTACACTTTGAAGTGACACAATTATGATGACATGAAAACACTGAGCAAGAACCTGCCAGAGTTCTTCTCCATGCAGCTGGAATACAGATCTTCTAGACAATTACTTGGGGAAGAAAAACCTCACATTGCTTCATCCCAGAGATAGGAACTGGACAGGGAATGGACAAAACCATTCCCTTGAGTCTTTCAGCAGACATTCACACACAGCTCAAGCACTCACATTTCCAACCCTTCACACCATCCATGGTGTCCTTTCACCCATCTATCCTAAAAACATGTGACAGTGGAGGCCCAGTTCCCCAGACCATTTCTCTTCCCAGCACCAATTTCACACAGCTGTCTGGACACCTCTGTGCTGTGGAAGCTACATGTGCTGCTCACTGAAGTTCTGTGAAGAGACTTCATAAGACTCAAAGGAAAAGCTGAGCAGTCTTCCAAGAGACACTGAGGGCCTTAATATCTGCTCATGGGGAATCATGGCCACCTTGTATTTCCCACTACACCTTGAATCTCTCCTTCCCATCCAGGCAATTTTCTTGCCATGCTAAGATTTTTCTAACCAAGGCTCATCCACCTCCATCTGACACAGCTCTACCTCGAAAAACAAGTACAAACCAAAGCAGTTCTCTATTTTCTCGTCTCCATGCAGCCCCCCCACAGACTTTTCAAGGAATCACAACTTCTAGAGGATCCTACATGTTCAACACAGACAGACATCATCAAGGACCACTTGTTGCCTGGTCCAATCCGCTCTTGGCGATGAAGAATAAAGGACGGATGTCACAAAAGCTTTTCCTGCTGACCTCCACTATGTATCATGGAGAGCAATAAAGGCGGAGAACAACATGCACAGAGGTTCCACACAAAGCCATCACCAAGACACACTCTACCTATTGAAGCACATGTGCTGTTGGGAAGATATATGAATCCTCTAAAAAAGTTGTATTTCCTAAAACACAATTTAGCTTTTCTGAGGATTTAATACTAACAGGAATAGAGATTCTACACAGCCCAGCTGATACCACGGAATAATAGCTGGAACCTGATTAATACCCAAACTTCCAATCTAACCAACAGCGTGCCAGAAGCAAAATTATCCGTCCTTCCTTCTTCACTTACTGGAAGGCTGAGAACTCACCCTATGTTCGCATACTGACAGCAATTTGCACCACCTTCAAGACTTCACCGAAGAAAACTTTACCATGCTTTAATGAAAATCTCCTATACAAGCCAGAGAACACGGCGGGCAAAGGGAACGGTAGTATCAGGAGAAAGCGTCGTGGAGAAAACGTGGACAGAGGAACTCACCGAGGAAGGGGTTGGGTCCGAGGGGAGGGCGCCTGCAGGGTCCTCGACCCCGAGCAGCGGCGCGGGCTCGTCGGGCGGCGGGCGGGCCGGGAGGGTGTCGCAGGAGCTGGCGGCCGAGAAGCGCAGCTGGCTCTTGCGCGAGTCGGCCGTGAGCGACACGTCGTGCGAGTAGGACTGCAGGAAGGCGCGCACGCCGTCGATGCCCACGAAGTGCGAGACGGGCACGCCGCGCAAGGCGCCGCTGTCCGGCGGCAGCAGCTGCTGGCGGTGCCAGCGGCGCAGGCGCAGCGCCAGCAGCAGCAGCAGGAAGGCCACGAAGAGGCACGACACGGCGGCCACGGCCAGCACGAGCCAGCGCGTCAGGCCGGCGGCCGGCTCGGCCGGCGCCGCCGCCTCGTCGGCCGCGCTGCCCAGCTCGGCCAGCAGCTCGGCCACGCTCTCGGCCAGCACCACGCTCAGCGTGGCCGTGGCCGACAGCGCCGGCCGCCCGTGGTCGCGCACCAGCACCACCAGGCTGTGGCGCGCCGCGTCGCGGGCCAGCGGCGAGCGCGCCGTGCGCACCTCGCCGCTGTGCAGCCCCACGCGGAACAGCCCCGGCTCCGTGGCCTTGGCCAGCTCGTACGACAGCCACGCGTTCTGCCCCGCGTCCGCGTCCACCGCCACCACCTTGGCCACCAGCGCGCCCGCCTCCGAGCGCCGCGGCGCCAGCTCCACGCCCGACCACGCCCAGACCGAGCCCGAGCCCGAGCCTGAGCCCGCCGCTGCGGCCGGCGGCGGGTACAGCACCTGCGGCGCGTTGTCGTTCTCGTCCACGATCAGCAGCCGCACCGACACGTTGCTGCTCAGCGCCGGCGCGCCGCCGTCCTCCGCCAGCACCCACAGCTGCAGCTCGCGCAGCTGCTCGTAGTCCAAGGAGCGCAGCGCGTACAGCGCGCCCGTCTCCGCCTGCACCGACACGTACGACGACAGCGGCGCGCCCCGCACCCGCCCCTCCGCCAGCCGGTAGCGCACGCGCGCGTTCTGCCCCCAGTCCGCGTCCGTGGCGCGCACCGTCAGCACCAGCGCGCCCGCCGCGTTGTTCTCCGCCACACGCGCGCTGTACCGCTCCTGCGCGAACACCGGCGCGTTGTCGTTCACGTCCAGCACCCGCAGCGCCAGCACCGCGCTGCTCTGCAGCGCCGGCGACCCGCCGTCGGCCGCACGCACCGTCACGTTGTACTCCGACACCTGCTCCCGGTCCAGCTCTCTCGCTGTCACCACTCTGTAGTAGTCATCAAAAGACTTCTCCAGCCGGAACGGGATGTCCTTGTCGAGCGAGCAGCGCACCTCGCCGTTGGCCCCCGAGTCCCGGTCCTGCACGTGCAGCAGGGCTACCACCGTCCCTGACGGGGAGTCCTCGGAAATTTCACTTAATGCCGACCTCACCGAAATTACCGGCGCATTATCGTTTATGTCCGTGACAGCGATCGTTACTTTGGCAGTGTCGAAATGGTCTCCTCCGTCCCGTGCCTGCACCTCCAGTTCGTAAGAGTAACCTTCCTCGAAGTCCAGGCTACGCAACAGGGTGATTGCTCCACTCTGAGAGTCAAGATGGAAGATACTCGATGCCACGTCCGACACTTTTTTCAACGAGTATTTCACATGACCATTCAGCCCTTCGTCGGCGTCCGTGGCTGTGACAGTGACAAGGGTGGCGCCCACGGGCACGTCCTCGGGCACACGCACCGTGTACTCCGCCTGGCTGAACACGGGCGCGTTGTCGTTCGCGTCCACCACGGTCACGCGGATCCGAGCCGTGCCCGTCCGTGCCGGATCGCCGCCGTCACTCGCCCTCAGCACCAGCTCGTGAAACGCCGCCTCCTCCCGGTCCAGCGCCTTGGCCAGCACCAGCTCGGGACGCTGATCGCCGCCGGGGCCCGCCCGCACGGCCAGCGAGAAGTGCTCGTCACCGCTCAGCTCGTAGCTCTGCAGGGAATTCCGGCCCGAGTCCGGGTCATGAGCCTCGGGTAAGGGCAATCGCGAGCCCGGGGATGTCGTCTCACCTATTCTCTCTTCCAGCTCAACGTCCTTGAAGCTCGGCGCGTTGTCGTTAATATCCGTGATCTCCACCTCGATTCGGTAAACCTGCATCTTTCCCTCCACTATAAGTTCACAGCGCAGCACGCATTTCTCCACCAGCCGGCACAGCTGCTCTCTGTCGATCCTCTCCGCCGTCACTAAATGTCCCGTCTTCTCGTGCAAAGCGAAATACTGCGTACTACCTTCAGAGACAACGCGGACGCCATGATCTCGGATCTCCGGCAGCTGCAGCCCCAGGTCCTTGGCCACGTCGCCCACGAAGGAGCCCTTGGGCATCTCCTCGGGCACCGAGTAGCGCAGCTGCCCCCACGCCGCCTCCCACGCCGCCAGCAGGACGGCCCAGAGCAGAGCTCGCTGCCGCCGGCCCCAGCGCCTCCCCGCCGCGCACATCTCCGCTGCGGCACCGCTCGTTCGCTTGCAGCTGCTCGCCACCAACCCAGACAGCTCCGGCTCCGACTCTGCTCTCAGCTTCTGCCCGGTATTTAAGCCACCGGCTCCTCCGTCTTGCTATAGAATGGCTCCGCAACGCGGACACCCTCGCAGACTTGCCGGCCGCCGAGCCTGATACCGAGCGAGCGAGTGATCGAGCGGGTCCGCAGCGGGCGGGGCTGCAGCGCTCCGAGCTTCCTCTCGCTCCTCTCGGTCAACAGCGGCGCCCGCAGCCTCCTCCCGGCACTGCAGGCACCGAGCGCTGCCCGGCGCTGCCCGCCCTGCCTGCCCACGGACAGCTCGCGGGGCGGGACATAACCGCTGAGAAAACGCCGCTTTTCGTCCAGCGCGGACCTCCTGCTTGGGCTTTTGATCTCTGGTTTCATCCTCCACCCCTGAAGACGTGACAGAAGTAACACGCCTCCTGCGATTATGCTATTCCTACCGCCCGGGAAAATGTCTTTGTCATGATCGTATTGCATGGATAAAACTATATCTGATTGTGACTCTTGGGTATCACGATATTTACTGCATACGATCAAAAGTGCAAACTCCTCAACCAATTCCAGTTTTAACAGAATTGTGTTCGAAGAACAGCCTTTCAGCCGATCAAATAGTGTTAAGGAACAGGAGAACTACTCGTGAACAGTCACACTGTTCACAATGGTCACAGAATCCAGCACTACAGGGAAGGTCGCTGCTATTTTGCGCTTGCACATCTCACACTACTCCTAATAAATCTGCGTTACTCCCACTTCTTCAATCACAACTTCGCAATTTTTCATTACAGTTTTGCTCATTGAATGCATGACAACGCTAACTCGGATGACTTAATACTTGGGTGTTAAGTTAAGCATCGGCATCATCTAGATGATGATGGCACTGAGGTCAGGCGCAGAGTTCGGGTACTTAGCAGGTAATAAATACGGAGTTAGTCTCAGGCACAGAGAGCTTTTTGAAATCCTAAATTAACCGGACAAGTACTGTAAGAATTCCTACAGCAGCCTTCCCTCAAAAGAAGGGGTTTGGTCCACCTATAAGAAGGACGCAAAAAGCTGTTGGGAAGGAAGACTATCCACACCTAGCCAGTCATGTACATTACATTCTACACAAAAGAAATGCACCTTCCTCCTTAATAACAAGTAAGAATTAAGAAAACATAATTTTTCCCAAAGAAAATCTTTCAGCTAGACTAGAATGTGTCAGGAATCAAATGTGCTTCAAGACTGCTGAACGGCAAGAACCTCCCGATGAGCCAACCAATACTACAGCAGATAAGGTGGCAACTGCAAATTCGCAACACTTGATGCAAAAAGAATCATGAGAAGGGATTATTTCCCGGCATCATGGAATAAAATATAACCACTAACAGACTCAGGGAAGATAATAACGCAAGAGCTCGCGGCAATCACCACGCTATTATTTAAAGGCGCAAGAGGAAGGAACTCACATTACAGACCTGAACTGCTTCCAGGTCGGCCGGCGGCTCGCCCGTCACGGCGGTACTGCTCGGGCTCGGCTTGTCGCAGGAATCCCCGCCCAGAAGCTCCTCCGCCGACAGGATGGGCACCGGCACCGGCGGCGGCGGCCAAGCGGCCTCGGGCACGGCGCGGGCCGGCGGCGCCACGCACAGGTTGTAGGAGTAGGGCAAGGTGCCCTCGCAGAAGTCGGCCGGGAAGGCGGCGCCGGCCAGCGAGAAGCGCTGCGCGCCCAGGCAGCGCAGCACGGCGGGCGGCCCGGCCCGGCGCAGCCGCGCCAGCACGGCCAGCGCCACGCTCAGCACCAAGAGCGCCGAGAGCAGCGCCAGCGCCAGCACCAGGTAGAACTGCAGCTCGGCCGCCGCCGCCTCCTCGGCGCCCGCCGGCCGCTCGCTCAGCTCCGGCAGCGCCTCCTGCAAGCTCTCGGCCAGCACCACGTGCAGCGTGGCCGTGGCCGACAGCGCCGGCTGCCCGTGGTCCTTCACCACGGCCACCACGCGCTGCTTGGCCGCGTCGCGCTCGCCCACGGCGCGCGCCGTGCGCACCTCGCCGCTGTGCAGCCCCACGCGGAACAGCGCCGGCTCCGACGCCTGCACCAGCTCGTACGACAGCCACGCGTTGCGCCCCGCGTCCGCGTCCACCGCCACCACCTTGGCCACCAGGTAGCCGGCCTCGGCCGAGCGCGGAACCACCTCGAAAGGCGTCGGCGCCGCCCCTCCCGCAGCCTCTCCCGCCGCCGCCGCCGATGCCGCGGCGGGCCAGAGCACCCTGGGCGCGTTGTCGTTGCGGTCCAGCACGAAGACGCGCACCGTGGCCGTGGAGCTGCGCGCCGGCGAGCCGCCGTCCTGCGCCCGCACGGCCACCGTGAACTCGCGGCACTGCTCGTAGTCCAAGGAGCGCTGCGCGTACAGCGCGCCGCTCCGCGCCTCCACCGACACGAGCGGCGCCGCGCCCGCCGCGCCCGCGCTGCCGCCCGCCAGCCAGTAGCTCACGCGCCCGTTGGCGCCCGCGTCCGCGTCCCGCGCCTGCACGCGCAGCACCAGCGCGCCCAACGCGTTGTTCTCCGCCACGTACGCGCTGTACGCCGCCTCCTCGAACACCGGCGCGTTGTCGTTCACGTCCGACACCTCCAGCACCAGCTCCCTGCTGCTCCGCAGCGCCGGCCTGCCCCGGTCCCGGGCCACCACCGTCACGCGGTGCTCCGACGCCTGCTCGCGGTCCAGCGCGCCCGATGTCACCACCTTGTACGAGCCGCCCGAGGACGCCACGATGGACAGCGGCGCCTCTCCCGACAGCTCGCACGACACCTGACCGTTCTCGCCGGAGTCCGGGTCGTCCACGTTCAGCAGAGCCACCACGGTGCCGATCGGAGCGTCCTCAGGCACCGGGCTTGACAAGGACAGCAGCGTGATCTCGGGCGCGTTGTCGTTCTCGTCCGTGATATCTATCTGCACTTTGCAATGTGACACTAAACCCCCACCATCCTTCGCCTCCAAGCCGAAGATGTATTTATTCTTCACCTCGAAATCGAGGGGACCCGCCGTCCTGACCTCCCCGCTTTCGCTGTCCACAGTGAACAACGAGCTGATGGTACCGTGGACGTTGCTGAAGGAGTAGGAGACCCGCCCGTTGGTGCCTGCGTCTGCATCTGCCGCCCGAACCCTCAGGACGAGCGACCCCGCTGGCAAATTCTCTGCCACTCTCGCCTCATAGACACCTTTGCTGAACACGGGCGGGTTGTCATTTAAGTCCGTCACGTTGACCCGAACCTGGACAGTCCCGGATCTCGCAGGTTCCCCACTGTCCACTGCCGTCAGCACCAACTCAAAGGAGCTCTGCTTCTCGCGATCCAACGCTCTCTCCAGCAACAATTCCGGCTGCTTGCTGCCCTCAGAGCTCTCCTTTAAGGCCAGAGAAAATGATGGGTTGCTGGTGAGTTGGTAAGTCAACAGTGCGTTCGTTCCCACGTCAGCGTCTTGTGCCCTCTCCAGGGGAAAACGAGCACCAGGAAGTGTCCATTCACCAATCTCCAGTTCCAGAGCAGCTTTGCTGAAAGACGGGGAATTGTCATTCACGTCCTCGATCGCCACTTCGACGTGGAAAATGTTCAGCGGGTTGTGCACCAGCACCTCGAAGCTAACGGAGCAGGTCGGCGACTCGCCGCACATCTCCTCCCGGTCCAGCCTCTCGTTCACGTACAGGTTCCCGTTCTCCTCATTCACCGTGAAGTATTTCAGCTGCTTCTTGCCGGCAGACGCCACCTGCAGCTTGCGCGCCGGCAGCTCGTCCGCGCTGAGCCCCAGGTCCCGCGCCAGCGGCCCCACGAGCGAGCCCCTGCCCAGCTCCTCGGGGATGGCGTAGCGGACCCGCTCGGCCGCCGCACGGCACCACACGCACAGCAGCAGCAGCAGCAGCGCGGCCAGCAGCGCTCGCCCGCCGCCCGGCCCGCGCCTCTGCCGCCGCCTCACCGCCATTCTCTGCCCGCTGCGCTCGCCGCGCTCCTGCCGACTGCCGCTGCTCTGCCTCCCTTCCAGCCGCTCTCGCCGCCGACAACAGACACCGGTAGAAGGCAGACAGTCCGGTCGGGCTTCCTCTCTCCGCCGCTGCTGCTGCTGCTGGCGGTGCCGCTGCCGCTGTGGCCGGCGCCGGGCGAGCGAGCAGCCTGCGGGGGCAGGACGCTGCGGCGGCGGCGGCGGCGGCTCCAGCGCCGCTCGGCGGCGGCCAACAGCGACACCCGGAGGCGCCGCTGCGCCACTGCAGCCGCCGGATGGCCGCGCTCAAGGGGGCCCGGCTGGGGGCGGGGCTCGGCGGCTGCACCGGCCCCGGGGGCTCTCCCGACCGCAAACAGCCAGAGCAGAAACTCTGACTCCGTGTGACTCCAGAGGCGGTACTAAGACACATGCGCTTCTGGGCATTCTTTCTGTTCATGTCCTTTAGTCCCATTGAAACCCCAGATGCAAGTATTCGTGGCCGAGCAATAGGGAATGGAACTAAGCTGCTCTTTAAAAATTCGTAGTTAATCTGTAAGAGCAAGAAATGATATTATAGAATGGGATGACGTTGGGAACCTTTCAACTGTCCCTCATGCGTCTTGAATTCTGCTTCCCTTAATGGGACACATTACCTTGAGAAACATATCATCCTAAAACAAAGCTTAGAACTCTATGATCAGAATGAAAAACGCTTATTATTTTTTTCTGCATCATGAAATGTCTTCTTTTGTGTCTCCATACTTGACAGCCTTACAGTGAGTAAGTGCAAAGCCATTTCCGAGTCTTTCATAGAGCCAAATAAATAATTTTCCTATCGGAAATATAAACCATTGTATCCGAGCAACATGGTTCCTTATTGCTGGATGCCTGTCATTCACTTTCAGCGAAGGGATCACCGGGAAAAAATGACACAGGCCTAGACCCCAGAGATGAAATCGAAGCATTTTCCTAAATAAACCCCTTTGGCACACCAATTTTCTGGATCAAAGCCAGTCTCTCAGCCTATTAGAACTGCAGTCTAAGTCTTCACACACATCCAGCATGGGACTGGGTATTTAGACAACACTCCTAAAAGCACCACAATGTATAAATTCGTGTTTCCTATTCTGCCACTTGCAGTAGCTACACAACAAAGGAAACTGTCCTATGGCAAGCATATGGGACCTCAAACCACACACCCCAGCCACAGTCATTTCCTTGGACCATGAAAAAAGAAAAAGAACTTGGAACCACAGGCGAGTCCCTCATCAAACTACAAGGACAAATGGAACTTTACACATTTCTTTTATCCATTTCAAACCATACTACAGGAAACTCCTACACTGTCCCTGTCTCTGGATAGACAGACTTTTCTCTGTCATCACACAATAAAAATCAAATCTTGAGCACAGACACTATCAAAAGTCTCTCTCACATCTTTTCAAATCCCAAGAATCACAACACAAATGCATGCACACCAATTTTTCTGCTCATCACAATAATCTCAACAATTCCAAAATGTTGTAAAGGCTATAAGACATCAGCAGCTCAATTTGTGATCCACTCAAAGGTATAACACCATCTTTGTCCAGCACAGTTTCACTTCTCAGCCTGAGTACGTGACAAGCATGAGTAGTTCTTCCAGTAAATCTTTAAGAAAACAACTCTATGAAAGCGAGCAAGGCAAGAGGTTGACATCTGCAGAAAGGAGGGGATCAAGAAAGACTCTTGATGATGATGATGGCAGCAAGGTCAAACACGGAGTTCGGGTACTTAGGAGGTAATGAATACAGAGTTGGCTCCAGCCAAAATTCCCTTTATGGCACTTGCCACAAGAACCTAATTAAACCATTCATTAAAAAACCACAAAAACTGCGAGCACACAGGAAGAACCTCCCGAGGCTTAGCACACAGCTCAGTTTAAATCTGTTATGGCAAATTTACAAGGGAAGAAGAAAATCATATTGCACAAAAGTAGGGCTGAACACTGAACAAGGAAAAGAGCAAACAATGTCTCTCCTTTTTAAAGAACCTCGACACTCAGGTCACAGCACTCTTGTCTGCAGCCCTGAACAACATCCAGGGTATTCTCTGACTCTCATAATCTGCAATAACATGTAATAAACCCCAGCTAAAACATCCTGAACATCCACCACCATCAGGCCATCCACATTTACCGGGAAGGGGAGTTGGATTTCTCTGCAAGGCTCAAGAACCTGGCATTTCAGAATATCTCAACAGGAGTAGGTACAGGGGAACGGTATCTAGGGAGTGACACGTCAAAAGAAACCACTCACACAGGAGCTCACACCAAAGGCCATGCCCACAAGTCCTCAATGTAATTTCTTTGTACAGTAAAAAAGGAAGAATGCGAGGCACCGCAAATGTGGGTCTCATATAACAACTAGGACAAATTGAATTTCTACACCATCTTTACACCTTTTTAAATTAAAAAAAAAAAAAAACAACGCAGCAAACTCCTAATCTGCCCTGTACCTACAAAAAGAGACTTTTCGCCCTGGTCAAACATTATGCCACAGGACAGTTAAAAACGCAGTCAGCCTCCTTTGAAAGAAAAGCGGCACACAAAACCTCTCAGTGTCTGAGAATAATCACTGATACGCAAAGGAAATGAGCACTACTAACTAAAATAAAATACTCTCAAGAGCATATGCGATACACAGCTCTAACAAGGATCCTGTCATCACAAACACTGCTCATCCTCCTTCAGCACATGGCTAACATTGAAGGTACATGATTCTTAAAGTTTATTTCTTAAGTTTAAAGTGATGTTACACACCGGACGACTAGTGTCGTTTCAAAACAAGGTCTATCAATTTAGGAACATGTGTCGTCGGAGAAACACCAGACCCTCCAAACAATGAAAATTCCACTGTCATGTGATCCAACACATCCATTGAGAATAGGGAATGCTGAGAGGAATGACACGTGTCAGGACAAGAAAAGAAAAAAAACGTAACCCTATAAGAACAAACCTCCAGCCAAGAGCATCCTCCCTTTTCCAATCATGCCCACCAAATTTAAGGCTGAACAGGGACCCCACGTCCACCTCCCCGCGGCAAGAAGAACCAGGCCCCAGAGTGCCGATGGACGTGTCATTACCTTCCTTCTCTGCAATTCTAACTCCGCCGTACACGGACCACGGGAAGAAAGGAGAGGGGAGAAGTGAAGGGAAGCGTCGAACAAAAAAATTGGCCCAGGTAACTCACCGAGGGAGGGGCGGAATCCGAGGGGAGGGAGCCGGCAGGGTCCTCGACCCCGAGCAGCGGCGCGGGCTCGTCGGGCGGCGGGCGGGCCGGGAGGGTGTCGCAGGAGCTGGCGGCCGAGAAGCGCAGCTGGCTCTTGCGCGAGTCGGCCGTGAGCGACACGTCGTGCGAGTAGGACTGCAGGAAGGCGCGCACGCCGTCGATGCCCACGAAGTGCGAGACGGGCACGCCGCGCAAGGCGCCGCTGTCCGGCGGCAGCAGCTGCTGGCGGTGCCAGCGGCGCAGGCGCAGCGCCAGCAGCAGCAGCAGGAAGGCCACGAAGAGGCACGACACGGCGGCCACGGCCAGCACGAGCCAGCGCGTCAGGCCGGCGGCCGGCTCGGCCGGCGCCGCCGCCTCGTCGGCCGCGCTGCCCAGCTCGGCCAGCAGCTCGGCCACGCTCTCGGCCAGCACCACGCTCAGCGTGGCCGTGGCCGACAGCGCCGGCCGCCCGTGGTCGCGCACCAGCACCACCAGGCTGTGGTGCGCCGCGTCGCGGGCCAGCGGCGAGCGCGCCGTGCGCACCTCGCCGCTGTGCAGCCCCACGCGGAACAGCCCCGGCTCCGTGGCCTTGGCCAGCTCGTACGACAGCCACGCGTTCTGCCCCGCGTCCGCGTCCACCGCCACCACCTTGGCCACCAGCGCGCCCGCCTCCGAGCGCCGCGGCGCCAGCTCCACGCCCGACCACGTCCAGACCGAGCCCGAGCCCGAGCCCGCCGCTGCGGCCGGCGGCGGGTACAGCACCTGCGGCGCGTTGTCGTTCTCGTCCACGATCTGCAGCCGCACCGACACGTTGCTGCTCAGCGCCGGCGCGCCGCCGTCCTCCGCCCGCACCCACAGCTGCAGCTCGCGCAGCTGCTCGTAGTCCAAGGAGCGCAGCGCGTACAGCGCGCCCGTCTCCGCCTGCACCGACACGTACGACGACAGCGGCGCGCCCCGCACCCGCCCCTCCGCCAGCCGGTAGCGCACGCGCGCGTTCTGCCCCCAGTCCGCGTCCGTGGCGCGCACCGTCAGCACCAGCGCGCCCGCCGCGTTGTTCTCCGCCACACGCGCGCTGTACCGCTCCTGCGCGAACACCGGCGCGTTGTCGTTCACGTCAAGCACCCGCAGAGCCAGCACCGCGCTGCTCTGCAGCGCCGGCGACCCGCCGTCGGCCGCACGCACCGTCACGTTGTACTCCGACACCTGCTCCCGGTCCAGCTCTCTCGCTGTCACCACTCTGTAGTAGTCATCAAAAGACTTCTCCAGCCGGAACGGGATGTCCTTGTCGAGCGAGCAGCGCACCTCGCCGTTGGCCCCCGAGTCCCGGTCCTGCACGTGCAGCAGGGCTACCACCGTCCCTGACGGGGAGTCCTCGGAAATTTCACTTAATGCCGACCTCACCGAAATTACCGGCGCATTATCGTTTATGTCCGTGACAGCGATCGTTACTTTGGCAGTGTCGAAATGGTCTCCTCCGTCCCGTGCCTGCACCTCCAGTTCGTAAGAGTAACCTTCCTCGAAGTCCAGGCTCCGCAACAGGGTGATTGCTCCACTCTGAGAGTCAAGATGGAAGATACTCGATGCCACGTCCGACACTTTTTTCAACGAGTATTTCACATGACCATTCAGCCCTTCGTCGGCGTCCGTGGCTGTGACAGTGACAAGGGTGGCGCCCACGGGCACGTCCTCGGGCACACGCACCGTGTACTCCGCCTGGCTGAACACGGGCGCGTTGTCGTTTGCGTCCACCACGGTCACGCGGATCCGAGCCGTGCCCGTCCGTGCCGGATCGCCGCCGTCACTCGCCCTCAGCACCAGCTCGTGAAACGCCGCCTCCTCCCGGTCCAGCGCCTTGGCCAGCACCAGCTCGGGACGCTGATCGCCGCCGGGGCCCGCCCGCACGGCCAGCGAGAAGTGCTCGTCACCGCTCAGCTCGTAGCTCTGCAGGGAATTCCGGCCCGAGTCCGGGTCATGAGCCTCGGGTAAGGGCAATCGCGAGCCCGGGGATGTCGTCTCACCTATTCTCTCTTCCAGCTCAACGTCCTTGAAGCTCGGCGCGTTGTCGTTAATATCCGTGATCTCCACCTCGATTCGGTAAACCTGCATCTGTCCCTCCACTATGAGTTCACAGCGCAGCACGCATTTCTCCACCAGCCGGCACAGCTGCTCTCTGTCGATCCTCTCCGCCGTCACTAAATGTCCCGTCTTCTCGTGCAAAGCGAAATACTGCGTACTACCTTCAGAGACAACGCGGACGCCATGATCTCGGATCTCCGGCAGCTGCAGCCCCAGGTCCTTGGCCACGTCGCCCACGAAGGAGCCCTTGGGCATCTCCTCGGGCACCGAGTAGCGCAGCTGCCCCCACGCCGCCTCCCACGCCGCCAGCAGGACGGCCCAGAGCAGAGCTCGCTGCCGCCGGCCCCAGCGCCTCCCCGCCGCGCACATCTCCGCTGCGGCACCGCTCGTTCGCTTGCAGCTGCTCGCCGCCAACCCAGACAGCTCCGGCTCCGACTCTGCTCCCAGCTTCTGCACGGTATTTCAGCCACCGGCTCCTCCGTCTTGCTATAGAATGGCTCCGCAACGCGGACACCCTCGCAGACCTCCCGGCCGCCGAGCCTGATACCGAGCGAGCGAGTGATCGAGCGGGTCCGCAGCGGGCGGGGCTGCAGCGCTCCGAGCTTCCTCTCGCTCCTCTCGGTCAACAGCGGCGCCCGCAGCCTCCTCCCGGCACTGCAGGCACCGAGCGCTGCCCGGCGCTGCCCGCCCTGCCTGCCCACGGGCAGCTCGCAGGGCGGGACATAACCGCTGAGAAAACGCCGCTTTTCGTCCAGCGCGGACCTCCTGCTTGGGCTTTTGATCTCTGGTTTCATCCTCCACCCCTGAGGACGTGACAGAAGTAGCACGCCTCCTGTGCTTATGCGATTCCTACCGCCCGAAAAAGTCTTTGATCGTATTTACATGGATGAAACTCTCTCTGAATGCGAGTCTGGGGTATCACGATATTTACTGCATACCATCAAAAGCGCAAACTCCTCAACCAATTCCAGTTTTAATACGAGTCGAGCTTGAAGAACAGCCTTTCAGCGGATCCAATACTGTTAAGGAATAGGAGAACTACTCGTGAACAGTCACACTGTTCACAATGGTCACGGAATCCAGAACTACAGGGAAGGTCGTTGCTATTTTGCGCCTGCACATCCCACACTCCTACTAAATCTGCGTTACTCCCCGTTCTCTAGTCACCACTTCACAATTTTTCATTACAATTTTACTCAATACAGGCATGACAACGCTCATTCTGATGACTTAATACTTGGAAATTAAGTGAATTATCGGCATCATGTAGATGATGATGGCAATAAGGTAAGGGACAGAGTCCTGGTACTTAGCAGGAAATAAATACAGAGTTGGCTCCACCCACAGAGAGCTTTTTTGAAATCCTAATTTAACCGGACTAGTAGCCTTCCCTCAAAAGAAGGGGTTTGGTCCACCTATCAGAAGGTAAAAACACAAAGATTCGACAAAAAGCTGTCGGGAAAGAAAACTCTCCACACCAAGCCCATCATGTACATCTCATGCTACACAATAAAAATCCACCTCCTTCGTTAATAACGCATAACAATTAGGAAAACAAAATTTTCCAAAATAAAATATTTCAGCTAAACAGAATGTGTTACGACTTTAAATGTACTTCAAAACTGCTGAAGGGGAAGAATCTCCCACTGAGCCGTCCAATCTTACAGCAGATGAGGCAGAAATTGCCCATTTGCAACACTTGGTGAAAAAAGAAGCATGATAGGGGATTATTTCGCGGTATCATGGAATAAAATATAACCACTAAGAGACTCAAGGAAGAAAAGCCTACAAGAGCTCGCTGCCACCCGCATGCCGTAATTTAAAGGCGCAGAAGGGAGGATTCTCGTTACAGACCTGAGCTGCATCCAGGTCGGCCGGCGGCTCTCCCGTCAGGGCGCTGCTGCTCGGGCTCGGCTTGTCGCAGGAACCCCCGCCCAGAAGCTCCTCCGCCGACAGGATGGGCACCGGCGGCGGCGGCGGCCAAGCGGCCTCGGGCACGGCGCGGGCCGGCGGCGCCACGCACAGGTTGTAGGAGTAGGGCAAGGTGCCCTCGCAGAAGTCGGCCGGGAAGGCGGCGCCGGCCAGCGAGAAGCGCTGCGCGCCCAGGCAGCGCAGCACGGCGGGCGGCCCGGCCCGGCGCAGCCGCGCCAGCACGGCCAGCGCCACGCTCAGCACCAAGAGCGCCGAGAGCAGCGCCAGCGCCAGCACCAGGTAGAACTGCAGCTCGGCCGCCGCCGCCTCCTCGGCGCCCGCCGGCCGCTCGCTCAGCTCCGGCAGCGCCTCCTGCAAGCTCTCGGCCAGCACCACGTGCAGCGTGGCCGTGGCCGACAGCGCCGGCTGCCCGTGGTCCTTCACCACGGCCACCACGCGCTGCTTGGCCGCGTCGCGCTCGCCCACGGCGCGCGCCGTGCGCACCTCGCCGCTGTGCAGCCCCACGCGGAACAGCGCCGGCTCCGACGCCTGCACCAGCTCGTACGACAGCCACGCGTTGCGCCCCGCGTCCGCGTCCACCGCCACCACCTTGGCCACCAGGTAGCCGGCCTCGGCCGAGCGCGGAACCACCTCGAAAGGCGTCGGCGCCGCCCCTCCCGCAGCCTCTCCTGGAGCCGCCGCGGCGGGCCAGAGCACCCTGGGCGCGTTGTCGTTGCGGTCCAGCACGAAGACGCGCACCGTGGCCGTGGAGCTGCGCGCCGGCGAGCCGCCGTCCTGCGCCCGCACGGCCACCGTGAACTCGCGGCACTGCTCGTAGTCCAAGGAGCGCTGCGCGTACAGCGCGCCGCTCCGCGCCTCCACCGACACGAGCGGCGCCGCGCCCGCCGCGCCCGCGCTGCCGCCCGCCAGCCAGTAGCTCACGCGCCCGTTGGCGCCCGCGTCCGCGTCCCGCGCCTGCACGCGCAGCACCAGCGCGCCCAGCGCGTTGTTCTCCGCCACGTACGCGCTGTACGCCGCCTCCTCGAACACCGGCGCGTTGTCGTTCACGTCCGACACCTCCAGCACCAGCTCCCTGCTGCTCCGCAGCGCCGGCCTGCCCCGGTCCCGGGCCACCACCGTCACGCGGTGCTCCGACGCCTGCTCGCGGTCGAGCGCGCCCGATGTCACCACCTTGTACGAGCCGCCCGGCGATGCCACAATCAACAGCGGCGCCTCTCCCGACAGCTCGCAGGACACCTGGCCGTTCTCGCCGGAGTCCCGGTCCCGCACTTTCAGCACGGCCACCACGGTGCCTACCGGAGCGTCCTCGGTTACGGGACTGGAGAGCGACAGAATGGTGATCTCGGGTGCATTGTCATTTTCGTCAGTGATGTCGATCTGCACTTCGCAGTCATCGGTGAGCCCGCCTCCATCCGTTGCCTCCACACCGAAGATGTATTTACTCTGGACTTCGAAATCGAGGACACCCACTGTCCTAACTTCCCCGCTCTCACTGTCGATAGTAAACAAAGCGCTGACGCCATCCGGGACGGTGCCAAAGGAGTAGGACACTCGGCCGTTGGTGCCGGCGTCAGCATCCGTGGCCCGTACCCGCAGCACCACCGACTCCACTGGCAGATTCTCTGCCACTCGCGCCTCGTAGACGCTTTTGCTGAATACGGGTGGGTTGTCGTTGGCATCTGTCACGTTGATGCGAACTTGGACAGTCCCGGACCTCGCCGGATCCCCACCATCTAACGCCATCAGCACCAGCTCAAAGGAACTCTGCTTCTCCCGGTCCAACATTCTCTCCAGAACTAGTTCCGGCTGCTTCTTTCCACCCGGCTTTTCCTTCATTGACAATGAAAAGGACGGGTTGCTCGTGAGTTGATAAGTCAGCAGCGAGTTGATTCCTGCGTCTAAATCTCGGGCCATCTCCAGCGGAAAACGAGCACCGGGAAGCGTCCATTCACCGATCTCGAGGTCCAGAGCAGACTTCCGGAAGACCGGGGAGTTGTCATTCACGTCCTCGATCGCCACCTCAATGTGGAAAACGTTCAACGGGTTGTGCACCAGCGCCTCGAAGCTGACGGTGCAGGTCGCCGACTCGCCGCACATCTCCTCCCGGTCCAGCCTCTCGTTCACGTACAGGTTCCCGTTCTCCTCATTCACCCTGAAGTATTGCTTCTCCTCGCTCAGCCGCAGCTTGCGCGCCGGCAGCTCGTCCGCGCTGAGCCCCAGGTCCCGCGCCAGCGGCCCCACGAGCGAGCCCCTGCCCAGCTCCTCGGGGATGGCGTAGCGGACCCGCTCGGCCGCCGCCCGGCACCACACGCACAGCAGCAGCAGCAGCAGCGCGGCCAGCAGCGCTCGCCCGCCGCCCGGCCCGCGCCTCTGCCGCCGCCTCACCGCCATTCTCTGCCCACTGCGCTCGCCGCGCTCCTGCCGACTGCCGCTGTGCCCTGCCTCCCTTCCAGCCGCTCTCGCCGCTGACAACAGACACCGCTGAAAGACAGACAGTCCGCTCGGGCTTCCTCTCTCGCCGCCGCCGCCGCTGCTGCTGGCGGTGCCGCTGCCGCTGTGGCCGGCGCCGGGCGAGCGAGCAGCCTGCGGGGGCAGGACGCTGCGGCGGCGGCGGCGGCGGCTCCAGCGCCGCTCGGCGGCGGCCAACAGCGACACCCGGAGGCGCCGCCGCGCCACTGCAGCCGCCGGATGGCCGCGCTCAAGGGGGCCCGGCTGGGGGCGGGGCTCGGCGGCTGCACCGGCCCCGGGGGCTCTCCCGACCGCAAACAGCCAGAGCAGAAGCTCTTCCTTCATTCCACTCCGAGGCATAGCAATCTGAGATATGTTGGCCGGTGGTGCTTTTAAGAAATTCTTTTCAGTCACATTCTACAGTCAGAAGGAAATATTCATTGCAGGGCAGTAAAAAATGGAATTCAGCCGCTCTTGGTAAAATAATTGGCCATTAACACCAGCAATAACCGATAACATAGGGAAGATTTCAAGAGCTTTTTCACATTGTCCTGAACTGTTCTTTCATTATCTGGGAAGAATTAGTTGGAGATACTGATCCACCTAAAGCAATGTAAGCATCCCCTATGCCAAGACGTCAGGATAAGATTTACTCCTTTCTTTCTGACTCACTAAACTTGCTTCATCTGCATCTACATATCTGACCATTTGACAATGGAAAGTGCAAAGCAACGCTGACTCCCTCATAGAGCCAAACAATATTTTCACTTTCCAACTTAAATTGTTCTAAAGCCCATTTAATCCACAGCTCCGACACGAGCAGGAAGACTTTCAACTAGACTTGAATGTTGGAGGCACATCTCCAAAATTTCTCTGGGCAATATCTTCCTTTTTGACACAACTCACACTAAAAAGCTTTCTCCTACTCAAAACCTCCCTGCTTTTAGTAGAAAACAACATTCTGCTGTCCTATGATCACTGGACATCGTAAAACAGCTTGTCCCATCATTCCTTTAGGCTGTTTATAAATAACTTCAAAAGCCTAAACAGAGATATCATTTCTCCTGCTTGAAGACGGAAGTTCCTTCAGTCCTTCTGCACTGCAGACACCCTCAGGCCACGTCCAGGATCCTTCTGGGAACTCTAGCATCTCCATTGGGATATTGGCTCAAGATCTGCATTCAGTCTGTACTCTCATAAGAGTTTAGAAGAGAGGAAGGACTTCCCTCAAACTGCCGGACAGTGTGCTTGTCATGCAGGGCAGGACACAATTCCAGCAGCAGCTGCCCATGGGCAGCTCATGTCCCACCTTATCACCCACCAATCACCCAAAGCACTTCTCTGCAAAGCTCTTCCCTATCCCCCACTCTCTCTTTCCACCTGGGGATTGCCCCAGCCCAGCTGCAGGACCTTGCACTTTGATCCATTTCATGACGGCTGCACGGGGCCACTTCTCCAGCCTGTCCCTGGCTGCCACCTCTGCCCTGCCGTGAATCAGCTCCAGTTGGTGTCAGCTGCAAATTGCCTGAAGGTGCCTCAATCCCTTTGGCCATGGAGGTGCTGAACAGACCTGGGCCCAGTCAGGGCCCACATGAGATCAGACACCCTGAGGCTGAGCTCATGACAACAAGCAATGCCAGAGTCAGAAACACATGGAAATGGACAGATGCAAGAACATTTTCTAGGCCTGCCTTGCTCTACAGAAGTGACTCAAATCACACTGGACTCCAGCAGGCACAGCCTGGTGTCATCTGTGACATGTGACAAGCAAGGCAGTGACCGAGTTCTTCTCCAGCCTCACACACTGAGCTCCCCTCTCTGCTTTTTCTTCCACACCAGGCCACTGTGAGGTTCTGCTAGTGGCCATCTCCTCACTGCTCAAATCTCTCATCAGATGATAATGCACTGCTGACACAGCCAGAAGGGAGGCACAAGTGTCTGCTCAGCACCATTATGAAAAGGAACTGAAGGATTCTAGAGCACACAAATGATAAACAATCATACTAAAAGATCAGCAGTCATCCAAAGGAGAATGGCTCATCAAACCATTGGCTTTGAGGGAATCTCCTCCCCATCCTTATCTCATGCTCTGTTCCACAGAAAGGCAAAGTTTACTGAAGTCATATTTACATCTATTTCTCCCAACAGGAACAGAACACAAAGTCATTCTCATATCTCCTGCCTTCCACTCCCACTGCAATAACAGCAGGGGACATGGGCACATCATATGTTACTAAACTAAGATGGGTTGTTGATAATTGCAAGTAAACCCACATACTGAGTAAATCAGTGAAGAACCAAACAAAGCAAAAAACCCATAGAAACCCCAAAATCATCAATCAGATAAGGAAACATTTGAAGACAACAAGAAGTCAGAGATGCTCACAGTGAAATCTTCTAGGCCTTTATTGCAGGCCTTAAAATTCACACCTGAGAGCATGGAGAAGTCACTGAGAAGCTGCGAGTGTGTGGCCCTGAGGACTTACATGGCACAACAGCAGAGCGGGTTCATTTGAAGAATTAGTGCTCTCCTCAGAAACATTTCCTACTGCACACCCTACTCACCTTGCACAGTTATGACACCATCATTTTAAACAGCTTCTCAACAGCCTCTTTCTCAAGGTAAATCTTCTGACAAATTACAACAGATTCCCTTATCACTTCTGCTTCATAGTCCCCACACACCGTTCAGTGTTAAGTGACTGAAGCAAAGATGTGATGAAAAACAACAGTCACAGTTTCATATTTCAAAGTACTGACCTGAAATGTGAAAATGAGCTGCAACCTTCCTGGAAACAAAGGCCTGCATGAAAGTGTAATTACAATTCCAAAGAAACTCTATATCACATTGTGGCATAGAGATACAGGTGGAAAATGGAGGTTTCATACAGGAGAAATTACGACTTCCAGACAACAGTTATGGTTCTACATGAACAGTCACTGTGCAAAATGTTACTGTTGGAGAACTGTCATTGTCTTTCATGATAGAGAAACCAGAACTGATCAGAACAGATCAGAACATCAATGGCACTGCCTTTGGCACCAAGCATGAAATCAAACCATTTCTCTGACAGACCCACACTGAGTCCCACATTTGCCTGGCACAGAACTGAGCTCTCACCCTCCTCACTCTGCATTCACAGCCTTTACTTTCACCATCAACACAAACCACAATTTTGATTCCATGTTGGCCACAGACAAAACAGCACCTTGGGGAAACCTTGGGGAAAATCCATTCATGAAGTTGTATTTCTTGAATGAGATATTCAAGGTCAGGCTGGCTGGGGCTCTGAGCCACCTGCTCTGGTGGAAGATGTCCCTGCCCTTGGCAGAGCAGCAGGAACAAGAGGATCTGTAAGGTCCTTTGCAACATAAACCATTCTCTGGTTTTGTGTTTCTGGGATAATATGATTACATGCTATGATTATATATTATGATTACAGCTTCTAGGGATGGATGAGAGATACTCTCCCTACTAGGTAATTATATGTTTTGCAATTTGCAGGATTGCCAAGCACAATGATAATAAACTGCACCCCTTAACAAATATACAAACAGACCAAAAACCAACGCGAGCCAAACTAAAAAAAATATCAAAAAAAACCCCTTGAAATCAACCATGCCAAGAATGGGAAAACACCAGAAGTGTATTAATCACAGCCTCACATTTCAGATTGGGTCAACTGTAGTATATACACAACCCAGGAAACTGGACATTCATTCATTTTGAGCTGTATCACAGTGAACTCCAGCACCAGCCCTGTCCCTGCATACACAGACTTCTGCTCTCAGACCAAACATAACATGACAGCAAATTTTCCATTCAGACATCATTAGAAGAAAGCTCATGTGCACAGCTTCTCAGAGCCTAAGAATCACAACTAAGATTAGTCTGTTCCTCCATATTATCTGAAAATTGGGAAATGTCATACAGGCCATAAATTATTACCAGCTCTGCCAAAGACCCTCACATCCAAGTATCACGTCAAAGCCAACATCTTCATTCTTCAGCACATGGACTCAACCAAACCATGTGTAACTTCCTCTCTAGATACAAAGGAATATGGAACCCAAACTAGGCCAGTTCAGTCCAAACCATAAAATTGGAAATCATGAGACTCCTCCTGACTCATTTTCAGTAGGCCAGCAATAGCCCTGGGGACCAAGAAAACACATGCCATGGCTCCACCAGGACCTCCTCACACACCATGCTCCCAAAACTCCCTCCTGACCTTTCACAGCTCCCATGCATAGCATAGATCTTCATAATTTAGAGAGCCTCCACCAAGAAGAAAGCTACTCAGACAGTATCTCCTTATCATGGATAATATTTGACTTCAGACCCTAGGCATGTGATAGGAAAAAACGTTTATTAAAGAGACATTTCCAAAAAACATGCCTATGGAAATGTCTCTGTCTTTTCACCTCTAAACATGAAAGAACCATTTTCAGATGATCAGAAGAATCAGACAGAAAGTTAACACCTGCAGAATTGAAGAGCTCACAAAATAATTCTGCATTATATAACTCAGAGTAGATGATTGATGACATTGTTCATAGGCCCTGAATGCACAGCTGGCATTTCCCATACCCCACCTGACGTAAATACAAAATTAAGCTTTGAAGTGACACAATTGCGATGACATGAAAATACTTAGCAAGAACCTCCCAGGGTTCTCCATTTAGCTGGAATACTGATGTTCTAGACAATTACTTTGGGAAGAAAAATCTCACACTGCTTCATCCTGGAGATAGGAGCTGGACAGGGAATGGAGGAAAACATTCCCTTGAGTCTTTCAGCAGACATTCACACACAGCTCACAGCACTCACATTTCCAACCCTTCACACCATCCATGGTGTCCTTTCACCCATCTATCCTAAAAACATGTGACAGTGGAGGCCCAGTTCCCCAGACCATTTCTCTTCCCAGCACCAATTTCACACAGCTGTCTGGACACCTCTGTGCAGTGGAAGCTACACTTGCTGCTCACTGAAATTCTGTGAAGAGACTCAAAAGGTCTCAAAGGAAAAGCTGAGCAGTCTTCCAAGAGACACTGACTCAGTGAATATCTGCTCACAGGGAATCATGCCCACCTTGTATCTCCCACTGCATCTTGAATCTCTCCTCCCCATCCAGACAATTCTCTTGTCATTCTAAATATTTTCTAGCTAACTCTCATCCAGTTCCATCTGACATAGCTCAACCTTAAAAAACAAGAAAACTACCAAAGCAGTTCTTCAATTTCCTCCTGCATTTCCTCCTCCACATGCAGCCACCCACAGGCTTTTCAAAGAATCAAAACTTCAAGAGGATCCTTCATGTTCACAGCAGACAGACAGACATCATCAAGGACCACTTGTTGCCTGGTCCAAACCTCTCTTGGCAAAAAAGACCAAAGCATGTATGATGCAGACACTTTTCCTGCTGACCTCCACTATGTATCATGGAGAATGATAAAGGCTGAGAACAACGTGCAGAGAGGTTCCACGCAAAGCCATCAGCATTTTGTTCAAGACACATTCTACCTATTCAAGCACATTGTGGTCTTGGAAAGACACACAAACCTGCTAAAAACTTGTGTTTCTCAAGAATGGGACCCATCCCTTCAGTAGAGCAAATGCTATCAGGAACACAGATTCTACACAGCACAGCTGATATAGGGGAACAATAGCTGGAACATGATCAATACCTAAACCTCCGACATAACCAACAGCCTGCCAACAGCAGCCGCCTTCTCCTTCCTTCTTTCTTCACTCACTGGAAGGCTGAGGACTAACCCCATGTTCACATAGAGACAGCAACGGGCACCAACCTTCAGAATTTCAACGAAGGAAACTTTACCATGCTTTTAGAGAAAATCTCCGATGCAAGCCAGAGAACAAGGCGCGGAAAGGGCAGGGCACCATTAGGAGAAAGAGTCGCTGAGAAAATCTGAGAAGAGAAACTCACCGAGGATGGGGTGGGGTCCGAGGGGAGGGCGCCGGCAGGGTCCTCGACCCCGAGCAGCGGCGCGGGCTCGTCGGGCGGCGGGCGGGCCGGGAGGGTGTCGCAGGAGCTGGCGGCCGAGAAGCGCAGCTGGCTCTTGCGCGAGTCGGCCGTGAGCGACACGTCGTGCGAGTAGGACTGCAGGAAGGCGCGCACGCCGTCGATGCCCACGAAGTGCGAGACGGGCACGCCGCGCAAGGCGCCGCTGTCCGGCGGCAGCAGCTGCTGGCGGTGCCAGCGGCGCAGGCGCAGCGCCAGCAGCAGCAGCAGGAAGGCCACGAAGAGGCACGACACGGCGGCCACGGCCAGCACGAGCCAGCGCGTCAGGCCGGCGGCCGGCTCGGCCGGCGCCGCCGCCTCGTCGGCCGCGCTGCCCAGCTCGGCCAGCAGCTCGGCCACGCTCTCGGCCAGCACCACGCTCAGCGTGGCCGTGGCCGACAGCGCCGGCCGCCCGTGGTCGCGCACCAGCACCACCAGGCTGTGGCGCGCCGCGTCGCGGGCCAGCGGCGAGCGCGCCGTGCGCACCTCGCCGCTGTGCAGCCCCACGCGGAACAGCCCCGGCTCCGTGGCCTTGGCCAGCTCGTACGACAGCCACGCGTTCTGCCCCGCGTCCGCGTCCACCGCCACCACCTTGGCCACCAGCGCGCCCGCCTCCGAGCGCCGCGGCGCCAGCTCCACGCCCGACCACGTCCAGCCCGAGCCCGAGCCCGGGCCCGCCGCTGCGGCCGGCGGCGGGTACAGCACCTGCGGCGCGTTGTCGTTCTCGTCCACGATCTGCAGCCGCACCGACACGTTGCTGCTCAGCGCCGGCGCGCCGCCGTCCTCCGCCCGCACCCACAGCTGCAGCTCGCGCAGCTGCTCGTAGTCCAAGGAGCGCAGCGCGTACAGCGCGCCCGTCTCCGCCTGCACCGACACGTACGACGACAGCGGCGCGCCCCGCACCCGCCCCTCCGCCAGCCGGTAGCGCACGCGCGCGTTCTGCCCCCAGTCCGCGTCCGTGGCGCGCACCGTCAGCACCAGCGCGCCCGCCGCGTTGTTCTCCGCCACACGCGCGCTGTACCGCTCCTGCGCGAACACCGGCGCGTTGTCGTTCACGTCCAGCACCCGCAGCGCCAGCACCGCGCTGCTCTGCAGCGCCGGCGACCCGCCGTCGGCCGCCCGCACCGTCACGTTGTACTCCGACACCTGCTCCCGGTCCAGCTCTCTCGCTGTCACCACACGGTAGTAGTTGTCAAAGGATTTCTCCAGTTGGAACGGGCCCCCTCCGTCGAGGGAGCATCGCACCTCGCCGTTAGCCCCGGAGTCTGCATCCCTCACGTGCAGCAGGGCCACCACAGTTCCCGAGGGGGCGTCTTCTGAGATCTCGCTCAATGACGACCGCATCGAAATCTCTGGTACATTGTCGTTCACATCTGTTACAATGACCACAACTTTTGCCGTGTCAAAAAGGCCTTCCCCGTCATGTGCCTGCACCTCCAGTTCGTAGGAATCGACTTCCTCGAAGTCCAGGTTCCGTAACAGGGTGATTGCTCCCGTGTCGGCATCCAGCTGTAAAATCTGTGAGGCTTTCTCTGTAATTTTTTGAATCGAGTATTTCACGTGTCCATACAAACCCTCGTCACTGTCACTGGCCTTGACAGAGACAAGGGTGGAGCCCACGGGCACGTCCTCGGGCACACGCACCGTGTACTCCGCCTGGCTGAACACGGGCGCGTTGTCGTTTGCGTCCACCACGGTCACGCGGATCCGAGCCGTGCCCGTCCGTGCCGGATCGCCGCCGTCACTCGCCCTCAGCACCAGCTCGTGAAACGCCGCCTCCTCCCGGTCCAGCGCCTTCGCCAGCACCAGCTCGGGACGCTGATCGCCGCCGGGGCCCGCCTGCACGGCCAGCGAGAAGTGCTCGTCACCGCTCAGCTCGTAGCTCTGCAGAGAATTCCGGCCCGAGTCAGCATCGTGAGCCTCCGTTAGGGGAAACCGCGACCCCGGTGTTGTCGTCTCGCTCATTCTCAGTTCTTTTTCTGCCTCCCTGAAGCTGGGGGAATTGTCATTAATGTCCGTGATTTCCACTTGTATCCCATAAACCTGCATTTGTCCCTCCACTATCAGCTCACAGCGCAGCACGCATTGCTGCACTCTCTCGCACAGCTGCTCTCTGTCGATCCTCTCCGCCGTCACTAAATGTCCCGTCTTCCCGTGCAAAGCAAAATACTGCGTCCTACCTTCCGATACAATGCGGACGCCGCGCTCTCGGATCTCCGACAGAGGCAGCCCCATGTCCTTGGCCACGTCGCCCACGAACGAGCCCTTGGGCATCTCCTCGGGCACCGAGTAGCGCAGCTGCCCCCACGCCGCCTCCCACGCCGCCAGCAGGACGGCCCAGAGCAGAGCTCGCTGCCGCCGGCCCCAGCGCCTCCCCGCCGCGCACATCTCCGCTGCGGCACCGCCGGCACCGCAGCACCGCCGATCCAATCCCGCTGACACTCAATGCTCTCAGCTTAGGCACTCAGCTTAGTGCGCAGCTGCCGGTGCCTCCGCCGGGCTCCAAAATGGACCAGTACCTCAGGGAGGATCGCGGAACGCAGGTTCTGACAGGGAGCGAGCAACCGAGCGAGCCGATCCGCAGCGGGCGGGGCTGCAGCGCTCCGAGCTTCCTCTCGCTCCTCTCGGTCAACAGCGGCGCCCGCAGCCTCCTCCCGGCACTGCAGGCACCGAGCGCTGCCCGCCCTGCCTTGCTCCATTCAGGGCACCGTTGCAATGGAGATGTCACTTTTCGTCCATCGCCGATCTCCTGCCTCCTCATTTTTCCAGCCCATCTCTGCTTACATCCTCCGGGGTATCACCACCGGGAGGAAGGCAGAAGCATTCCCTGGGCGTGGTTCTTTAACCGCGTGGGAAACTCATCACTTACCAATCTCATTAAACATAATTTAAAACACAGTTTTCGCATTTTACCCAGCAGATAATTAGTCTTCTTATCCTTTTTGTTCAAAAGCATCTTCAACAACAGGCTCTCAGAGAGAAATCACGAAGATACCGAACCCCGAAGAAACAAAGGTATCAGGTTCATTAACACAAGAGGGTCGAGAGCGATTGCATGCTTTTTGAAGACAGGGAGCAAATTGTTAGAGGATCCAATTTTAGGTAAACTAAAGATGCAGCTGAAACTCTCAAAGTAAAGTTTCAGGACTTGTAATAAACGACATCCTTTCCTAAGAGATCCCTAGTGTTTTCTTAGTTATTTAATCAAGTCAATCTAAGTTTCCTTTTTTTCTGAAATGAATGTGTAAAGCACCGTAGTTCGTTAGTAACTTATTTTTGTAAGTATTTCTTAATCACATTTGTTGGATATGCATTCAAGAAAGAAATTATAGAACCATAGAACAAAAGTACAACTTTTGAAAATGAGCTGACCAATAATCAATGTACAAATGGGCTCGATTCAACTGCCTAAACCCTCCTCTGGCCGATCTTTCTAATGTGTGGTCCCTTCATGCCTCAGATGTTTATCCTAGTAAACAGAATTGCAGAAATTTGCTGTTCTATATATACCCGTCTTCAATTAAAACCCCTAACATCTTTGTGTAAAGACGATAGAAAAATAACAATCTCTGATACAGAACTCCTTCAGCACTCTCACCAGTGCACGAACAAAAAACCATGAAGAGTAAAACAGAGCGAACTGGGCCAGCGAGGACGAATAAACGAAGCGTCTGGACTCACACTGCATTCCTCTCCCCCGAAATGGGAGACGATCTCTTCTTTCACTCAGAAAAAGAGTGAAATGAACTTACTACATTCGTTTATATTCTAAATCTAACCGGGATAAAAAAAAAAATATTAAAGAACGGGTTTGGGTAAAGCTATACACGAGTTCCAAGCACACCCTTTCTAAATAAATCAAACAGGAAGGAAATATCTCCAAAAAAAGATGTCACTGCTTCCTTGGTCGGATTTTTTTTCCCCCTCGACTTCCACCATGCAGAATCAGCCATTCTCCTTCAGCACAATACGAATCTGCACTCAATGTTGTTACCACATTTAAATTAATGAAGCTCGAGTGTTGCAGACAAAACCTGGAGCCTGTAGCTGAACCTGTGACCAAGGAAGAACCAAGGGCTTCGTGCTCTACAGGAACTGGATATGGCCCGTTCATTCATGAAGTTCATTAATTAAGTTAAGAGACGAGACTGTAGAACTCACACACACAACTCCAAGAAACAAGGAGAAGCACTGAGAAACGCTGCTGCTAGCCGGAAGGAGAGCTAAAGACACAGCCTGTCACCAGAAGCTGTTACCAACAAAAAATGAAAAACTTCCGCCGCTACATGGAACACAGATGACCAATCCCCACTGACACCACGCAGAGAACACGCGAGAAAAAAAGATGACGTTTCGGGAACTTTTAGAAAAGGAAGAAGTTCAGGCTTTACAGACCTGCGGTGCCTCGGGATTGGCGGGTTGGTCTCCCAAGGCGAGCTCACTGTCCAGGTTCGGCTTGTCGCAGGAATCCCCGCCCAGAAGCTCCTCCGCCGACAGGATGGGCACCGGCGGCGGCGGCGGCCAAGCGGCCTCGGGCACGGCGCGGGCCGGCGGCGCCACGCACAGGTTGTAGGAGTAGGGCAAGGTGCCCTCGCAGAAGTCGGCCGGGAAGGCGGCGCCGGCCAGCGAGAAGCGCTGCGCGCCCAGGCAGCGCAGCACGGCGGGCGGCCCGGCCCGGCGCAGCCGCGCCAGCACGGCCAGCGCCACGCTCAGCACCAAGAGCGCCGAGAGCAGCGCCAGCGCCAGCACCAGGTAGAACTGCAGCTCGGCCGCCGCCGCCTCCTCGGCGCCCGCCGGCCCCTCGCTCAGCTCCGGCAGCGCCTCCTGCAAGCTCTCGGCCAGCACCACGTGCAGCGTGGCCGTGGCCGACAGCGCCGGCTGCCCGTGGTCCTTCACCACGGCCACCACGCGCTGCTTGGCCGCGTCGCGCTCGCCCACGGCGCGCGCCGTGCGCACCTCGCCGCTGTGCAGCCCCACGCGGAACAGCGCCGGCTCCGACGCCTGCACCAGCTCGTACGACAGCCACGCGTTGCGCCCCGCGTCCGCGTCCACCGCCACCACCTTGGCCACCAGGTAGCCGGCCTCGGCCGAGCGCGGAACCACCTCGAAAGGCGTCGGCGCCGCTCCTCCCGCAGCCTCTCCCGGAGCCGCCGCGGCGGGCCAGAGCACCCTGGGCGCGTTGTCGTTGCGGTCCAGCACGAAGACGCGCACCGTGGCCGTGGAGCTGCGCGCCGGCGAGCCGCCGTCCTGCGCCCGCACGGCCACCGTGAACTCGCGGCACTGCTCGTAGTCCAAGGAGCGCTGCGCGTACAGCGCGCCGCTCCGCGCCTCCACCGACACGGGCGGCGCCGCGCCCGCCGCGCCCGCGCTGCCGCCCGCCAGCCAGTAGCTCACGCGCCCGTTGGCGCCCGCGTCCGCGTCCCGCGCCTGCACGCGCAGCACCAGCGCGCCCAACGCGTTGTTCTCCGCCACGTACGCGCTGTACGCTGCCTCCTCGAACACCGGCGCGTTGTCGTTCACGTCCGACACCTCCAGCACCAGCTCCCTGCTGCTCCGCAGCGCCGGCCTGCCCCGGTCCCGGGCCACCACCGTCACGCGGTGCTCGGACGCCTGCTCGCGGTCCAGCGCGCCCGATGTCACCACCTTGTACGAGCCAGCCGGCGACGCCACGATGGACAGCGGCGCCTCTCCCGACAGCTCGCACGACACCTGACCGTTCTCGCCGGAGTCTCTGTCCCTCACTTTCAACACGGCCACCACGGTGCCGGATGGCGCGTCCTCGGGCACGGGACTCGACAGCGACAGAATGGTGATCTCGGGGGCGTTGTCATTCACGTCCGTGATGTCGATCTGCACTTCGCAGTCATCGCTGAGACCGCCGCCGTCCGTCGCCTCCACAGTGAAGATGTATTTATTCTTCTCCTCGAAATCGAGGGCACCCGCTGTCCGCACTTCCCCGCTCTCGCTGTCGATAGTGAACAAGGCCCTGACGAAGTCCGGGACGCTGCCAAAGGAGTAGGACACTCGGCCGTTGGAGCCTGCGTCAGCATCCGTGGCGTGTACTCGCAGCACCACCGATTCCACTGACAGATTCTCTGCCACTCGCCCCTCGTACACACTTTTGCTGAACACGGGAGGGTTGTCGTTTAAATCCGTCACGTTGATGTGAACTTGGACAGTCCCGGACCTCGGGGGATCCCCACCGTCTACGGCTGCCAGCACCAACTCAAAGGAACTCTGCTTCTCCCGGTCCAACACTCTCTCCAGTACTAATTCCGGCTGCTTCTTTCCACCCGGCTTTTCCTTCACTGACAGTGAGAACGACGGGTTGCTGGTGAGTTGGTAAGTCAGCAGCGAGTTGCTTCCTGCGTCTGCATCTAGCGCCATTTCCAGTGGAAACCGAGCACCGGGAGGGATCCACTCACCAATCTCGAGGTCCAGAGCAGCCTTGCTAAAGACCGGGGAATTGTCATTCACGTCCTCGATCGCCACCTCGACGTGGAAGACGTTCAGCGGGTTGTGCACCAGCGCCTCGAAGCTGACGGAGCAGGTCGCCGACTCGCCACACATCTCCTCCCGGTCCAGCCTCTCGTTCACGTACAGGTTCCCGTTCTCCTCATTCACCGTGAAGTATTGCTTCTCCTCGCTCAGCCGCAGCTTGCGCGCCGGCAGCTCGTCCGCGCTGAGCCCCAGGTCCCGCGCCAGCGGCCCCACGAGCGAGCCCCTGCCCAGCTCCTCGGGGATGGCGTAGCGGACCCGCTCGGCCGCCGCCCGGCACCACACGCACAGCAGCAGCAGCAGCAGCGCGGCCAGCAGCGCTCGCCCGCCGCCCGGCCCGCGCCTCTGCCGCCGCCTCACCGCCATTCTCTGCCCACTGCGCTCGCCGCGCTCCTGCCGACTGCCGCTGCCCTGCCTCCCTTCCAGCCGCTCTCGCCGCCCACAACACACACCGCTGAAAGGCAGACAGTCCGCTCGGGCTTCCTCTCTCGCCGCCGCTGCTGCTGCTGCTGCTGGCGGTGCCGCTGCCGCTGTGGCCGGCGCCGGGCGAGCGAGCAGCCTGCGGGGGCAGGACGCTGCTGCGGCGGCGGCGGCGGCTCCAGCGCCGCTCGGCGGCGGCCAACAGCGACACCCGGAGGCGCCGCCGCGCCACTGCAGCCGCCGGATGGCCGCGCTCAAGGGGGCCCGGCTGGGGGCGGGGCTCGGCGGCTGCACCGGCCCCGGGGGCTCTCCCGACCGCAAACAGCCAGAGCAGAAGCTCTTCCTTCATTCCACTCCGAGGCATAGCAATCTGAGATGTGGTGTCGGGTGTTTATAGGGCATTCTTTTCAGTAACATTTTACAGTCAGGAGGAAATATTCATTGCAGGGGAGTAAATAATGGAATTCTGCTGCTCTTACTAAAATCACGGCCCATCTACAGCAGCAATAAACGATAATATAGGGAAGAATTCAAGAGCTTGATGGCACTTTGTCACATGTCTTAAATTGCTATTCATTATGTTATTCATTATTTGAGACTATTTATTGTAAGATAAAGATCAGCCTAAAGCAATGTAAGCATCACCTTATGCCAAGATAGCAGAAAAACTTTTCATCTTTTGATTGTGACTCATTAAACTTGCTTCATCTACATTTCCATTTCTGAGCACCTGACAACCGAAAGTACAAAGCAATGCTGAGTCCTTCACAGAGCAAACCAATGTATTCAGTATAAAAGATTCCACAAAGGTCATTTAATTCACACCTCTGCCATGGGCAGGAAAACTTTCTGCTAGACTGGAACATTGGAGGCATATTCAAAACTTCTCTGGGCAATATCTTCCCTTTTCTCACAACCAATACTGAAAAGTTTTCTCGTAATCAAAACTTCCCTTCTTTTATTTAAAAACACTTCACTGCTGTACGGTGATCACTGGCACTCATAAAAAGAGCTTTGTCCATATTTCCAATAAGCTTAAAGAGAAACAGCAAAAAAAAGGTGATAAGTCTACACAGATGTATCATTTCTCTGTGCTGGAAGACCCAAACTGCTTCAGTCCTTCTGCATAACAAAGATGTTCCAACCCTCAGGCCACTTCCATGATCCTTCTGGGAACTCTAGCATGTCCATTGAGACATTGGCCCAAGATATCCATGCAGTCTAAGTTCTCACAAAAAGAGTTTAGAAGAGAGGAAGGACCTTCCTCGAGCTGCCAGGCACAGTGCTTGTCATGCAGGGCAGGACACAATTCCAGCAGCTGGTGCCTATGGGCAGCTCATGTCCCACCTTATCACCCACCAATCACCCAAAGCACTTCTCTGCAAAGCTCTTCCCTATCCCCCACTCTCTCTTTCCACCTGGGGATTGCACCAGCCCAGCTGCAGGACCTTGCACTTTGATCCATTTCATGATGGCTGCACGGGGCCACTTCTCCAGCCTGTCCCTGGCTGCCACCTCTGCCCTGCCGGGAATCAGCTCCAGTTGGTGTCAGCTGCAAATTGCCTGAAGGTGCCTCAGTCCCTTTGGCCATGGAGGTGCTGAACAGACCTGGGCCCAGTCAGGGCCCACATGAGATCAGACACCCTGAGGCTGAGCTCATGACTACAAGCAATGCAAGAGTCAGAAACACATGGAAATGGACAGATGCAAGAATATTTTCTAGGTCTGCCTTGCTCTACAGAAGTGACTCAAATCACCCTGGACGCCAGCAGGCACAGCCTGGTGTTATCTGTGACATGTGACAAGCAAGGCAGTGACCGAGTTCTTCTCCAGCCTCACACACTGAGCTCCCCTCTCTGCTGTTTCTTCCACACCAGACCACTGTGATGTTCTGCTTGTGGCCATCTCCTCACTGCTCAAATCTCTCATAAAATGATAATGCACTACAGCCACACCCAGAAGGGAGGTACAATTGTCTGCTAATAATCACAATTATGATGAGGAACTGAAGGATTCTGGAGCACACAAATGATAAAAAATCATAATAAAAGTTCAGCAGTCACCCAAAGGAGCATGGCTCATCAAACCATTGGCTTTGAGGGAATCTTCTCCCCATCCTTATCACATGCTCTGCTCCACAGAGAGGCAAAGTCTACTTAAGTCATATTTACATCTATTTCTTGGAACAGGAACATTAAAAACGTCACTCTCATATCTCCTGCCTTCCACTCCCACTGCAACAAGAGCAGGGGACATGGGCACATCATATGTTACTAAATAAAGATGGGTTGTTGATAATTGTAAGTATACCCACATAGTGAGTAAATCAAGGGAAAACAAAACAAAACAAAACTCCTACAGGAAACCCGAAAACATGAATCTGACAAGGCAAGGAAACACTAGAAGACAACAAGGAGTCAGAGATGCTCACAGTGAAGTCTCCTAGGCCTTTATTGCAGGCCTTGAAATTCACACCTGAGAGCATGGAGAAGTCACTGAGAAGCTGCGAGTGTGTGGCCCTGAGGACTCACATGGGAAAATAGCATAGTCAGTTCATTTGAGGAATTACTCCTCACCTCAGCAACATTTCCTACTGCACACCCTGCTCACCTTGCACAGTTTTGAAACCATCATTTTAAACAGCTTCTCATCAGCTTCTTTCTCCAGGTAAATCTTCTGACAAATTACAACAGAGTCCCTTATCACTTCTGCTTCATAGTCCCCACACACCATTCAGTCTTAAGTGACTGAAGCAAGGATGTCCTGAAAAACAACAGTCACTGTTTCATATTTAAAAGTACTGACCAGAAATGTGGAAATAAGCTACAACCTTCCTGGAAACAAAGGCCCGAATGAAAGTGTAATTACAACTCTGAAGAAACTCTACATCACAGTGTTGCACAGAGATACAGATGCATAATGGAGGTTTCACACAGGATTATATGGCAGTTCTGGGCAAGAATTAAGGTTCTACATGAACAGTTGATGTGAAAAGTGTCATTGTTGGAGGACTGTCATTGTCTTTCATGACAGACACACCAGGATCAGAACAGCAATGGCACTGCCTTTGCCACCAAGCATGAAATCAAACCATTTCCCTGCCAAACCCACACTGAGTCCCACATTTGCCTGGCACAGAACTGAGCTCTCACCCTCCTCACTCTGCATTCACAGCCTTTACTTTCACCATCAACACCAACCACAATTTTGATTCCATGTTTGCCACAGAGAAAACAACACCTCAGGGAAACATCCATTCATGAAGTTGTATTTCTTGAATGAGATATCCAAGATCAGGCTGATTGGGGGTCTGAGCCACCTGCTCTGGTGGAAGATGTCCCTGCCCATGGCAGAGTAACTGGATCAAGAGGATCTGTAAGGTCCTTTGCAACACAAACCGTTCTCTGGTTCTGTGTTTCAAGGAAAATATGATTACATGTACAGCTTCAGGTGATGGATGAGAGATACTCTTCCAACTGGATAACTATATATTTTGGAGTTAGCAGGATTGCCAGGCACAATGAGGATCAGCTTTACTCCTTAAAAAAAAGTACAAGCAAACCAAAAAACAACAGAAACCAAACCAAACAAATAATCTGAAATAAATTTGTCAATCCAGCCAAGAATGGGAAAACACCAGAAGAGTATCAGTCATGGCCTCACAGTTCAGATTGGGTCAACTGCTGTATATACACAACGCAGGAAATGGGACTGGAACCAATACACAGAAAGGCCTCAAAGAGAAGCTCACTACACACGCCCCCGACTGTCATTCCTTGCCAAATATATGGAAGAACAAGCTTGAAACCACAGTTGGGGGCCTCATCTAAATACCAGGACAAACTGAACTGGACACAATTTATTCATTCATTCTGAACTGTATCACAGTGAACTCCAGCACCAGCCCTGTCCATGCATACACAGACTTCTGCTCTCTAACCCAACATAACATGACAGCAAATTTTGCATTCGGACATCATTAGAAGAAAACTTGTGTGCACAGCTTCTCAGAGCCCAAGCATCACAACTAAGATTATTCTGTTCCTCCCAATTATTTAAACTAGTGGAAAATATTATATAGGCCACAAATTATTACCAGCTCTGTCAAAGACTCACACATCCAAGTATCTACTCAAAAGCAACATCACCAATCTTCAGCACATGGACTCACCAAAGTATGTGGGACTACCAATCTTCATGCAAACGAATATGGAACCCTGTCAAGGTGATTTCAGTCCGAACCACACAATTGAAAACCATAACTCTCCTCCTGACTCATTTTCAGAAAGTCAGCAATAGCCCTGGGGATGCCATGGCTCCACTTCCTCACCACCACACCCAACACTCCCTCCTAACCCTTCACAGCTCCCATGGATAGCACAGATCTTCAGAATTTAGAGAGACTCCATCAAAAGGAAAGTTGCTAAGGCAGTATTTCCTAACTACTGATAATATTTGTTTTCTCATCCTAGACACAGGACAAGAAAAAGCATTTATTAAAGAGACATTTTCAAGAAACATCTCTATGGAAGTCTCTCTCTTTTCACCTATAAACATGAAAGACCCATCATCAGATCACCAGAAGAATGAGACAGAATATTATCACCTGCAGTCTTGAATAGGTTACAACACACTTCTGGGTTATATAACTCAGAATAGAACATTGATGACGTTGTTTATAGGCACTGAATGCACAGCTTGCAATTCCCACACGCCATCTCTCATAAGAACAAAATCAATCTTTGAAGAGATACCATTATGATGACAGGAAAGTACTTAGCAAGAACCTCCCAGGGTTCTCCATGCAGCTGAAATACTGATGTTCTAGACAATTACTTTGGGAACGAGAACCTCACATTGCGTCATCCTAGAGATAGGAACTAGACAGGGAATGGAGGAAAACATTCCCTTGAGTCTTCCAGCAGACATTCACACACAGCTCACAGCACTCACATTTCCAACCCATTTCACACCATCCATGGTGTCCTTTCACCCATCTATCATTGAAACATGTGACAGTGGAGGCCCAGTTCCCCAGACCATTTCTCTTCCCAGCACCAATTTCACACAGCTATCTGGACATCTCTGTGCTATGGAAGCTAAATGTGCTGCTCACTGAAGTTCTGTGAAGAGATTTCACAGGTCTCAAAGGAGAAGCTGAGCAGTCTTCCAAGAGACACTGACTCAGTGAGTATCTGCTTAGGGGAATCATGCCTAACTTGTATCTCCCACCGTACCTTGAATCTCTCCTTCCCATCCAGGCAATTCTTTTGCCACACTAAATATTTTCAAGCCAAGGCTCATCTAGCTCAATCTGACAAAAATCTACCTTAAAAAACAAGTACAAACGAAAGCTGTTCTGCAATTTCCTCCTGCATTTTCCTCCTCCACATGCAGCCACCCACAGGCTTTTCAAAGAATCACAACTTCAGAGGATCCTTCATGTTCACAACAGACAGACAGACATCATCAAGGACCACTTGTTGCCTGGTCCAAACCTCTCTTGGTGACCGAGATCAAAGCACAGATGACACAAACACTTTTCCTGCTGACCTCCACTATGTATCATGGAAAGAGATAAAGGCTGAGAACAACGTGCAGACGGGTTCCGCGCAAAGCCATCAGCATTTTGTTCAAGACACATTCTACCTACTCAATCACATCAGCTTTTCGGAAGACACATGAACCTTCTAAAAAACTGAATTTCTTAATAATGTGATCGATCCCTTCAGGGGAGGTAATGCTAAGAGGAACACAGATTCTACACAGCACACCTGATGCAGGGGAAAAAATACCTGCAACCTGACCACTACCCAAATTTCCAAGCTAGCCAACAGCCTGCCAGCAGCAGCCTTCTCCCTCATTCCTTCTTCACTTACTGGAAGGTAGAGGAAAAACCCCAGGTTCACATAGTAACAACAATGGGCGCCAGCCTTCAGAATTTTATCGAAGGAAGCTTTTCCATGCTTTTAGACAAAACCTCCTATGCAAGCCGGAGAAGACGGCGGGGAGAGGCAGGGCAGTATCAAGAGAAAGCGACGCGGAGAAAACGTGGACAGAGGAACTCACCGAGGAAGGGGCGGAATCCGAGGGGAGGACTCCGGCAGGGTCCTCGTCGCCCCCGAATAGCGGCGCGGGCTCGTCGGGCGGCGGGCGGGCCGGGAGGGTGTCGCAGGAGCTGGCGGCCGAGAAGCGCAGCTGGCTCTTGCGCGAGTCGGCCGTGAGCGACACGTCGTGCGAGTAGGACTGCAGGAAGGCGCGCACGCCGTCGATGCCCACGAAGTGCGAGACGGGCACGCCGCGCAAGGCGCCGCTGTCCGGCGGCAGCAGCTGCTGGCGGTGCCAGCGGCGCAGGCGCAGCGCCAGCAGCAGCAGGAAGGCCACGAAGAGGCACGACACGGCGGCCACGGCCAGCACGAGCCAGCGCGTCAGGCCGGCGGCCGGCTCGGCCGGCGCCGCCGCCTCGTCGGCCGCGCTGCCCAGCTCGGCCAGCAGCTCGGCCACGCTCTCGGCCAGCACCACGCTCAGCGTGGCCGTGGCCGACAGCGCCGGCCGCCCGTGGTCGCGCACCAGCACCACCAGGCTGTGGCGCGCCGCGTCGCGGGCCAGCGGCGAGCGCGCCGTGCGCACCTCGCCGCTGTGCAGCCCCACGCGGAACAGCCCCGGCTCCGTGGCCTTGGCCAGCTCGTACGACAGCCACGCGTTCTGCCCCGCGTCCGCGTCCACCGCCACCACCTTGGCCACCAGCGCGCCCGCCTCCGAGCGCCGCGGCGCCAGCTCCACGCCCGACCACGTCCAGCCCGAGCCGGAGCCCGAGCCCGAGCCCGGGCCCGCCGCTGCGGCCGGCGGCGGGTACAGCACCTGCGGCGCGTTGTCGTTCTCGTCCACGATCTGCAGCCGCACCGACACGTTGCTGCTCAGCGCCGGCGCGCCGCCGTCCTCCGCCCGCACCCACAGCTGCAGCTCGCGCAGCTGCTCGTAGTCCAAGGAGCGCAGCGCGTACAGCGCGCCCGTCTCCGCCTGCACCGACACGTACGACGACAGCGGCGCGCCCCGCACCCGCCCCTCCGCCAGCCGGTAGCGCACGCGCGCGTTCTGCCCCCAGTCCGCGTCCGTGGCGCGCACCGTCAGCACCAGCGCGCCCGCCGCGTTGTTCTCCGCCACACGCGCGCTGTACCGCTCCTGCGCGAACACCGGCGCGTTGTCGTTCACGTCCAGCACCCGCAGCGCCAGCACCGCGCTGCTCTGCAGCGCCGGCGACCCGCCGTCGGCCGCCCGCACCGTCACGTTGTACTCCGACACCTGCTCCCGGTCCAGCTCTCTCGCTGTCACCACGCTGTAGTAGTCGTCATAGGACTTCTCCAGCCGGAACGGGACATCCTTTTCGAGCGAGCAGCGCACGGCACCATTGGCTCCCGAGTCCCGGTCCTGCACGTGCAGCAGAGCTACCACAGTCCCCGACGGAGCATTTTCAGAGATCTCATTCAGCCTCGATGATACAGTGAGTACGGGCGCGTTGTCGTTCACATCTGTTACGGTAATCACAACATGCGTCGTGTCAAAAAAACCCCCACCATCATGTGCCTGCACCTCCAGTTTGTATGAATTGCCTTCCTCGTAGTCCAGGCTACGCAATAGAGTGATCGCTCCTAACTCGGCATCCAGCTGGAAAATCTGTGAGGCTTTCTCTGTGATTTTCTTGAACAAGTATTTCACGTGTCCGTTGAACCCCTCGTCGGCGTCCATGGCTGTGACAGTGACCAGGACAGAGCCCACGGGCACGTCCTCGGGCACACGCACCGTGTACTCCGCCTGGCTGAACACGGGCGCGTTGTCGTTCGCATCCACCACGGTCACGCGGATCCGAGCCGTGCCCGTCCGTGCCGGATCGCCGCCGTCACTCGCCCTCAGCACCAGCTCGTGAAACGCCGCCTCCTCCCGGTCCAGCGCCTTCGATAGCACCAGCTCGGGACGCTGATCGCCGCCGGGTCCCACCTGCACGGCCAGCGAGAAGTGCTCGTCACCGCTCAGCTCGTAGCTCTGCAGAGAATTCTGGCCCGTGTCAGGATCATGAGCGTCTGGCAAGGGAAATCGCGACCCCGGGGCTGTTGTCTCGCTCATTCGCAGCTCTGTCTCAGCCTCTCGAAAGCTGGGCGCGTTGTCGTTAATGTCCGTGATTTCCACTTGGATCCCATAAACCTGCATCTGTCCCTCCACTATCAGCTCACAGCGCAGCACGCATTGCTGCACTCTCTCGCACAGCTGCTCTCTGTCGATCCTCTCCGCCGACACTAAATGTCCCGTCTTCCCGTGCAGAGAGAAATACTGCGTACTACCTTTGTCCAAGATGTGAACGCCGCGATCTCGGATCTCCGGCAGCTGCAGCCCCAGGTCCTTGGCCACGTCGCCCACGAACGAGCCCTTGGGCATCTCCTCGGGCACCGAGTAGCGCAGCTGCCCCCACGCCGCCTCCCACGCCGCCAGCAGGACGGCCCAGAGCAGAGCTCGCTGCCGCCGGCCCCAGCGCCTCCCCGCCGCGCACATCTCCGCCGCGGCACCGCTCGTTCGCTTGCAGCTACTCGCCACCAACCCAGACAGCTCCGGCTCCGACTCTGCTCCCAGCTTCTGCACGGTATTTCAGCCACCGGCTCCTCCGTCTTGCTATAGAATGGCTCCGCAACGCGGACACCCTCGCAGACGTCCCCGCCCGCCGCCGAGCCTGATACCGAGCGAGCGAGTGATCGAGCGGGTCCGCAGCGGGCGGGGCTGCAGCGCTCCGAGCTTCCTCTCGCTCCTCTCGGTCAACAGCGGCGCCCGCAGCCTCCTCCCGGCACTGCAGGCACCGAGCGCTGCCCGCCCTGCCTTGCTCCATTCAGAGCACAGTCGCAATGGAGATGTCACTTTTCGTCCATCGCCGATCTCCCGCCTTCGCATTTCTCCAGCCCATCTCCGCTTTCATCCTCCAGGGTATCACCATCGGGAGGAAGGGAGAGGCATTCCGTGGCCGGGGTTCTTTACCGCACGGGAAACTCAGCGCTTACTAATGTCATTATCTGTGAATTTAAAGAATATTTTTTCATATTTTACCCATCACCTTATTGGTCTTCTTATCCTTTTTGTTCAAAAGCATCTTCAACAACACACTGTCACAGAGAAAACGGGAAAATATCATATCCCGAAAATCCAGCGCTATCAGGTTCTTTAACACAAGCGGGACGAGAGAAATTGCATGGTCCTTGAAGTCAGGGTGCTAATTGTTACACAGTTGAGTTACACGTACAAATAAAGGTGCAGCTAAAACTCTCAAGGGAAGTTTTCTGGACATAAAATATATGTTATCCCTTCTTAATATACAGCAAGTGTTTCCTTAGCTTATCCAGGTTTACAATTAAGTCATTCTAGTTTACCTTTTATTTCTAAAGTCAATGTGTAAAGCACCGTAGTTGGTTACTAAACGAATCATCTAAGTATTCCTTAATGACCTTCATATGATATCTGTTAGGACAACAATCATGGAATCGTAGCACAAAACTACAACTCTTGAAACTGAACTCACCATCATTCAATTTGCAGGTGGGCTGGATTCAAGAACCTAAACCCTCCTCTGGCCAATCTCCCTGATATGAGATACTTTCATATCTAAGATGTTTATCCGAGTAAACGGAGTTGCAAAAATTTTCTCTTCTCGATATACTTGAGATTTGCTAAAACCCCCAACATTATTCTGAGAAGAGAAAAATAAAATCTCTGAAACAGAAATCTTTCAACACTCTAACCACTGTAGGAAATAAAGATCATGAAGAGCAAAACAGAGCCAACCAGGACGCATAAACGAAGTCATCTAGTCCCACTACTGCATTACCATCCGCTCCAAAAGGAGCGAAAATATCTTTTTTTCTGTCGGGATGGAGAAGGGAACGTTCCACTTTCGTTTTCTTTTAAAATCGAAGAGAGAAAGAACAAAGTTTTACGAACAGCCTAGGATAAAGCTATCCACGAGTTCCAAGCACGCCCTTTCTGAAGTGAATCATTCAGGAAAGATAAAAATTCCAACACCAGATGTTAGTGCTTTCTTTTTTTTTTTTTTTCCCATTGACTCCATCATGCAGAGTCAGCCATTCTCCTTCCAGAAAGCAAGATTCTTGCTAACACATTCGAATTTCTAGAACTCGAATTTGAAGACAAAACCTTGCGCCTGAAGCTGAACCTGTGACCAAGGAAGAACCAAGGGCTTCCCGCTCTCCATGAACCGGGGATAGCCCGTTCCTTAATTCCCTCCGTCACAGAGACAGGACTGTGCAACTCACATAAACACGACACCGGGAAGCAAAGAGAAACACTGAGAAACGCTGCTACTAGCCGAAAGGAGAGCTCTAATCAAAGCCGGCCACCTGAAGCTATTACTGCGGGAAAATAAAAACCTTCCTCCACTACGTGAGTATACAAAATACGAGTACCCACTGACAACATGTACAGAATACCCGGGGAAAAAAGATGACGTTTTGGGAACTTTTAAAAACAGTAGAAGCCCACACATTACAGACCTGCAGCGCGTCCGGCTCGGCGGAGGACTCCCCCGTCACTGCTGTGTTGCTCAGGCTCGGCTTGTCGCAGGAATCCCCGCCCAGAAGCTCCTCCGCCGACAGGATGGGCACCGGCGGCGGCGGCCAAGCGGCCTCGGGCACGGCGCGGGCCGGCGGCGCCACGCACAGGTTGTAGGAGTAGGGCAAGGTGCCCTCGCAGAAGTCGGCCGGGAAGGCGGCGCCGGCCAGCGAGAAGCGCTGCGCGCCCAGGCAGCGCAGCACGGCGGGCGGCCCGGCCCGGCGCAGCCGCGCCAGCACGGCCAGCGCCACGCTCAGCACCAAGAGCGCCGAGAGCAGCGCCAGCGCCAGCACCAGGTAGAACTGCAGCTCGGCCGCCGCCGCCTCCTCGGCGCCCGCCGGCCGCTCGCTCAGCTCCGGCAGCGCCTCCTGCAAGCTCTCGGCCAGCACCACGTGCAGCGTGGCCGTGGCCGACAGCGCCGGCTGCCCGTGGTCCTTCACCACGGCCACCACGCGCTGCTTGGCCGCGTCGCGCTCGCCCACGGCGCGCGCCGTGCGCACCTCGCCGCTGTGCAGCCCCACGCGGAACAGCGCCGGCTCCGACGCCTGCACCAGCTCGTACGACAGCCACGCGTTGCGCCCCGCGTCCGCGTCCACCGCCACCACCTTGGCCACCAGGTAGCCGGCCTCGGCCGAGCGCGGAACCACCTCGAAAGGCGTCGGCGCCGCCCCTCCCGCAGCCTCTCCCGCCGCCGGCGCGGCGGGCCAGAGCACCCTGGGCGCGTTGTCGTTGCGGTCCAGCACGAAGACGCGCACCGTGGCCGTGGAGCTGCGCGCCGGCGAGCCGCCGTCCTGCGCCCGCACGGCCACCGTGAACTCGCGGCACTGCTCGTAGTCCAAGGAGCGCTGCGCGTACAGCGCGCCGCTCCGCGCCTCCACCGACACGAGCGGCGCCGCGCCCGCGCTGCCGCCCGCCAGCCAGTAGCTCACGCGCCCGTTGGCGCCCGCGTCCGCGTCCCGCGCCTGCACGCGCAGCACCAGCGCGCCCAACGCGTTGTTCTCCGCCACGTACGCGCTGTACGCTGCCTCCTCGAACACCGGCGCGTTGTCGTTCACGTCCGACACCTCCAGCACCAGCTCCCTGCTGCTCCGCAGCGCCGGCCTGCCCCGGTCCCGGGCCACCACCGTCACGCGGTGCTCGGACGCCTGCTCGCGGTCCAGCGGGCCCGATGTCACCACCTTGTACGAGCCAGCCGGCGACGCCACGATGGACAGAGGCGCCTCTCCCGACAGCTCGCACGACACCTGACCGTTCTCGCCGGAGTCCGGGTCGTTCACATTCAGCACGGCCACCACGGTGCCCGCTGGCGTGTCCTCCGGCACTGGACTCGACAGGGATAGAACTGTGATCTCAGGCGGGTTGTCGTTCACGTCCAGCACCTCCACCACCACCTGGCACTGTGCCACCAGACCTCCGCCGTCCCTCGCCTCCACCAGTAATGTGTAGCCTCTTGTGTCCTCGAAGTCCAAAGCCTCTTTCAGCGTGATCATTCCGCTCTCCGCGTCCATCATGAACTTCTGAATTACCTTGGCAGGCATTTTACCGAAGCCGTAAGTGATGCGAGCATTGTTGCCGGTATCAGCGTCGGAGGCAGAGACGTTTAACACTCTTGACCCCGGGGCTGCGTCTTCACGCAATCTCGCACGGTACCGCTCCTGCCCGAACACGGGTGGATTATCGTTGGCGTCTGTCACATTTATCTGAATTCTAATAGTTCCGGATCTAACTGGATCCCCGGCATCCACCGCCGCTAGCACCAGCTCAAAAGAGCTATCCTTCTCCCTATCCAACGCTCTCTCCAGCACTAATTCCGGCTGATTGCTTCCGTCAGGGCTCTCCTTCATGACCAGAGAGAAGGAAGGGTTGCTGGTGAGATGGTAACTCAGCAGCGAATTGCTTCCCGAGTCAGCATCTTGGGCCATCTCCAGCGGAAAACGAGTTCCGGGAAGCGTCCATTCGCCAATCTCGAGGTCTAAAAAAGCCTTGCTGAAGACCGGGGAATTGTCGTTCACATCCTCGATGGACACCTCTACGCGGAAGACGTTCAGCGGGTTGTGCACCAGCGCCTCGAAGCTGACGGAGCAGGTCGGCGACTCGCCGCACATCTCCTCCCGGTCCAGCCTCTCGTTCACGTACAGGTTCCCGTTCTCCTCATTCACCGTGAAGTATTTCAGCTGCTTCTTGCCGGCAGACGCCACCTGCAGCTTGCGCGCCGGCAGCTCGTCCGAGCTGAGCCCCAGGTCCCGCGCCAGCGGCCCCACGAGCGAGCCCCTGCCCAGCTCCTCGGGGATGGCGTAGCGGACCCGCTCGGCCGCCGCCCGGCACCACACGCACAGCAGCAGCAGCAGCAGCGCGCCCAGCAGCGCTCGCCCGCCGCCCGGCCCGCGCCTCTGCCGCCGCCTCACCGCCATTCTCTGCCCGCTGCGCTCGCCGCGCTCCTGCCGACTGCCGCTGCCCTGCCTCCCTTCCAGCCGCTCTCGCCGCCGACAACAGACACCGCTGAAAGGCAGACAGTCCGCTCGGGCTTCCTCTCGCCGCCGCCGCCGCTGCTGCTGCTGTTGGTGCCGCTGCCGCTGTGGCCGGCGCCGGGCGAGCGAGCAGCCTGCGGGGGCAGGACGCTGCGGCGGCGGCGGCGGCGGCTCCAGCGCCGCTCGGCGGCGGCCAACAGCGACACCCGGAGGCGCCGCCGCGCCACTGCAGCCGCCGGATGGCCGCGCTCAAGGGGGCCCGGCTGGGGGCGGGGTCCGGCCCGGAACGCGACTTTAAATACGTTTAAATCTTAGATACGCTGTTTAATGCTTCTATGTCGTCTTTTTCAGTCGCAACAGATATAGAGAAGCAAAGTTTTATGGCAAAGCAAGAAACAAAGGAACTCCGATTGTCTTAATAATATCAAGGCACAGCTAAGGAAACAGGAAATTTTATAAATGTCTATAGCCAGGGAAATCTGGAAGTACCCTGTCATGTATCTTCAGTTTTGCTTTCCTGTCTTGGGTCGTATTAAGTTGAGGGATAGTTGAGTCTAAAACATGTTTTTATCTTTATGCTAAGCATAACATTTCTCTTTTGTTTCTGCTTCAGAAAAGTTGCCTCTTTTGCATCTCCCTATTTGAGCACCTGATGACAGAAATGCAAAGCCACCATGAGTCTTTTATAGACCCAAAGAATTCTCTGGGTTGAATGAATCCTTTAAAATAATTTAATCCACTCATCAGTCACAGGCAGGGGCATCCTTCACTACACCAGGTTACTGAAAAGCCCATCCAACCTGTCCTTGAAGCCTTCCAATGGTGGCACATCCAGAATATTTGTGGCCAACGCATTCCAGAGCCTCACCATCCTCATCATAAAACATTTTGTCTAATCTACCCCCTAAAAATGTCTTTCAATCTTTCTTGTAAGCATTCTTTAGAAATTGAAAAGACACAAATTCTACTCAAAGCTTTATTTTTTCAGGCTTAGGGACCTGAGTGGTGCCACAGCTTCTTCATGGCAGAGATGTTGCATTTCTTTGACAATCTATGCAGTCAAAGACGTGTAGAGGGAGATCACCACCTTCCTCTCCTTGCTGGCCATCCTACTTGTTATGCAGCCCTAGAGGCAAGCTGGGCAGCAAGTGGACATCACCAGCTCATGTCCCATTCAGCACCCAGCAGTGACCCAAAGCACTTCTCTGCAAGGCCAGCTCTCTGTTTAAACTGGGAATTGCCCTGACCCACCTGCAGCACCTTGCACTTGGCCTTCTTGAACTTTGTGAGGTTTGCACAGGTCTGCTCCTCCAGCTTATCCATAAACATCACCCCTGATGTGTCACTAACGAACTCAGCTCGGTGTCAGCTGTGAATTCACTGAGGGTGTGCCTGATGCCATGGTCTGTGAAGGTACTGAATAGCAATGATCCCTGTATAGACAGCACAAAACCTCCTGGACATGGAGCTACTGTCTGCAGGTGATTCTCTGCAGGTGACTCTCCAGCCTGTTCCTCAGCCATTTGACAGCCTCCAGGTGTGTGCCCAGCATGGTCTGGGTGATTGGGTGGGAAACACTCTGTCCATATTCTCCCACTGGTTCCGGATCTGTACATGGATATCTTGGCTGGGCTGGGTGGCAATTCTACACTTTGAAAACTGTAGCAAAGAAGCTCCTGCATTTTACAACACAGACAAAGTGTTCCTGGGTGAGCACACCAGGATTGTTTATGGAACCCTTCCTCTGTACAGCTGTAAACATCCAAGGTGTGTGTGGGAACTGTGCCTGCACTCGGGCAGCTGGGACAGAGGAGACCTTCCACATGAGATCAGACACCCTGAGGCTGAGCTCATGACTACAAGCAATGCAAGAGTCAGAAACACATGGAAATGGACAGATGCAAGAACATTTTCTAGGTCTGCCTTGCTCTACAGTAGTGACTCAAATCACCCTGGACTCCAGCAGGCACAGCCTGGTGTCATCTGTGACATGTGACAAGCAAGGCAGTGACCGAGTTCTTCTCCAGCCTCACACACTGAGCTCCCCTCTCTGCTTTTTCTTCCACACCAGGCCACTGTGAGGTTCTGCTTGTGGCCATCTCCTCAGTGCTCAAATCTCACATCAGATGATAATGCACTGCAGACACACCCAGAAGGGAGGTACAATTGTCTGCTCACCACCATTATCATGAGGAACTGAAGGATTCTAGAGCACACAAATGACAAACAATCATACTAAAAGAGCAGCAGTCATCCAAAGGAGAATGGCTCATCAAACATTGGCTTGGGGGAATCTCCTCCCCATCCTTATAACATGCTCTGTTCTATGAAGATGCAATGTCTACTAAAGTCAAATTTACATCTATTTCTCCCAACAAAAACAGAACACAAAGTCACTCTCATATCTCCTGCCTTCTACTCCCACTGCAACAAGAGCAAGGCACATCAGCACACCATCCATTACTCAAAAAAGAACGAATGTGGATTATTGCAAGTATACCAACATACTGAGTAAATCAAGGAAAAACAACACAAAGCAAAAACCTGCAGAAATCTCAAAAACATGGATTTAGTTCAGGCAAGAAAGCATTCGAAGACAACAAGGAGTCAGAGATGCTCACTATCAAGTGCTCTAGGCCTTCGTTGCAGGCCTTAAAATCCATCCACGAGAACACCTGAAAGTCACTGACGTATCAATCTGCAAGTTCATTTGAAGAATTAGTCCTCCCCTTAGCTGTATTTTCTACTGCATGGCCTACTCACCTTGAACAGTTATGAAACCATCATTTTAAACAGCTTCTCATCTCAGTGTCTTTCTCAAGGTAAATCTTCTGACAAATTACAACAGATTCTCTTATCACTTCTGTTTTATAGTCCCCACACACTGCTCAGTCTTAAGGGACTGACGTGAGCATGTGCTGAAAAACAACAGTCACTGTTTCATATTTAAAAGTACTGACCAGAAATGTGAAAATGAGCTGCAACCTTCCTGGAAACAAAGGCCCGAATGAAAGTGGAATTACAACTCTGAAGAAACTCCATATCACAACGTAGCACAGAGATACAGGTGGAAAATGGAGGTTTCACACAGGACTAATTACAACTTCCAGACAATTATGGTTCTACATGAACAGTCACTGTGCAAAATGTTACTGTTGGAGGACTGGCATTGTCTTTCATGACAGACACACCAGGATCAGAACAGCAATGGCACTGCCTTTGGCACCAAGCATGAAATCAAACCATTTCTCTGACAAACCCACACTGAGTCCCACATTTGCCTTGCACAGAACTGAGCTCTCACCCTCCTCACTCTGCATTCACAGCCTTTACTTTCACCATCAACACAAACCACAATTTTGATTCCATGTTTGCCACAGAGAAAAGAACACCTTGCGGAAACATCCATTCATGAAGTTGTATTTCTTGAATGAAATATTCAAGGTCAGGCTGGCTGGGGCTCTGAGCCACCTGCTGTGGTGGAAGATGTCCCTGCCCCACAGGGATGGCAGAGGAGTTGGAACAAGAGGATCTGTAAGGTCCTTTACAACACAAACCATTCTGTGATTTTTTTTTCTGGGATAATATGATTGCATGTACAGCTTCAAAGGATGCATGAGTGAAACTCTCCCTACTAGGTAGTTTTGGAATTTGCAAGATTGTCAGACACAATGAGGATCAATGTTACTCCTTGATAAAAATACAAGCAAACCAACAAACAACCCAAACAAAGCAAACCTATTGTCCAAGAAAACTTAAACCAAACCAGCCATGAATGGGAAAACACCAGGTGAGTGTCAGTCATGGCCTCACATTTCAGATTGGCTCAACTGCAGTATATACACAACCCAGGAAATGGGACTGGAACCAATGCACAGAAGGGCCTCACACAGGAGTCACTACACAGGCCCCAGGCTGTCATTTCCTTGGATAGCAAGAGAAAGAAAAAGCTTGGAACCACAGCTGGGGGCCTCATCTAAATACCAGAACGAGTAGAACTGGACACCATTCATTCATTCATTCTGAACTGTATCACAGTGAACTCCGGGACCAGCCCTGGCCCTGCATACACAGACTCCTTCTCTCTGGCCTCACATAATATAAAAGCAAATTTGCATACAGACATCATTAGAAGAAAAGTTGTGTGCACAGCTTCTCAGAGCCCAAGCATCACAACTAAGTCTATTCTGCTCCACTCAAATCTTCCAAAAAATGGGAAAATGTTATATAGGCCATGAATTATTACCAGCTCTGCCAAAGACCCACACATCCAAGTATCACCATTCTTCAGTACATGGACTCCTCAAAGCATGTGTGACTACCACTCTTGTTGCAATGGAATATGGAACTCAAACTAGGCCATTTCAGTCCAAACCACACAATTGAAAATCATAAGACTCATTTTCAGAAGGCCAGCAATAGCCCTGGGGATCAACAAAACACATGCCATGTCTCCACCAGGACCTCCTCACACAGCACACCCCCAACACTCCCTCCTAACCCTTCACAGCTCCCATGGTTAGCACAGATCTTCAGCTTTTAGAGAGCCTTCACCAAGAAGAAAGTTGCTCAGACAGTATCTCCTTGCCATGGATAATACTTCACTTCACATCCTACCCATGGGACAGGAAAATCCATTGATTACAGAGACTTTTTAGAGAAATGTGTCTATGGAAATATCTCTGTCTTTTCACCTCTAGACCTGTAAGAACCATTTTCAGATGATCAGAAGAATGAGACAGAAAATTACCACCTGCAGAATTGAAGAGCTCACAACACACTTCTGCATTATATAACTGATGGTAGATGATTGATGACATTGTTTAGAGGCACTGAATACACAGCTTGCAATTCCCACACGCTATCTCTCATAAGTCCAAAATTAAGCTTTGAAGTGACACAATTACGATGACCTGAAAATACTTAGCAAGAACCTCCCAAGGTTCTCCATTTATCTGGAATACCGATGTTCTAGACAATTACTTTGGGAAGAAAAAACCCACATTGCTTCATCCCAGAGATAGGAACTGGACAGGGAATGGAGGAACATATTCCCTTGAGTCTTTCAGCAGACATTCACACACAGCTCACAGCACTCACATTTCCAGCCCTTCACACCATCCATGGTGTCCTTTCACCCATCTATCTTAAAAGCATGCGACAGTGGAGGCCCAGTTCCCCAGGCCATTTCTCTTCCCAGCACTAATTTCACACAGCTATCTGGACATCTCTGTGCTATGGAAGCTACTTTTGCTATTCACTTAAGTTCTATGAAGAGACTCAAAAGGTCTCAAAGAAAAGCCAAGCAGTCTTCCAAGAGACACTGACTCAGTGAATATCTGCTCACGGGGAGTTATGCCCACCTTGTATCTCCCACTGCACCTTGAATCTCTCCTTCCTTCCCATCCACGCAGTACTCATGCCATGCTAAATATATTCGTGCCAAGGCTCATCCACCTACATCTCACAAAGCTCTTCCTTGATAAAACAAGAACAAACCAAAGCAGTTCTGCCATTTCCTCCTGCATTTCCTCCTCCACATGCAGCCACCCACAGGCTTTTTAAAGAGACACAACATCAAGAGGATCCTTCACAACAGACAGACATCAACAAGGACCACTTGTTGCCTGGTCCAACCCTCTCTTGGCAAAAAAGACCAAAGCATGGATGATGCAGACACTTTTCCTGCTGACTTCCACTATGTATCATGGAGAATGATGAAGGCTGAGAACAACGTGCAGAGAGGTTCCACGCAAAGCCATCAGCATTTTGTTCAAGGCACATTCTACCTATTCAAGCACATGTGCTCTTGGGAAGACTCACAAACCTACTAAAAACTTGTTTTACTCAAGAATGGGACCCCTCCCTTCAGTAGAGATAATGCTATCAGGAACACAGATTCTACACAGCACAGCTGATATAGGGGAACAACACCTGGAACCTGATCAATGCCCAAACCTCCGATATAACCAACAGCCTGCCAACAGCAGCCGCATTCTCCCTCCTTCTTTCTTCACTCACTGGAAGGCTGAGGACTAACCCCATGTTCACATAGAGACAGCAACGGGCAACAGCCTTCAGAATTTCATCGAAGGAAACTTTACCAAGCTTTTAGAGAAAATCTCCTATGAAAGCCAGAGAACAAGGCGGGTAAAGGGCAGGGCATCATGAGGAGAAAGAGTCGCTGAGAAAAGCTCGACAATGAAACTCACCGAGGAAGGGGCGGGGTCCGAGGGGAGGGCGCCGGCAGTGTCCTCCACCCCGAGCAGCGGCGCGGGCTCGTCGGGCGGCGGGCGGGCCGGGAGGGTGTCGCAGGAGCTGGCGGCCGAGAAGCGCAGCTGGCTCTTACGCGAGTCGGCCGTGAGCGACACGTCGTGCGAGTAGGACTGCAGGAAGGCGCGCACGCCGTCGATGCCCACGAAGTGCGAGACGGGCACGCCGCGCAAGGCGCCGCTGTCCGGCGGCAGCAGCTGCTGGCGGTGCCAGCGGCGCAGGCGCAGCGCCAGCAGCAGCAGCAGGAAGGCCACGAAGAGGCACGACACGGCGGCCACGGCCAGCACGAGCCAGCGCGTCAGGCCGGCGGCCGGCTCGGCCGGCGCCGCCGCCTCGTCGGCCGCGCTGCCCAGCTCGGCCAGCAGCTCGGCCACGCTCTCGGCCAGCACCACGCTCAGCGTGGCCGTGGCCGACAGCGCCGGCCGCCCGTGGTCGCGCACCAGCACCACCAGGCTGTGGCGCGCCGCGTCGCGGGCCAGCGGCGAGCGCGCCGTGCGCACCTCGCCGCTGTGCAGCCCCACGCGGAACAGCCCCGGCTCCGTGGCCTTGGCCAGCTCGTACGACAGCCACGCGTTCTGCCCCGCGTCCGCGTCCACCGCCACCACCTTGGCCACCAGCGCGCCCGCCTCCGAGCGCCGCGGCGCCAGCTCCACGCCCGACCACGCCCAGACCGAGCCCGAGCCCGAGCCTGAGCCCGCCGCTGCGGCCGGCGGCGGGTACAGCACCTGCGGCGCGTTGTCGTTCTCGTCCACGATCAGCAGCCGCACCGACACGTTGCTGCTCAGCGCCGGCGCGCCGCCGTCCTCCGCCAGCACCCACAGCTGCAGCTCGCGCAGCTGCTCGTAGTCCAAGGAGCGCAGCGCGTACAGCGCGCCCGTCTCCGCCTGCACCGACACGTACGACGACAGCGGCGCGCCCCGCACCCGCCCCTCCGCCAGCCGGTAGCGCACGCGCGCGTTCTGCCCCCAGTCCGCGTCCGTGGCGCGCACCGTCAGCACCAGCGCGCCCGCCGCGTTGTTCTCCGCCACACGCGCGCTGTACCGCTCCTGCGCGAACACCGGCGCGTTGTCGTTCACGTCCAGCACCCGCAGCGCCAGCACCGCGCTGCTCTGCAGCGCCGGCGACCCGCCGTCGGCCGCCCGCACCGTCACGTTGTACTCCGACACCTGCTCCCGGTCCAGCTCTCTCGCTGTCACCACACGGTAGTAGTCTTCAAAGGATTTCTCCAGTCGGAACGGGGAGCCTCCGTCTAGCGAGCAGCTCACCTCGCCGTTGGTTCCCGAGTCCCGGTCCTGCACGTTCAGAAGGGCTACCACAGTTCCGGACGGGGCACCCTCGGAGATCTCGCTCAGCGCCGATGACACTGTGAGTTCGGGGGCGTTGTCATTCACATCTGTTACGGTAACTGCTACTTTGGCAGTGTCGGAAAGAGCGCCACCGTCTTGTGCCTGCACCTCTAGTTCGTAGGAATCGCCTTCCTCGAAGTCCAGGCTACGCAACAGCGTGATTGCTCCCCTGTCGGCATCCAGCTGTAAAATCTGTGAGGCTTTCTCTGTGATTTTTTTAAACGTGTATTTCACATGTCCGTTCAACCCCTCGTCGGCATCGCTGGCAGTAATGGTGATGAGGGTTGAGCCCACGGGCACGTCCTCGGGCACACGCACCGTGTACTCCGCCTGGCTGAACACGGGCGCGTTGTCGTTCGCGTCCACCACGGTCACGCGGATCCGAGCCGTGCCCGTCCGTGCCGGATCGCCGCCGTCACTCGCCCTCAGCACCAGCTCGTGAAACGCCGCCTCCTCCCGGTCCAGCGCCTTGGCCAGCACCAGCTCGGGACGCTGATCGCCGCCGGGGCCCGCCTGCACGGCCAGCGAGAAGTGCTCGTCACCGCTCAGCTCGTAGCTCTGCAAGGAATTCTGGTCCGCATCCGGGTCATGAGCCTCGGCCAGGGGAAATCGCGACCCTGGAGCTGTCATTTCGCTCATTCTCAGCTCTGTCTCAGCCTCACGAAAGCTGGGGGAGTTGTCGTTAATGTCCGTGATTTCCACTTGTATCCCATAAACCTGCATCTGTCCCTCCACTATAAGTTCACAGCGCAGCACGCATCGCTGCACTCTCTCGCACAGCTGCTCTCTGTCGATCCTCTCTGCTGTCACTAAATGTCCCGTCTTCCCGTGCACAGCGAAATACTGCGTCCGACCTTTGTCCAAGATATGAATGGCGCGATCTCGTATCTCCGGCAGAGGCAGCCCCAGGTCCTTGGCCACGTCGCCCACGAACGAGCCCTTGGGCATCTCCTCGGGCACCGAGTAGCGCAGCTGCCCCCACGCCGCCTCCCACGCCGCCAGCAGGACGGCCCAGAGCAGAGCTCGCTGCCGCCGGCCCCAGCGCCTCCCCGCCGCGCACATCTCCGCTGCGGAACCGCCGGAACCGCAGCACCGCCGATCCAATCCCGCTGACACTCACTGCTCTCAGCTTCGGCACCGTGCGCAGCTGCCGGTGCCTCCGCTTTCCTCCAGAACGGACCAGCACTGCAGAGACGATTGGGGACCGCAGGTTCGGACAGAGAGCGAGCAACCGATCGAGCCGATCCGCAGCGGGCGGGGCTGCAGCGCTCCGAGCTTCCTCTCGCTCCTCTCGGTCAACAGCGGCGCCCGCAGCCTCCTCCCGGCACTGCAGGCACCGAGCGCTGCCCGCCCTGCCTTGCTCCATTCAGGGCACAGTCGCCACGGAGATGTCACTTTCCGTCCAGCTCCGATCTCCTGCCTCCGCATTTCTCCAGCCCATCTCTGCTTTCATCCTCCAGGGTATCACCATCGGGAGGAAGGCAGAGGCATTCCCTGGGCTTGGTTCTTTACCGCACGGGAAACTCAGCACTTACTAATGTCAATATACGTAAATTAAAACACCTATTTCGTATGTTACCCAGCAGCTGATTGTTAATCTTATTCTCTTTTTGTTCCAAAGCATCTTCAACAACAGGCTTGCAGAGACAAATCGGGAAGAGAGACTATCCCGAAGAAACAAAGATATCAGGTTCATTGATACAAACGGGACGAGAGCAATTGCATGCTTCTTGAAGTCAGGGAGCTAATTGTTACACGATTCAGTTATGGGTACAAATAAAGATGCAGCTGAACCTCTCAAGGGAATCTTTCAGGACTTGAAATATTTTACATCCTTTCCTAGTGGATATGCTTAGTGTTTCCTTAGTTTATACAGATTTGTATTTAATCAAGACTTTCTAGGTTTCCTTTTTTTTCCCTAAAATCACTGTGTAGAGCACCGTAATTGGTTAGTAAACTATTCAGCTAAGTATTTCTTAATGACATTTATAAGATATTTGTTCAAGAAAACAACCATGGAACCGTAGAACAAAAGTACAAATCTCGAAAATCTGCTGGCCACTAATCAATGTGCAAATGGCTTGATTCAAGTGCCTAAACCTTTCTCTGGCCAATCTCTTTAATATGGAATTCCTTCATATTTCAGATGTTTATCCTAGTAAATAGAATTACAAAAATTTTCTCCTCTCGATATATTTGAGATCTGCTAAGATCCCCAATATCGTTGTGAGAAGAGGGTAGAAAAAAAAGAAATCCCTGATACAGAAATCTTTCAGCACTCTCACCAGTGTACGAAGTAAAGGTCTTGAAGAGCAAAACAGAACTGCCAGCCTGGACGCATAAACAAACTCATCCTACCTCACTACTGCATTCCCCCTGAAACGGGCGACAATCTCTTCTTTCACTCAGAAAAAAAGACTGAAAGGGACTTTCCACATTCGTTTCCTTTAGAAATGTAAGAGGGAAAAAACAAATTTTAGTGAACGGGTTTGGGTAAAGCTATGCACGAGTTTCAAGCACACCCTTTCTTAACAAATCAGTCAGGAAGGAAATATCTCCAACACCAGATGCCAGTGCTCTCTTTTTTTCCCTTGACTTGGTCATGCAGAATCAGCCATTCTCCCTCCACAGAACACGAATCTACTTTCAATGTTGCTTACACATTGGAATTTATAGAGCTCGAATGCTGAAGACAAAAGCTCGCACCTGAAGCTGAACCTGTTACCGAGGAAGAATCAAGGGCTTCCTGATCTCCATGAACAGGGGATAGCCCGTTCCTTAAATTCAGTCCGTCACAGAGACAGGACTGTGCAACTCACATAAACACGACTCCGGGAAACAAAGGAGAAATTTGGAGAAACGCTGCTACAAGCCGAAAGGAGAGCTTAAGTCAGAGCCTAATACCTGAACCTTTTAGGGAAAAAAAAAGGAAAAAAATCCGCCCCTACGTGGGGATACAGATGACGAATCCCCCCTGACAGCACGAAGAGAACACGCGGGAAACAAAGATGAGATTTCGGGAACTTTTAGAAAAGGAAGACCCTCACGCTTTACAGACCTGCGGTGCGTCGGGATTGGCGGGCGGCTCTCGCACAACGAGGTCACTGCTCGGGCCCGGCTTGTCGCAGGAATCCCCGCCCAGAAGCTCCTCCGCCGACAGGATGGGCACCGGCACCGGCGGCGGCGGCCAAGCGGCCTCGGGCACGGCGCGGGCCGGCGGCGCCACGCACAGGTTGTAGGAGTAGGGCAAGGTGCCCTCGCAGAAGTCGGCCGGGAAGGCGGCGCCGGCCAGCGAGAAGCGCTGCGCGCCCAGGCAGCGCAGCACGGCGGGCGGCCCGGCCCGGCGCAGCCGCGCCAGCACGGCCAGCGCCACGCTCAGCACCAAGAGCGCCGAGAGCAGCGCCAGCGCCAGCACCAGGTAGAACTGCAGCTCGGCCGCCGCCGCCTCCTCGGCGCCCGCCGGCCGCTCGCTCAGCTCCGGCAGCGCCTCCTGCAAGCTCTCGGCCAGCACCACGTGCAGCGTGGCCGTGGCCGACAGCGCCGGCTGCCCGTGGTCCTTCACCACGGCCACCACGCGCTGCTTGGCCGCGTCGCGCTCGCCCACGGCGCGCGCCGTGCGCACCTCGCCGCTGTGCAGCCCCACGCGGAACAGCGCCGGCTCCGACGCCTGCACCAGCTCGTACGACAGCCACGCGTTGCGCCCCGCGTCCGCGTCCACCGCCACCACCTTGGCCACCAGGTAGCCGGCCTCGGCCGAGCGCGGAACCACCTCGAAAGGCGTCGGCGCCGCCCCTCCCGCAGCCTCTCCCGGAGCCGCCGCCGCCGCCGCGGCGGGCCAGAGCACCCTGGGCGCGTTGTCGTTGCGGTCCAGCACGAAGACGCGCACCGTGGCCGTGGAGCTGCGCGCCGGCGAGCCGCCGTCCTGCGCCCGCACGGCCACCGTGAACTCGCGGCACTGCTCGTAGTCCAAGGAGCGCTGCGCGTACAGCGCGCCGCTCCGCGCCTCCACCGACACGAGCGGCGCCGCGCCCGCCGCGCCCGCGCTGCCGCCCGCCAGCCAGTAGCTCACGCGCCCGTTGGCGCCCGCGTCCGCGTCCCGCGCCTGCACGCGCAGCACCAGCGCGCCCAACGCGTTGTTCTCCGCCACGTACGCGCTGTACGCCGCCTCCTCGAACACCGGCGCGTTGTCGTTCACGTCCGACACCTCCAGCACCAGTTCCCTGCTGCTCCACAGCGCCGGCCTGCCCCGGTCCCGGGCCACCACCGTCACGCGGTGCTCGGACGCCTGCTCGCGGTCCAGCGCGCCCGATGTCACCACCTTGTACGAGCCGCCCGGCGACGCCACGATGGACAGCGGCGCCTCTCCCGACAGCTCGCACGATACCTGACCGTTCTCGCCGGAGTCTCTGTCTCGCACTTTTAGCAGGGCCACCACCGTCCCGACCGGTGCGTCCTCGGGCACGGGGCTCGACAGTGACAGAATGGCGATCTCAGGTGCGTTGTCATTCACGTCCGTTATATCGATCTGCACTTCGCAGTGACTGGTGAGCCCGCCTCCGTCTCTCGCTTCCACGCCGAAGATATATTTATTCTTCTCCTCGAAATCCAGTGCATTCGTTGTCCTAACTTCCCCGCCCTCGCTGTCAATAGTAAACAACGCCTTGACGGCCTCCGGGACGCTGCTAAAGGAGTAGGACACTCGCCCGTTAGAGCCTGCGTCAGCATCCGTGGCCCGTACCCGAAGCACTACCGAATCCATCGGCAAATCCTCTGCCACTTGCGCCTCGTAGAGGTTTTTGCTGAACACGGGTGGGTTGTCATTTGCATCCGTCACGTTGACCCGAACCTGGACAGTCCCGGATCTCGTTGGGTCTCCACCGTCTACCGCCGTCAGCACCAACTCAAAGGAACTCTGCTTCTCCCGGTCCAATGCTTTCTCCAGTACTAATTCTGGCAGCGGGCTTCCACCCGGCTTTTCCTGCATGGACAGAGAGAACGACGGATTGGCGGTGAGCTGGTAAGACAGCAGTGAATTGCTTCCTGTGTCTGCATCTCGCGCCATCTCCAGGGGAAAACGAGCACCGGGAGGGATTAATTCACCAATCTCGACGTCCAGAAAAGCCTTGCTGAAGACCGGGGAGTTATCATTCACGTCCTCGATGGACACCTCGACATGGAAAATGTTCAGCGGGTTGTGCACCAGCGCCTCAAAGCTGACGGCGCAGGTCGCCGATTCGCCACACATCTCCTCCCGGTCCAGCCTCTCGTTCACGTACAAGTTCCCGTTCTCCTCATTCACCGCGAAGTATTGCTTCTCCTCGCTCAGCCGCAGCTTGCGCGCCGGCAGCTCGTCCGCGCTGAGCCCCAGGTCCCGCGCCAGCGGCCCCACGAGCGAGCCCCTGCCCAGCTCCTCGGGGATGGCGTAGCGGACCCGCTCGGCCGCCGCCCGGCACCACACGCACAGCAGCAGCAGCAGCAGCGCGGCCAGCAGCGCTCGCCCGCCGCCCGGCCCGCGCCTCTGCCGCCGCCTCACCGCCATTCTCTGCCCGCTGCGCTCGCCGCGCTCCTGCCGACTGCCGCTGCCCTGCCTCCCTTCCAGCCGCTCTCGCCGCCGACAACAGACTCCGCGGGAAGACACCGAGGTCGGCGAGCGCCTCTCACCCCCTCTCGCCGCCGCCGCCGCCGCTGCTGCTGGCGGTGCCGCTGCCGCTGTGGCCGGCGCCGGGCGAGCGAGCAGCCTGCGGGGGCAGGACGCTGCGGCGGCGGCGGCGGCGGCGGCGGCGGCGGCTCCAGCGCCGCTCGGCGGCGGCCAACAGCGACACCCGGAGGCGCCGCCGCGCCACTGCAGCCGCCGGATGGCCGCGCTCAAGGGGGCCCGGCTGGGGGCGGGGTCAGGCCCGGAACGCGACTTTAAATACGTCTAAATCTTAGATACGCTGTTTAATGCTTTTATGTCGTCTTTTTCAGTCGCAACAGATATAGAGAAGCAAAGTTTTATGGCAAAGCAATAAGCAAAGGAACTCCGATTGTCTTAATAATAGCAAGGCACAGCTAAGGAAACAGGAAATTTTATAAATGTCTATAGCCAGGGAAATCTGGAAGTACCCTGTCATGTATCTTCAGTTTTGCTTTCCTGTCTTGGGTCGTATTAAGTTGAGGGATAGTTGAGTCTAAAACAATGTTTTTATCTTTATGCTAAGCATAACAATTCTCTCTTGTATCTGCTTCAGAGAAGTTGCTTCTTTTGCAACTCCCTATTTGAGTACCTGATGACAGAAATGCAAAGCCACCATGAGTCTTTTATAGACCCAAAGAATTCTCTGGATTGACTGGATCCTTTAAAATAATTTAATCCACTCATCAGTCACAGGCAGGGGCATCCTTCACTACACCAGGTTACTGAAAAGCCCATCCAACCTGTCCTTGAAGCCTTCCAATGGTGGCACATCCAGAATATTTGTGGCCAACGCATTCCAGACCCTCACCATCCTCATCATAAAACATTTTGTCTTATCTACCACCTAAAAATGTCTTTCAATCTTTCTTGTAAGTATTCTTTAGAAATTGAAAAGACACAATAAATTCTACTCAAAGCTTTATTTTTTCAGGCTTAAGGACCTGAGTGTTGCCACAGCTTCTACATGGTAGAAGTGCTGCATTTCTTTGACAATCTATGCAGTCAAAGACATGTAGAGGGAGATCACCACGTTCCTCTTGCTGGTCATCCTACTTGTTATGCAGCCCTAGATGCAAGCTGGGCAGCAAGTGGACATCACCAGCTCATGTCCCATTCCACACTCAGCAGTGACCCAAAGCACTTCTCTGCAAGGCCAGCTCTCTTTTTAAACTGGGAATTGCCCTGACCCACCTGCAGCACCTTGCACTTGGCCTTCTTGAACTTTGTGAGGTTTGCACAGCTCTCCTCCTCCAGCTTATCCATAAACATCACCCTGACGTGTCACTAATGAACCCAGCTCAGTGTCAGCTGTGAATTCACTGAGGGTGTGCCTGATGCCATGGTCTGTGAAGGTACTGAATAGCTTTGACCCCAGTGTAGACAGCACAAACTCTGATTTCCACCTGGACATGGAGCCACTCTCTATAACTCTTTGGACATGCCTCTCCAGCCTGTTCCTCAGCCATTTGACAGCCTTTGGGTGTGTGCCCAGCATGGTCTGGGTGATTGGGTGGGAAACACTCTGTCCACATTCTGCCACGGGGCCCTGGTCTGTCCATGGGAATCCTGGCTGGGCTGGGTGGTCACTCTGCGCTTAGGTGACTGCAGCAGAGGCCCTTCTGCATTTCACAGCACAGACAAAATGTTCCTGGGTAAGCACCCCAGGAGTGCTTTTGAAACCCTTCCTCTGTACAGCTGTAAACATCACAGGTGTGTGTGGGAGCAGCACCTGCACTGGGGCAGCTGGGACAGAGGAGCCCTTCCACATGAGATTGAGCTCATGAGAACAGACAAGAGTTACAAACACATGGAAATATACAGACCGGGTTCAACAATGTTTTGTAGGCCACAGTTACTGAGCAGCAGCAGTTCCAGTTTCATGGCACTCCATCAGGCACAAGCACATGTTATGTGTGGCACACTGCAGCAAGGGAAATTACCATTACTTCTTCTATGCTCTCACATACAGAGGTCTCCTGTCTTCCCTCCAATGCTGCACAGCTGTTGGTTTGCTACTGCCCCTTAACATCACTGGCAAAATTTATCATGAGGGAATAAAGCACCATGATCACCTCAGGAAGGAAGGTAAATTTTGCTGCTCACCAGCATTCTGAGAAGAAACCAAAGGATTCTAAACTACATGAATGATTAACAACCAAACTAAAAGATTAGCAGTCATCCAACAGAGATGGCTTATCTAACTAATGGCTCAGAGGAAGTCTCCTGCCCTCTTTTATCACACACGGTGTTCCACAGAGATAATGCTAAGGTGATGTTTACCTCCCTTCCCCACAACAGTAACAGAACTCAAGGTGCCCGCACCTTTCCTGCCTTTCACACCTGCTGTAGCATGAACAAGAGGCACTAACACAGCATGCATTGCTGCATTAAGCAAGGCTGATAATTATAAGGAGGCTTTCACAGAAAGAAGGCAAAGAATTAAAAACAAAACAAAACAAAGCAAAACATATATTAAACAAGCAAGGCAAGGAAGCCTTAGAAGACAAGGGCCAGTTAGAGAAATTCACTGGTAAATCTTCTTGGTCTTCACTTGGAACTGATCTCTGTGAACACCTGGAAGTCACTGAGGCCGACAGGTACAAGTGCAGCCCTAAAGTCTTACACTAGACGGTGTTGAAGTGAAGTTCATTACCAAACAGAGTCATCAGCTCTCAGCAATTCTATTGTGTGACCTCTCAAATATATGAAGCCTCTCAAATATATTGGAGCCTCTTTTTCACTGTCACCCTTCTAAGAAATTCCAACAGAGTCACTTTTTCCTTTTCCTTCACATTCCTCCCACAGAAATTGGTGGTTGAATTAGGTATGTGCTGCCAAACCAGAGTCATCATTTCAAAAGAAGAAGCACTGACCAGCAATGGGTAAAAAGACCAAGACCTTACAGGAACCAAAGACCTGAAAGTCTAATTGCAACTATGAAGACACAATACATCTCTGTGTTCCTGGGAGTTACAAATGAATGATGAAATTTTCATACAGGAATTATAAGCCATTCTACACAAGCATCATGGCTCTACCTGCACAGTCTTTCAGGAAATACTTTACTGCTGGAGGACTGGCATTGTCTTTCAGGATAGGGATACCAGGATCAAAGAAACCAGCATAGACCATGGCAAGGACCTTGGTACAAGGCCTGAACTCAAATCATTTTCTGGCCAAAGTCACACTGACTCATCAATTTTCTGCATTTAAATTCAGTTTCTCAGTCTCCTATCTCTGCATTCACAGACTGTTTTTGCATCATGAGCAACAACCAGCTTCTAATCACATATCAGCCACAGGGAAAAGTGCATTTCATTCAGGCCCATTTGAGGGAAACCTGAATTTAGCTATATCCACCTCCATGGTATGGATGAGAACTGCTCTCCCACCCTGAAAATTACAAGACATCTTTTGGTGTTTCACATTATCACAGAATCATCAAAGTTGGAAGAGACCTTCAAAGTCATCTTGTCCAGACCACCACCACCATAATCACCCTTGAACAATATCTCCAAGCATCACATCCAGAAGCCTCTCAAACACTTTCAGAGATGGTGACTCCACCTCTCTGGGCCTAAGTTATTCCAGTGCCTGACCATTCTTTCAGACAAGAATATTCAAACAGCTGATCTGAACCTCCCCTGGCAAAAATTAGGGCCATTTCCTCTTGGCCCTTCACTTCAGACATGGCAGAAGAGACCAACCCCCACCTCACTACAATCTCATTTCAAGTGGTTAGAGAGAGCAATGAGGTCCTCCCTGAGCCTCCTCTTTTTTGGGACTAAACAACTCCTGTTCTCCTCATGAGCTTCACCAGCTTTTATTTGTTTGCAGGATTGCCAGGCACAATGAGGTCCAGCTTTACTCCTTCACAAGAAACAAACAAACAAATACGACACAAAAAGATTGAGAAATCATCAGAAGTCCATGAACCATAGATCCACATTTCAGATCCTCTCAGCTGTCAGAGGTGCACAAAGGGAATCAGTTTGTAAGAAGTGTTCAGGGTGCTCACACAGGAGCTCACACCATACACCCCAGATACAGTCGTATCTTAGACCCTGAAAACAAAACCCAACCACAGCTTGTCTAAAATCCAGGATAAACTGTAGCTTTACACCTTCTTTTTAGCCACTTCACTCTCCTGCACAGGCCCTGGCTCTGGACAGATGAAGGTCTTTCCCCATCCCAAACACCACACAAAAGGAAAATGAAATCTACAGAGAAATTCTGTTGAAATAAAAGCTGCACACACAACTTCTCCGATCTCAAGCATCACAACAAAGATTATTCTCTTCCTCCCAGTGTTTTGAAGAAATATAAAATGCTTTAAAGACCATAAGTTATTAGCAGATCTAATAAAGACTCAGTCATCAGAGTATCAGCTCAAAGGAAACATCACACATGAGCTCTCTAAAGGCTGGCTGACTTATAACTCCTAAAGCAAAAGAATGCTGAACCCAAAACTAGGCCATTTGCCTCCAAACCACACAATGTAAAAAAAAATTCTCCTTCAGAGTTATTTCCAGACAGCCAAGTTTAAATCCTAGGAATCAAGAAAACATATGCTGTGTTTCCACCAGTACCAGCTCACCCAGTGCACACCCAACAATCCCCTCAAATTCTGCACAACTCACATGGTTACCACAGATCTTCAAAACTGGGCAGAGAGACTCCACCAAATAAATAATAATAAAAAAAAAGCTCAGATGTCTCCTTACTATAGGTAATATTTGACTTTACATAGTGTGCACGCACAACCCAGAGTATTTATTACAGAGACATGTTAAAAGAAGTCTATGAAAGTCTTTTTACAGCTGTAAACATTAAAGCCATGTACAGAACAGCCAGGCAAACACAACAGACCTGATTTTCCACACATTTGCAGAGAGAAAGAATCATCTTCAGATCATCAAAGAGCAAGGAAGGGAACAAACAGCTACAGAAAGGAAGAGATCATGACACAACCTTCTCGATCCTGTAACTAAGAGTATGTAATTACTACAGGGGTTTACTAAGCAGTGAATGCACCAACTGCACTTCCCAAAACTCCCATATGACCTTTCATGATTTATGTCATGAGCCCATATGTAAGCTGGTATATTATACAATTATGACCACCTGCAAACACACACAAAGAACTTCCAGGGCATTTCATACAGCCAGAATTACATGTCTTCTTGCCAAATATTTAGGGAAGGATGACATCCCATTGAACTATACTATGGGTGGGTAATGAAAACTTTAATGAGAAAAAGCATTCCCTTCTGTCCTTCAACAGATCTTCACGCAGAACTACAGGACTCAAATCTCCAATCCTGCACAACCCCAGGGTGGTCTTCAACCCATCTAATTTACAGACACATGACATATAAGGCCCAGTTTCCCAGACCGGTTCATTTCACACCACCAACTTCACACAGATACCTTCAAATCTCTGGATAAAGGAAGCTGCTATTCTCTGCTCACTGCTCTGCTGTGAAAAAACTTCAGACTTCTAAAAGACAAAGGGGAACAGGGCTCCAGGAGAGCCTGGGTCTGTAAATGTCTGTATAGGGGCAATCACCCTCTCCTTATGTCTACCTCTGCACCTTGAATCCTTCCCCTCCCACCCTCACCAAGGCTCTTACCATGACCTGTATTTCATAGCCAAGGCACACCCAGGTCAACCTGACAGAGGTCAGCCTTTAAAGACACCAAACCAAAGAAGCACCTCTGCCATTTCTTCTTCCTGTATCCATCCTCCACATTCAGGCACGCACCAGCGGGTGGCTTTCAAGAGGATCCTTCATCTCCATAACAGTCACACAGACATCATCGAGGGAGAAGCTGTTCCCAGCCCATTCTCCTGTAGGCTTAGACAACTGCAAAGACATTTCCTACTGGCTTCCATTTATACATAAAGACAGAGAAGGGTACAAACCATCAGCAGCGAAGTTGCACTCAGATCTGTCAAGATGACAATACAGACACTCTCACCCCAGTCAAGCAAATGTAAGCTTGGGAAGACACCTGAACCAGCAAAGAACAAAAACTACAACTTAGGACTTATGCAACCCATCTATTCACAACAGCTAATACTGAAAGAATAATGGGCATTACACGTCACAGGACAGAAGCTACTTGGTGCCTGAAGAAACCCCAAAGATTCACACGAACTTATAGCCACCATCAACCTCAACTACATCTAACACCGAAACGAATCCAAAAGCAGAGCAAGGAGCCTTCCTCCACCTCCCTGCAGCAAGAGGCATCAGCGCATCGCACACCGATGCTCTGCCTTATTTGTCAGAATATGTCCCTGCTCAGGACAGAGACCAGAGGGGAAAAGGACAGGGAAGCAGCAGGAGGAAGGGTCACGGACAGAATGCGGCCTGAAAAACTCACCGAGGGAGGAGCTTGATCCGCGGGGAGGGCGCCGGCAGGATCTTCGCCCCCGAGCAGCGGCGCGGGCTCGTCGGGCGGCGGGCGGGCCGGGAGGGTGTCGCAGGAGCTGGCGGCCGAGAAGCGCAGCTGGCTCTTGCGCGAGTCGACCGTGAGCGACACGTCGTGCGAGTAGGACTGCAGGAAGGCGCGCACGCCGTCGATGCCCACGAAGTGCGAGACGGGCACGCCGCGCAAGGCGCCGCTGTCCGGCGGCAGCAGCTGCTGGCGATGCCAGCGGCGCAGGCGCAGCGCCAGCAGCAGCAGCAGGAAGGCCACGAAGAGGCACGACACGGCGGCCACGGCCAGCACGAGCCAGCGCGTCAGGCCGGCGGCCGGCTCGGCCGGCGCCGCCGCCTCGTCGGCCGCGCTGCCCAGCTCGGCCAGCAGCTCGGCCACGCTCTCGGCCAGCACCACGCTCAGCGTGGCCGTGGCCGACAGCGCCGGCCGCCCGTGGTCGCGCACCAGCACCACCAGGCTGTGGCGCGCCGCGTCGCGGGCCAGCGGCGAGCGCGCCGTGCGCACCTCGCCGCTGTGCAGCCCCACGCGGAACAGCCCCGGCTCCGTGGCCTTGGCCAGCTCGTACGACAGCCACGCGTTCTGCCCCGCGTCCGCGTCCACCGCCACCACCTTGGCCACCAGCGCGCCCGCCTCCGAGCGCCGCGGCGCCAGCTCCACGCCCGACCACGCCCAGACCGAGCCCGAGCCCGAGCCCGAGCCCGCCGCTGCGGCCGGCGGCGGGTACAGCACCTGCGGCGCGTTGTCGTTCTCGTCCACGATCAGCAGCCGCACCGACACGTTGCTGCTCAGCGCCGGCGCGCCGCCGTCCTCCGCCCGCACCCACAGCTGCAGCTCGCGCAGCTGCTCGTAGTCCAAGGAGCGCAGCGCGTACAGCGCGCCCGTCTCCGCCTGCACCGACACGTACGACGACAGCGGCGCGCCCCGCACCCGCCCCTCCGCCAGCCGGTAGCGCACGCGCGCGTTCTGCCCCCAGTCCGCGTCCGTGGCGCGCACCGTCAGCACCAGCGCGCCCGCCGCGTTGTTCTCCGCCACACGCGCGCTGTACCGCTCCTGCGCGAACACCGGCGCGTTGTCGTTCACGTCCAGCACCCGCAGCGCCAGCACCGCGCTGCTCTGCAGCGCCGGCGACCCGCCGTCGGCCGCCCGCACCGTCACGTTGTACTCCGACACCTGCTCCCGGTCCAGCTCTCTGGTTGTCACCACGCTGTAGTAATTGCCCTGCGAATTCTCCAGTCGGAACGGGACATCCTTGTCGAGTGAGCAGCGCACCTCGCCATTCGCACCCGCGTCGCGGTCTTCCGCGTGCAGCAGGGCTACCACTGTCCCCGGAGGAGAGTCCTCGGAGATCGCTTTCAGTTGAGAAGTTACTGTGAGTTCGGGCGCGTTGTCGTTGACATCTATCACCGTAATCGTGACTTTGGCAGTGTCGAAAAGGCCACCGCCATCCCGGGAGTGAACCTCCAGTTCGTAGGTATCACCTTCCTCGAAGTCTAGGCTTCGGAGAAGGGTGATTGCTCCAGACTCAGAATCCAGATTAAAAAAACCCAATGCCATGTCAGTCTGTTTCTTCAGTGAGAATTTCACGTGTCCATTCGGCCCCTCGTCAGCGTCCGTGGCCGTGACAGTGACCAGGACAGAGCCCACGGGCACGTCCTCGGGCACACGCACCGTGTACTCCGCCTGGCTGAACACGGGCGCGTTGTCGTTCGCGTCCAGCACCGTCACGCGGATCCGAGCTGTGCCCGTCCGTGCCGGATCGCCGCCGTCACTCGCCCTCAGCACCAGCTCGTGAAACGCCGCCTCCTCCCGGTCCAGCGCCTTGGCCAGCACCAGCTCGGGACGCTGATCGCCGCCGGGGCCCGCCTGCACGACCAGCGAGAAGTGCTCGTCACCGCTCAGCTCGTAGCTCTGCAGGGAATTCCTGCCCGCATCCGGATCGTGAGCATGTGGCAGGGGAAACCGCGACCCCGGGGCTGCCGTCTCGACTATTTTCTCTTCCAGTTCAATGTCTTTGAAGCTCGGGGCGTTGTCATTTATGTCTGTAATTTCCACCTGTATTCCGTATACCTTCATTTCTCCTTCCACTATCAGCTCACAGCGCAGCACGCATGTCGCCACCAGCCGGCACAGCTGCTCTCTGTCGATCCTCTCCGCCGTCACTAAATGTCCCGTCTTCCCGTGCAGAGAGAAATACTGCGTCCGACCTCTGTCTATAATGCGGACGCCGCGGTCGCTGATCTCTGGCAGCTGCAGCCCCAAGTCCTTGGCCACGTCGCCCACGAACGAGCCCTTGGGCATCTCCTCGGGCACCGAGTAGCGCAGCTGCCCCCACGCCGCCTCCCACGCCGCCAGCAGGACGGCCCAGAGCAGAGCTCGCTGCCGCCGGCCCCAGCGCCTCCCCGCCGCGCACATCTCCGCTGCGGAACCGCCGGAACCGCAGCACCACCGATCCAATCCCGCTGCCTCTCAATGCTCTCAGCTCCTCCACCGTGCGCAGCTGCCGGTCCCTCCGACTGGCTCCAGAATGGACCTGTACTTCAGGGAGAATCGCGGACCGCAGGTTCTGACAGGGAGCGAGCAACCGAGCGAGCCGATCCGCAGCGGGCGGGGCTGCAGCGCTCCGAGCTTCCTCTCGCTCCTCTCGGTCAACAGCGGCGCCCGCAGCCTCCTCCCGGCACTGCAGGCACCGAGCGCTGCCCGCCCCGCCTTGCTCCATATCAGGGCACAGTCGCCACGGAGATGTCGCTTTTCGTCCAGCGCCGATCTCCTGCCTCCGCATTTCTCCAGCCCATCTCTGCTTTCATCCTCCACGGTATCACCATCGGGAGGAAGGCAGAGGCATTCCGTGGGCGGGGTTCTTTAACCGCACGGGAAACTCAGCGCTTACTAATGTCAATATACGTAAATTAAAACATAGTTTTCGTGTTTTTTCGTGTTTTACCCAGCAGTTATTGGTCCTCTTATCATTTTTGTTTAAAAGCACCTTCCACAACAGGCTCTCAGAGAGTAATCGGGAAGATACCGCACCCCGAAGAAACAGAGGTACCAGGTTCATTAGCAGAAGCGGGATGAGAGCAATTACATGCTTCTTGAAGTCGGGGAATTAATTGTTACAGGATCCAATTATGAGTACAAATAAAGATGCAGCTGAACCTCTCAAGGGAATCTTTCAGAACTTGAAATATTTTACATCCTTTCCTAAGATACGCATATAGTTTTCTTAGCCTGTTTACACAGATTTGTATTTAATCAAGACATCCTAGGTTTCCTTTTTTTCATAAAATCAATGTGTAAAGCACCCTAGTTCCTTAGTAACCTATTTTTCTAGGTATATCTGAAAGACGGTGGTTGGATATGTGCTCAACAAAATAATCATGGAACGGTAGAACAAAAGTACAGCTCTGGAAATGGTGCTGACCACTAATCAATGTGCAAATAGGCTTGATGCAAGGGCCTAAACCCTCCTCTAGCCAATCTCGCTGATATGGGTTACCTTTATATTTAGATGTTTATCCAAGTAAACAGAATTACAAAAATTTGCTATTCTCGATATACCCGACTCCTACTAAAACCCCCACAATCTTTGTCTAAAGAGGATAGAAAAATGAAAATCTATGAAAAAGAAATCTTTCAGCACTCTCACCAATTTACTAAAAAAGGTCTTGAAGAGCAAAACAGAGAGAACTGCCAGCCAGGTCGCATAAACGGAGCTATCTAGTGTCATTACTGCATTCCCCCAAAAATGGGAGACAATCTCTACTTTCACTCTGAAGAAAAAGTGTGCAAGGAACTTTCCACATTCGTTTCCCCTCTGTATCTATCCGGGACAAAACAAATTTTAACGAACGGATTTGGGTAAGCTATACACGAGTTCCAAGCACTCCCTTTCTGAACAAATCAGTCAGGAAATATCTCCAAGACCGGATGTCAGTGTGCGTTTTCTTTTCCCTCGACTCCGTCATGCAGAACTAGCCATTCTCCTTCCACAGAACACGAATCTGCTTTCAATATAAGTCACACATTCGAATTTCTAGAGCTCGAATGTTGAAGACAAAACCTCACGCCTAAAGCTGAACCTGTGACCAAGGAAGAACCTATGACCAAGGAAGAACCTACTCTCCATGAACAGGGAGATAGCCCGTTCCTTAATTCACTCCGTCACAGAGACGAGACTGTACAACTCACATAAATACGACTGCGGGAAACAAAGAGAAACACTGAGAAACGATGCCACTGGCAGAAAGGAAGGCTATAATCAAAGCCTGTCACCAGAAGCTATACCCGAAGAAAAATAAAAACATTCCGCTGCTACGTAATTGTACAGATGATGACTACCCACTGAAACCATGCACAAAATACCAGGGCAAAAAAGACGAGGTTTCGGGAACTTGTAAAAACAGAAGAAGCTCACACATTACAGACCTGCAGTGCGTCCGGCTCGGCGGAGGACTCCCCCGTCACTGCTGTATTGCTCAGGTTCGGCTTGTCGCAGGAATCCCCGCCCAGAAGCTCCTCCGCCGACAGGATGGGCACCGGCACCGGCGGCGGCGGCCAAGCGGCCTCGGGCACGGCGCGGGCCGGCGGCGCCACGCACAGGTTGTAGGAGTAGGGCAAGGTGCCCTCGCAGAAGTCGGCCGGGAAGGCGGCGCCGGCCAGCGAGAAGCGCTGCGCGCCCAGGCAGCGCAGCACGGCGGGCGGCCCGGCCCGGCGCAGCCGCGCCAGCACGGCCAGCGCCACGCTCAGCACCAAGAGCGCCGAGAGCAGCGCCAGCGCCAGCACCAGGTAGAACTGCAGCTCGGCCGCCGCCGCCTCCTCGGCGCCCGCCGGCCGCTCGCTCAGCTCCGGCAGCGCCTCCTGCAAGCTCTCGGCCAGCACCACGTGCAGCGTGGCCGTGGCCGACAGCGCCGGCTGCCCGTGGTCCTTCACCACGGCCACCACGCGCTGCTTGGCCGCGTCGCGCTCGCCCACGGCGCGCGCCGTGCGCACCTCGCCGCTGTACAGCCCCACGCGGAACAGCGCCGGCTCCGACGCCTGCACCAGCTCGTACGACAGCCACGCGTTGCGCCCCGCGTCCGCGTCCACCGCCACCACCTTGGCCACCAGGTAGCCGGCCTCGGCCGAGCGCGGAACCACCTCGAAAGGCGTCGGCGCCGCCCCTCCCGCAGCCTCTCCCGGAGCCGCCGCCGCGGCGGGCCAGAGCACCCTGGGCGCGTTGTCGTTGCGGTCCAGCACGAAGACGCGCACCGTGGCCGTGGAGCTGCGCGCCGGCGAGCCGCCGTCCTGCGCCCGCACGGCCACCGTGAACTCGCGGCACTGCTCGTAGTCCAAGGAGCGCTGCGCGTACAGCGCGCCGCTCCGCGCCTCCACCGACACGAGCGGCGCCGCGCCCGCCGCGCCCGCGCTGCCGCCCGCCAGCCAGTAGCTCACGCGCCCGTTGGCGCCCGCGTCCGCGTCCCGCGCCTGCACGCGCAGCACCAGCGCGCCCAGCGCGTTGTTCTCCGCCACGTACGCGCTGTACGCCGCCTCCTCGAACACCGGCGCGTTGTCGTTCACGTCCGACACCTCCAGCACCAGCTCCCTGCTGCTCCACAGCGCCGGCCTGCCCCGGTCCCGGGCCACCACCGTCACGCGGTGCTCCGACGCCTGCTCGCGGTCCAGCGCGCCCGATGTCACCATCTTGTACGAGCCGCCCGAGGAGGCCACGATGGACAGCGGCGCCTCTCCCGACAGCTCGCACGACACCTGAGCGTTCTCGCCGGAGTCCTGGTCCCGCACGTTTAGGAGAGCCACCACCGTGCCAGCCGGCGAATCCTCGGGAACCGGGCTGGAGAGCGACAGCAGTGTGATCTCTGGTGGATTGTCGTTCACGTCCAGCACCTCCACTTCCACCTTGCAGTGGGACACCAGACCGCCTCCGTCCCTTGCCTCCACCAACAACGCGTAACCTCGCGTCTCCTCGAAATCCAGCGTCTCTTTCAGCGTGACCGCACCAGTCTCGGCTTCTATAAAGAATTTCTGAAGTACCTTGGCCGGCGTTTCCCCGAAGCCGTAGGTAATGTGGGCGTTAGTGCCGGCATCGGCATCAGAGGCAGAGACGTTTAACGCAATTATTCCCGGAGGCGTGTCCTCACGCAGGCTGACGCGGTAGCGGTCCTGCGCGAACACGGGTGGGTTGTCATTGGCGTCGGTGACGTTGATCCACAGCTGGGCGGTGCCAGTACGGGGCGGGTCTCCGCCATCCAGAGCCGTCAGCGTCAGTTGGAGGCTCGGCTCATTCTCTCGGTCCAGCGGGTGGCGCAGCACCAGCTCCGGGAACATGGCGCCATCCTGGCTCTCCTTCACCTCCACCGCAAAATACATGTTGGCCTCCAGCTCGTAGCCCTGCAGGGAATTACTGCCCACGTCCGCGTCGTCAGCCATGCCCACGGCAAAACGGGCACCGGGGGAAGTAAATTCGTTGATCTCCAACTGAAATTTGTCTCGCCGGAAACGCGGCGCATTGTCATTCACGTCCTGAATGTCCACCTGGACGTGGAAAATGTTCAGAGGGTTGTGCACCAGCGCCTCGAAGCTGACGGAGCAGGTCGCCGACTCGCCGCACATCTCCTCCCGGTCCAGCCTCTCGTTCACGTACAGGTTCCCGTTCTCCTCATTCATCCTGAAGTATTTCAGCTGCTTCTTGCCGGCAGACGCCACCTGCAGCTTGCGCGCCGGCAGCTCGTCCGCGCTGAGCCCCAGGTCCCGCGCCAGCGGCCCCACGAGCGAGCCCCTGCCCAGCTCCTCGGGGATGGCGTAGCGGACCCGCTCGGCCGCCGCCCGGCACCACACGCACAGCAGCAGCAGCAGCAGCGCGCCCAGCAGCGCTCGCCCGCCGCCCGGCCCGCGCCTCTGCCGCCGCCTCACCGCCATTCTCTGCCCGCTGCGCTCGCCGCGCTCCTGCCGACTGCCGCTGCCCTGCCTCCCTTCCAGCCGCTCTCGCCGCCGACAACAGACACCGCTGAAAGGCAGACAGTCCGCTCGGGCTTCCTCTCGCCGCCGCCGCCGCTGCTGCTGCTGTTGGTGCCGCTGCCGCTGTGGCCGGCGCCGGGCGAGCGAGCAGCCTGCGGGGGCAGGACGCTGCGGCGGCGGCGGCGGCGGCTCCAGCGCCGCTCGGCGGCGGCCAACAGCGACACCCGGAGGCGCCGCCGCGCCACTGCAGCCGCCGGATGGCCGCGCTCAAGGGGGCCCGGCTGGGGGCGGGGCTCGGCGGCTGCACCGGCCCCGGGGGCTCTCCCCGACTGGAATCCGAGTGCCCTAGAGTGGAAATGCCTCTGGAGTATATGTTCCAGTGTCTCATTGCCCTCATTAGAAAGCATTTTGTCTAATCAAAACTAACCCTCTTTCGGTGTTAATCCATTGCTCCCTGTGTCATCCTGCAGGCAACACATAAATGTCTCTGCAGACCCTGCTATAATGTCCCTAAATCTTTCTTATAAGCACTTTATGGATTAAAGAACTGAAATGCTTTCTCTTCAAAACCCAGTTTTCTGAGGTTGTAGGACGTGAAATTTGTCAGATCTTCTTAATAACAGAGATCACGCAGCTATTAGACAATTTTTGTGGTCCAAGAAATGTAGAGGAGAACAATCCACCACATCCTGCTGGCCATACTATTTGTTTCAGAGATCAGGAGACTCCCTTCCCGGGCAGCAAGTGCACATTGTCAGCTCATGTCCCATTTGTCACTCACCAGCACCCCCAGATTATTCATTGTGAGGCTCTTCCCAGTCCCCCACTCTCTGTTTAAATTACAATTTACCCTGAACCAGGTGCAGGACCATCCGCTTGGCCTTGTTGAATTTCATTATGTTTGTATGGGCCAACTTCTCCACCTATCAAGGTTCCTTTAGCTGCCCTCCCTGTTAATTCAGCCCTGTGTCCTCTTCAAATTTCCCAAGGGTCTGCTAAATCACATTGTTTATGAAGATAACTAAGTGCTATTGTTCCCAGTATGGACCCTTGAGGGACTGGTTTCCACTTGGACAATGAACCATTGACTAGGACACTTTGGATGCAGCCATTCAGCCAGTTATTCACCCACTTAACAGCCTCCAGCATGTTCTGGGGCACCTTATGGGGGACACCCTGCTCACATTCTTACACCAGCCCTTGTTCTGTTCATGGAAATGGCTGGGCTGGGTGGCCACTCTGCCCTTAGTGGACTGCAGCAGAGACGCTTTTGCATTATTATGCTACAGACAAAATGTTCCTTGGTGAGCATATACCTGCTTGTGGAACTCCTCCTCTTTACAGCTTTAAACATCACAGGAGCTTCACCCACACACAGAGAACCAGAATAGATGTGACCTTCACTTTAGATCAGACACCCTGAGGTTCAGATCATGACAAGCAGCAATGCAAGAGTAAGAAACATATAGAAGTTGAAGTGCAATAACATTTTGTGCATCTCACTCTACAGAAGCAACTCCACCCCACAGTACTCCATAAGGCACAAACTTCTAATGTCTATGACATGTGACAAGCAGGGAAATTACCAAGTTCTTCTATAGGCTCACACACAGAGCTCTCCTGTCTTCCTTGCAACACTATTCAGCTGGCAGCTTTGCTTGTGACCATTTCATCATTAGTGACATTTATCATGAGATGATAACGCACTACAATCACAACAAGAGGGAAGGTACTCCCATACACTTGGTACATGTCTGCTCACCACCATCCTGGGAAAAAACTGAAGGATTCTAAACCACATGAATGATAAGAAGCCAAAATAAAGGATTAGCAATCATCCATCAGGGAACGGCTCATCAAATTAAAGTTTTAGGAGAAATCTTCCCCTCTTTTATCATGGACACTTTTCCACAGAGATATGACTTCTAACAAGGTCATATTTACATATATTTCTCCCAACAATAACAGAACACCAAGTCACTCTCACATGTCCTGCCTTTCACTCCTCCTTAAGCAAGACCCACTAATGTATGATACATTTATAAAGGAGGCTGTGCTTATAAGTAAATCCACATATGCAGAAAATGAAGTGAAAAAACCCCAACAACCCGTAAATCAGACAACCAAGAGGAAGCAATAGAAGACAGAGTTTGTGGGAGATGCTCACCAGGAAGTTTTCTAGGTCTCTACTACAGCATTGAAATTATTTCCTGAGAGCATTATGAAATTGTTGAAGTCTCAAGCTGCAAGTGTGGTCCTGAAGACTTTGGATTACATAACAGGGGGTTTATTTAAAGAATTAGTCATCATCTCTCAGCCAGTCTTTTCTACTATATGGCCTGTTCACTTTGCACAATTACAAAACCATTATTTTAAACAGCTTCTCATGTGCCTCTTTCTCAAGCTCAGTCATCTGAGAAAGTAAAGCAGACTCTCGTTTTCCTTTTCCTTAATGTTCACACACAAAATTCTGTCCTAGGTGGCTGAAGTAAGGATTTGGTGAAAAACAACATACATGGTTTGAAATTCAAAAGTAGTGACCAGAATAGTTAAAATTAGGCACGACCTTCCAGTAAACCAAGACCTCAAAAAAACCTACTTCCAACTCTCAAGAAACCTTCAACATATGCCAAATTTTTGTCTGTGTGTTGACCCCAGGGAAAAGACCCTTAGGGAAAGATTTATCCCTTAGGGAAAGATCTTAGGGAAAGATTTATCATACTTTCAAGGTATGCATGAAAACTGTTCTCCCTGCTGGATTATTATAAGATGTATTTTGTTGTGCTCAGGATTGCCAGGCACAATGAGGATCAGTTTCACTCCCTGGCAAAACAGAAACACTAACATAAAATCCCAACCAAAATACTAACAGACAATCAATAAAATCCAGACCAAAATACAAACAAAAAAAGCAACCATACAGAAAAGAAGAATGGGAAACCACCAGAAGTGTGTAATTCATAGCTCCACCTTTCAGATGATGTCACTGTAGTAGGAAACTAGAGGAAACAGGTTTGTGGCAAATTCACAGGAGGCTCACACAGGAGCTCACACCATAGATCCCAATCATGGAAAATTCATTGGTGACAAAAAGAAAAAGTTTGGAATTGCATCTGTTGCCCTGTAAAGACTCAGACAAACTGAACAACTGAACTTCTCCACTTGCCCTTTCAACCTTTCAAACTATACCTCGGTGACCTCTTCCACTGGCCCTGTCTCTGGGCACATGGAGTTCTTTCTGTCCAAACATGACACAACAGGAAAGTTAAATCTGCAGGCAGACACCATTAAAAGAAACCCTGCACACGAAGCTTCTCTGATCCCAAGAATCACGACAAAGATTATGCTGCTCATCCCAAGAATTTGACATATGTGAAACCCTATAAAGGGCAATCAGCAGCTCAATTGAAGAACCAATCATCCAAGTATCATCTCAAAAGCAGCTTTTTCAGCACATGGGCTATTTTGAAGGCGTGTGACTCTAATCTTAATGCAAAGGAATGCTGAACCCAGAACTCAGCCATTTGAGTCAGAATAAAGAAGTATCAAAAATAAGAAAATTTTGGACTTATTTTCAGAAATTTGAACTGAAACTTGAGAGGCACATATGGAACAGTGTGACAGTTGTAACAGATCTGATTTTACACCCCCTGGCAGAGGTAAAGGCAGATCTTCAGATCATTAAAAGAGTAAGATAAGAAATAAGCATCTGCAGCAAGGAAGAGATCACAACACACTTTCCTAGATCATGCAACTTAAACTGGGCAATTAATTCAGATATTTAGTAAGCAGTAAATACACACTCTGCTCTTCCCACAGGTCCCATGTGACCTTTGTCATGTGTAAATAATTCGCTATTAAGGTACACAATTCTAATGACATGCAAACCCATTGGAAGAGTCTCTATGAGCTTTCCATACAGCTGGAATACATGTCTTCTAGCTACACATTTCATGAAGAAAAACCTCACACTGCATGAGACTAGAGATGAAAAGCAAAGGAAGAAAGCATTTCCTTGCAACATTCAACAAACCCTCGAGGTCCCAGGACTCGAATCTCCAATCCTTCACAACATCCACGGTGCTTTTTGACACATCTAATTTATAAACATTTGAAATATAATGCCCAGTTTCCCAGATCACGTCACCAACTTCACACAGATACCTTCACATCTACGGATAAAGGAAGCTGCATTTCTCTACTCTCTGCTATTCTGTGAAGAAACCTCAGACTTCTAAAAGGAAAAGGAGTGAGAGCTCCAGAAGAGACAGGGTCGGTCGATGTTTTTATAGGGACAATCGCCCTCTCCTTGTGTCTCCTCCTGCGCCTTGAATCCTTTCCCTCCCACCCACGCCAAGGCTCTTGCCATGACCTGTATTTACAGCCAACCCACATCAGGCTCCATTTGACAGAGTTCAGCTTTGATAGACAGGATATCAACAAGTATCTCAGCTATTTCTTCCTGTATTTTCCCCTCCACATGCAGCAACACACAGGCTTTTCAAGCAGTCACAACTTTCAAGACGATCCTTCGTCTTTTCTGGCAGAAAGATACGGTAGAACAAGTTGTTGCCGGCCCATTCCCCAGCAGGATGAGATGAATGGAAAGACATCTCCTACTGACTGCATTTACACGTAAAGGCTGAGAAAAGTACAAACGATGAGCAGTGAATTTACACATGGACCTTACGTGACTAAAATACAGAGAATTACACCCGACTAAAGAAAATGTAAAGTCGGGAAAACTCCTGAACGAGCTAAGAAAAGCAATTTGCAAAAAATCCAACACATCTGTTCAGAAGAGCTAATACTGAAAGGAGCATGGGTATTGCACACGTCAGGGCACAGAAACGACGGGGTGCCTGAAGAAACTTCAAAGCCTCTATCGAAGCTCTAGCCACCATCAACCGCAATACGCCTTCCTCTCCAAACACCTGGAAGTGAGAACACGGACCCGTCCTCTACCTCCCTGGAACAAGAGAGAACACCTTTCAAGATGGCATTGAAAAAAGCTCCACTACCCCTACCAACAAACCTCCCTACACAGGATACCGAACACGGGGGAAGCAGAAGAGTAGAATAGAAGGGGGAGGTTTTAGAAAAGAAGTGCGGAACAAAAAACTCACCGAGGAAGAGGCGGGGTCCGAGGGGAGGGCGCCAGCAGGGTCCTCGTCGCCCCCGAGCAGCGGCGCGGGCTCGTCGGGCGGCGGGCGGGCCGGGAGGGTGTCGCAGGAGCTGGCGGCCGAGAAGCGCAGCTGGCTCTTGCGCGAGTCGGCCGTGAGCGACACGTCGTGCGAGTAGGACTGCAGGAAGGCGCGCACGCCGTCGATGCCCACGAAGTGCGAGACGGGCACGCCGCGCAAGGCGCCGCTGTCCGGCGGCAGCAGCTGCTGGCGGTGCCAGCGGCGCAGGCGCAGCGCCAGCAGCAGCAGCAGGAAGGCCACGAAGAGGCACGACACGGCGGCCACGGCCAGCACGAGCCAGCGCGTCAGGCCGGCGGCCGGCTCGGCCGGCGCCGCCGCCTCGTCGGCCGCGCTGCCCAGCTCGGCCAGCAGCTCGGCCACGCTCTCGGCCAGCACCACGCTCAGCGTGGCCGTGGCCGACAGCGCCGGCCGCCCGTGGTCGCGCACCAGCACCACCAGGCTGTGGCGCGCCGCGTCGCGGGCCAGCGGCGAGCGCGCCGTGCGCACCTCGCCGCTGTGCAGCCCCACGCGGAACAGCCCCGGCTCCGTGGCCTTGGCCAGCTCGTACGACAGCCACGCGTTCTGCCCTGCGTCCGCGTCCACCGCCACCACCTTGGCCACCAGCGCGCCCGCCTCCGAGCGCCGCGGCGCCAGCTCCACGCCCGACCACGTCCAGACCGAGCCCGAGCCCGGGCCCGCCGCTGCGGCCGGCGGCGGGTACAGCACCTGCGGCGCGTTGTCGTTCTCGTCCACGATCTGCAGCCGCACCGACACGTTGCTGCTCAGCGCCGGCGCGCCGCCGTCCTCCGCCCGCACCCACAGCTGCAGCTCGCGCAGCTGCTCGTAGTCCAAGGAGCGCAGCGCGTACAGCGCGCCCGTCTCCGCCTGCACCGACACGTACGACGACAGCGGCGCGCCCCGCACCCGCCCCTCCGCCAGCCGGTAGCGCACGCGCGCGTTCTGCCCCCAGTCCGCGTCCGTGGCGCGCACCGTCAGCACCAGCGCGCCCGCCGCGTTGTTCTCCGCCACGCGCGCGCTGTACCGCTCCTGCGCGAACACCGGCGCGTTGTCGTTCACGTCCAGCACCCGCAGCGCCAGCACCGCGCTGCTCTGCAGCGCCGGCGACCCGCCGTCGGCCGCCCGCACCGTCAAGTTGTACTCCGACACCTGCTCCCGGTCCAGCTCTCTCGCTGTCACCACGCGGTAGTAGTCGTCAAAGGATTTCTCCAGTCGGAACGGGACGTCCTTGTCGATCGAGCATCGCACCTCGCCGTTAGCCCCGGAGTCTGCATCCCTCACGTGCAGCAGAGCTACCACAGTTCCCGAGGGGGCGTCTTCCGAGATCTCAGTCAGTGCCGAGCGCACGGCAATCTCTGGCACATTGTCATTGACATCTGCCACTGTCACCACGACTTTTGTCGTATCAAAATGGCCTCCCCCATCCTGCGCCTGCACCTCTAGTTTGTAAGAGTTGCCTTCCTCGAAGTCCAGGTTACGCAATAGCGTGATCGCTCCCGTGTCGCTATCCAGATGGAAAGCCTGCGAGGATTTCTCTGTGATTTTCTTAAAGGAGTATTTAATTTCCCCGTTCAGACCCTCGTCTGCGTCTGTGGCCGAAATGCTCAGGAGGGTGGAGCCCACGGGCACGTCCTCGGGCACACGCACCGTGTACTCCGCCTGGCTGAACACGGGCGCGTTGTCGTTCGCGTCCAGCACCGTCACGCGGATCCGAGCCGTGCCCGTCCGTGCCGGATCGCCGCCGTCACTCGCCCTCAGCACCAGCTCGTGAAACGCCGCCTCCTCCCGGTCCAGCGCCTTGGCCAGCACCAGCTCGGGACGCTGATCGCCGCCGGGGCCCGCCTGCACGGCCAGCGAGAAGTGCTCGTCACCGCTCAGCTCGTAGCTCTGCAGCGAATTCCGGCCCGAGTCAGGATCATGAGCGTCTGTCAGTGGAAACCGCCACCCCGGGGCTGTTGTTTCTATCACTTTTAGCTCTGTTTCTGCCTCCCTGAAGCTTGGCGCGTTGTCGTTAATATCCATGATTTCCACCTGTATTCCATAAACCTGCATTTCCCCCTCCACTATCAGCTCGCAGCGCAACACGCATTGCTGCACACTCTCGCACAGCTGCTCTCTGTCGATCCTCTCTGCTGTCACTAAATGTCCCGTCTTCCCGTGCAGAGAGAAGTATTGAGTCCTACCTTCGGAGACAATGCGAACACCTCGATCTCGGAGCGCCGACAGCTGCAGCCCCAAGTCCTTGGCCACGTCGCCCACGAACGAGCCCTTGGGCATCTCCTCGGGCACCGAGTAGCGCAGCTGCCCCCACGCCGCCTCCCACGCCGCCAGCAGGACGGCCCAGAGCAGAGCTCGCTGCCGCCGGCCCCAGCGCCTCCCCGCCGCGCACATCTCCGCTGCGGCGCCGCTAGCACCGTAACACAGCCTGCGGATCCTGGGCACAGATTTAGAGCCGACTCGCCGCTCCAGCCGCTCCCAGCTGTCCGTCCGCCTCGCTTCACCACGGCTCCGCACTGCCGGGGCGATCGCAAACCGCCGGTCCGCCGAGCCAGGAACCGAGCGGGTCCGTAGCGGGCGGGGCTGCAGCGCTCCGAGCTTCCTCTCGCTCCTCTCGGTCAACAGCGGCGCCCGCAGCCTCCTCCCGGCACTGCAGGCACCGAGCGCTGCCCGGCGCTGCCTTGAACATGGGCAGCTCGTGACGTGGGGGTGACACAGTCGTCACTGAGTCGCGGGGTCCCGTTCAGCCGGGACGCTTGTGCTTTTGTCCAGCAGATCTCGTCTTCGATCCTTTAGCTGATCGCGACCAGACGTCAATTATAGAACTCCTGTGATTCTACTACATTTACCGCATTGGAAAATATTTTTGAAATGCTGGTTTATGACAACGTTCTTTTAATATGGCATCTAGAATATTACAGTTATTACCCTATTCGTTCAAAAATTGTCATTGACATCTGCCACAGTGACCACGACTCTTGTCATATCAAAACCCGTATTTCTGATACGAATGGCACAGCTTTTGCATCTTTCTTGCTTGATATATTTTATATCTGCCTTTTTATAAATCAAAAAGGCATCTGACTGGAATGTCATCAGTGTCATTCGTCTACCAAACCCCACCATGCCAGACTACGGTGATGATGATCCCCGCTCGAAGTGAATCTTTCTAAAGTACTGACCTTCCTTACGGACTTTGTAAGTTTTCACTTGGACACCGTCGGATGCTCTGAATCAACTGTGCTGTTTTACATTCTCCAACAATCACTCTCAAATTGCTCATTGTAGCCTGGAATACTACAGCTCGTGGTTACACACATGACACGATTACACAGTTATTTCTTAGAGAGCAGCACCAGCCAGGCACAGGAACTCGGTGATCCATTCCAAAATAACCCCAAAACCCAGGATAAACCAAATGTTTTTTTGAAACAAGAGGCATACGAATAGGAAACAGATTCTGAAGTGCAAAACCGAGGTTTATGCTTTTGAAGATCTATTCTATGACTGAGCTTCAGCTAAATAATGAAATAAAGAAGTACGTCCCACAGTGTAGCCATCTGCTCAAAGCCTCAAAAGATGGGAAAGCACACGGCAGAGGAACAAGCTGTAAATTCCTTTTCACGGATCCCCACGCACTTCCTTTGGAAGTCCAACATCTCAAGAGCATTAAACGACAGAGTTTTACCCAGCTATAAACCAGGTCCAAGTATATTGCTTTCGGAAAGACAGATTCCAGAAAGCATTTCATTTTATGGAGTAAAGCAATTCCTAAAAATTCAGACGATATTCATCAACAAATATCCTCAGCCAAACCCATATGTGTGACGAATCAAAAGAGGAGTATCAAAACACTTCTAACATTTTACTCAGAAGAAGCAGAACAGCAAGAATCTACTCACTGAGCCTACAACTGTGAATTTTACATTTTTTCTTCTGATATCCCACTCTGCACCTTCACTGCTTCCTTCAATACAGAAAACTACAACCGAGGATGGAAAAAAAAAACCCTGAACAAATAACCAACCAGGAAACCAAATAAACAGCAAGGCAGAAGAAAGATATCTGCAGTGAGAAATAATGCCTAGCATCCTGGAATAAGTAACCTGTCCCACTTAGGCTCCCCGTTCTGCAAAAACCTAAGCCCAAAATATGACAGACACTGTACTACATCATCATGAAGGAACAAACTTTCATGGCAAAAATAGCTACACTTCAAGGGAAAAAAAATCCCATTCCAAACGTGAAGTCCTTTAACATAAGTCTGCATTAAAACAGCAGTGTTCTGTAAAAAGAATTGACAATGACATTCTAGAGGGGAAGAAAACAACTTTACAAATATCGGGGAAAGCCAGGCCTGGATATAATTTATCCATCCCACTACTGCTGCCATTTTTGTACTAGCCTTTGCAAAAGACAGAAAGACACACAGCCGAAATTAGAAATATTCACTACGAAGGAACAATCTACAATATTTACTTGTGAAACAGCAGTCCCAACCATTTCACATCAGATAAATAATTCCTCGACAGTAATAGTCACCCTCAATAAAGCTACCATTTTCTACAGCAGCATACCTACAAAACACGGGAGGATAAAGAGAAAGGGCTAGGGACCATAGATAATTTCGTGATTCATGAAATCACAGGAACGGTTTCTTTGCCAGGCCCATGGCAAAAGAGCATTAACCACCCATCTGACGAAGAGGTCCACAGTATAAATTTGGAAAAAAAGAGAAAACAAAAAATCTCCAATACCATTAATTTACCGAGCTCACTGCAAAAAATATATATATGGGAGAGGCAGTCAAAGTCCCAAATTAAACCAGAAACTGAAACCACCGAAGGAGACCGAAACATCTCGGGGAAACAGTGGGGAAGGAAAATGAAGGTTTAAAAGGTTCAATGCGAACAGACCTGCGGTGCGTCGGGATTGGCGGGTAACTCCACCCCTACGGCGCTGCTGTTGGAGCTCGGCTTGTCGCAGGAATCCCCGCCCAGAAGCTCCTCCGCCGACAGGATGGGCACCGCCGGCGGCGGCGGCGGCGGCCAAGCGGCCTCGGGCACGGCGCGGGCCGGCGGCGCCACGCACAGGTTGTAGGAGTAGGGCAAGGTGCCCTCGCAGAAGTCGGCCGGGAAGGCGGCGCCGGCCAGCGAGAAGCGCTGCGCGCCCAGGCAGCGCAGCACGGCGGGCGGCCCGGCCCGGCGCAGCCGCGCCAGCACGGCCAGCGCCACGCTCAGCACCAAGAGCGCCGAGAGCAGCGCCAGCGCCAGCACCAGGTAGAACTGCAGCTCGGCCGCCGCCGCCTCCTCGGCGCCCGCCGGCCGCTCGCTCAGCTCCGGCAGCGCCTCCTGCAAGCTCTCGGCCAGCACCACGTGCAGCGTGGCCGTGGCCGACAGCGCCGGCTGCCCGTGGTCCTTCACCACGGCCACCACGCGCTGCTTGGCCGCGTCGCGCTCGCCCACGGCGCGCGCCGTGCGCACCTCGCCGCTGTGCAGCCCCACGCGGAACAGCGCCGGCTCCGACGCCTGCACCAGCTCGTACGACAGCCACGCGTTGCGCCCCGCGTCCGCGTCCACCGCCACCACCTTGGCCACCAGGTAGCCGGCCTCGGCCGAGCGCGGAACCACCTCGAAAGGCGTCGGCGCCGCCCCTCCCGCAGCCTCTCCCGGAGCCGCCGCCGGTGGCGCGGCGGGCCAGAGCACCCTGGGCGCGTTGTCGTTGCGGTCCAGCACGAAGACGCGCACCGTGGCCGTGGAGCTGCGCGCCGGCGAGCCGCCGTCCTGCGCCCGCACGGCCACCGTGAACTCGCGGCACTGCTCGTAGTCCAAGGAGCGCTGCGCGTACAGCGCGCCGCTCCGCGCCTCCACCGACACGAGCGGCGCCGCGCCCGCCGCGCCCGCGCTGCCGCCCGCCAGCCAGTAGCTCACGCGCCCGTTGGCGCCCGCGTCCGCGTCCCGCGCCTGCACGCGCAGCACCAGCGCGCCCAACGCGTTGTTCTCCGCCACGTACGCGCTGTACGCCGCCTCCTCGAACACCGGCGCGTTGTCGTTCACGTCCGACACCTCCAGCACCAGCTCCCTGCTGCTCCACAGCGCCGGCCTGCCCCGGTCCCGGGCCACCACCGTCACGCGGTGCTCCGACGCCTGCTCTCGGTCCAGCGCGCCCGATGTCACCACCTTGTACGAGCTGCCCGGCGATGCCACGATGGACAGCGGCGCCTCTCCCGACAGCTCGCACGTCACCTGACCATTCTCGCCGGAGTCCGGGTCATTCACGTTCAGCAGGGCCACCACGGTACCGGCCGGAGCGTCCTCGGGCACTGGGCTCGACAGTGACAGAATGGTGATTTCGGGCATGTTGTCGTTCACGTCCAGCACCTCCACTTCTACTTCACAGTGAGCTACCAAACCGCCTCCATCCCTCGCTTCCACCAGCAGTGTATAGCTTTTCGTGTCCTCAAAGTCCAGCGCCTCATTCAATGTGATCGTCCCGATCTCTGCATTCACCAGGAATTTCTGAAGCACCTTAGCCGGCATCTTCCCGAAGCCGTAGGTTATGTGGGCGTTGTTACCGGCGTCCACGTCGGAGGCAGAGACGTTGAGAACTGTAGAGCCTGGAGTTGTATCCTCACGCAGTTTCACGTGATACCGGTCCTGCGCGAACACGGGTGGGTTGTCATTGGCGTCGGTGACGTTGATCCACAGCTGGGCCGTGCCAGTACGGGGCGGGTCTCCTCCATCCAGAGCCGTCAGCATCAGCCGCAGACTCTGCTCGCTCTCCCGGTCCAGCGAGTGCCGCAGCACCAGCTCCGCGGATTTGCTGCCGTCTTGCCGGTCCTTCACCTCCACCGTGAAGTACCCGTTGGCCTCCAGCTCATAGCTCTGCAGCGAGTTACTGCCCACGTCCGCGTCCTCGGCAACACCCACTGCAAATCGGGCACCAGGAGGCGTAGATTCAATAATTTCAAAATACATGTTGTCCTTAAGAAATCGGGGCGCATTGTCATTCACGTCCTCGATGGACACGTCGACGTGGAATACGTTCAGGGGGTTGTGCACCAGTGCCTCGAAGCTGACAGAGCAGGTCGCCGACTCGCCACACATCTCCTCCCGGTCCAGCCTCTCGTTCACGTACAGGTTCCCGTTCTCCTCATTCATCCTGAAGTATTTCAGCTGCTTCTTGCCGGCAGACGCCACCTGCAGCTTGCGCGCCGGCAGCTCGTCCGCGCTGAGCCCCAGGTCCCGCGCCAGCGGCCCCACGAGCGAGCCCCTGCCCAGCTCCTCGGGGATGGCGTAGCGGACCCGTTCGGCCGCCGCCCGGCACCACACGCACAGCAGCAGCAGCAGCAGCGCGGCCAGCAGCGCTCGCCCGCCGCCCGGCCCGCGCCTCTGCCGCCGCCTCACCGCCATTCTCTGCCCGCTGCGCTCGCCGCGCTCCTGCCGACTGCCGCTGCTCTGCCTCCCTTCCAGCCGCTCTCGCCGCCCACAACAGACACCGCGGAAAGATACCGAGGTCGCCGCGCAGCCTCTCGCCGCCGCCGCCGCTGCTGCTGCTGGCGGTGCCGCTGCCGCTGTGGCCGGCGCCGGGCGAGCGAGCAGCCTGCGGGGGCAGGACGCTGCGGCGGCGGCGGCGGCGGCTCCAGCGCCGCTCGGCGGCGGCCAACAGCGACACCCGGAGGCGCCGCCGCGCTACTGCAGCCGCCGGATGGCCGCGCTCAAGGGGGCCCGGCTGGGGGCGGGGCTCGGCGGCTGCACCGGCCCCGGGGGCTCTCCCGACCGCAAACAGAGCAGAAGCCCTCTCCTTATGCGACTCTAAAGGAGATTAAATCTGACAAGGCGTTTTAGGTACTTTTAACTCATCTGCTTTTGTCGCAGTGAACAATCGGAAGCTAATATTTATGGCAGAGTAATAAAGTTACCTGCTCTTATTAAAATGAAGGTAGAACTATTACAAAAAGAAATGACAGTATAGCTAGGGAAGACTTTAAAGGCTCTTTATTACTCTAGGATATTTCTAATTGTTATATTTATCAGAAAAATACCTACAAGATAATAGTTGTAGTAGTGTGGAATAGTCAATAATATTCAGAAACACATGGAAGGAAAAGTAATTTCTATCATGTCATAGTTTGGGTGTGAAGGAATCTTGATGGTCATGTGGTCCACACCTCTCTAGTCAGGTTTCTCAAAGCCCTGAACCCTTTCAAACATGGTACATCAGTATCTTCTCTGGACAATGTGTTCCTATGTCTCACCACCCTCATGGAAAAACATTTTACCAGGCTAAACCTATCTCCTCTCAGATTCAAAACATTGACCTTTTCCTATCAAGATGGGCCTTATCAGAAATCTCTCTCCATATTTCTTTTACTCATTTTATATCGTAAACATCTCAGTAAGTTCTTCACAGCACTTTTTCACCTCTGGCTGAAGAGCTTCACTCTGCCCATCTATGTGGCTGAGGTGTTCCATCCCTTTGAGAATTTCTGCTGTCCCTCTCTGAACATACTCTGACAGGTCTCACTATAGCACAGTGAAGACAGAAAATTACAGAATCACAGAATGACAAGGTTGAAGAGACCTTCAAGATCATTGAGTCCAATCCAGCCCCAACACCTCAACTAAATCATGGCACTGAGTGCCACATCCAGGCTTTGTAAAACACATCCAGGGATGGTGACTCCACCACCTCCCTGGGCAGACAACTCCAGTACTTGTTTACTCTTTCCATTAAAAACTTTTTTGCTAACATCCAGCCTATATTTCCCTAGGCACAGCTCAAGACTCTCTCCTCTTTTTCTGTCAGTTGCTCCTCCCCTGTCCTTCTGGCCCCACTATTGGTTATCCAGCCCAGAATGTGAGCCACTTCCTGGCCTGCAAGAATTCCCTTCCAGCTCATATCCCTTTGTCACCCACCAGGACCCCAAGTCCTCCTCCATAGGCCAGCTCTCAATCCCCCAAGTTTGTACTGAAAGGGGATTGCTCTGACCCAGGTGCATGATTTTGCACTTGACCTGGTTGAACTTAATGAGGCTGACATGAGCCCACTCCTCCAGGCTGTGCAGGTCCCTGGGGATGACATCCCATCCTTCTGCTGAATCGGTGGCACCACTTAGCTTGGTGTCAGCTGCAAACCTGTAGAGAGCACTCTCAATCCAATCAGCTGTGTCACTGATGAAGATACTGAATATATTGGTCCAAGTACAGGCCCTTGAAGGCCCCACACATTGCTAGTTTCCTGTGGGCATTGAGATACTGTCTACAACTCTGAGCTCCACCTGCACTTGGACAATAGGAACAGATGGGACCTTTCATGTGGGATCAGATACCCTGAGATCACACTCAAACCAGAAAGCAAGGCAAGAGTTTTTTCTTGAGCAGAAGCAAAACAAATCAGATGGTACACATCTAATTTCATTCTATGAGGTAATCATCAGCTCTTACGTGTTCTTTATCCATAATGTGACCTCTTAACTTCCCTACAAATAAAATTCTCTAAATGCAAACACCTTATAATGGGCTTTGCTCCTATAATATGGGAAGATATGAGAGACTCCTATTAGCTTTTTCTTTATTTTCTTCATGCTAAAAATCTTGGTTTAGACTAATAAGGTGAGTTTTTGCTGCAAAACAACATTTGGATTTTCTAATGAAAAATGCTTTTTCTCCAGAAACAGGGAAAATGAACCATGACCTTGAAGGAAACAAAGGCCTAAAAGGAAGTGTAATTACAACTGTGAGCAAACCATGTATCATAATGTTCCAGGGACACAGAAGAGGATAAAGGAGGATCCTCACAAGAACCACAGGCCATTCTACTCAGACATCATTGTTGTAGATACCCACATTCTAATACCTCACTGTCAGATGACTGCCATTGCCTTCCAAAACAGGAAATTTGGGATCATAACACAAATGGCACAGGCCTTGGCACCAGGAATGAATCCAAACCAATGCTCATCCAGAAACACATTGGCCCATCCATGTTCCTCATTCCATGCACCTTCCTTGCTCTGCATGCACAACCTCAGTTGCACTACAGGCAGTACACTACGTTTGGCTGTACATCAGCCACGAGCAAAAGAACATGCAATCCAGTGATATTCATGGGAAATATAAATGTATCAAAGTCTTTCTACTGGCAGCTGAACACCTTCATAGGTGAACATAGATGGGAACAACTCCCACGACCTGATAATCTGAACAGATCTCTGCTTTAAGGGACTATCAGCCAAGCAAAGGCCTACTTGTAGAACATAAGAAACGAGGAAACAATAGGAAAGCCACAGAGGTTAAGAATCATGGCTTAACATTTCAGACTATGTCAAGTGGAGCAGGCACACAGGAAGCAGCATCTACCTTGCAAGAAGTACACAGGAGGATCACAGAGGACTTTACGCCAAAGACCACAGGCGTGGCTCTCTAAGTAATTCATTTGGAAAACAAGAAAATGCACAGAACCATAACTATGGGAATAAAACCCAGAGATATTGAATGTTTATACCAACCTCCTAGACAGTTCAAACTACACCACGGCAAACTCTTTTACCTGCCTTGTCTCTATGCAGACAGAAAGCTTCAGTGCTCAAACAGGGACTTCTTTGCAAACAGACACCATCAAAGTCATGTTTCCCACACGACTTCTCCTCATGGAGAATAATGATCACAGCACAGATCCACACAGGTGAACTTCTTTGTTCACACTCAGTTCAAGAAATGTGAAATGAACAAGACCCCAAACCAGAACTTCCAATCAAAACTAGCATCCCACGCCCTACATTCTTCACACACAAGCAGTTTAAATCCTAAACAAAATGTCAGCACTTACTTCATATGAGCAAGATGCATTAATAACCTCTGAAGGTCGGTCAAGGATGGGGAAAGCTCAGAACACCTAAGACAAGACTTTACCTCACAGTTTTACAAGGACATACACCTGGAAAAGTCTCAATTCTTAGACACAGAATTTCTGAAGCATAATTGCATTTTCATGGGTATGTCTGCAGACAAGTTCATGCATCTCTGTATCTTTTTGGGAGGCAGGAAAAGGGGGAATTCTCTAAGTCACACAGGCCTTGGCACCAGGATTGCTGAGAAAGCACACCGAGCCAAGTGGAACATGCAAACCCTTCCTTTCCTGCTCTGAGGCCAACCTCTCACTGATCTTCCACTGACTTCTCACCATGAATATCTGACAAGAAAGAGTATTTCTTAAAGTGATGTTTTGCAGAAAGACATTTATGAAAGCCTTTTTTTTAAGATTTGAAAACATGAAAAGCACACATAGGTCAGACAGACGACTCTAACAGATGTCTTCTTGACACACTCTCAGAGACAAAGGCCCAGTTTTAGCTCATTAAGTCAAGCAAGGCAACAAATGAACACATGCATAATGGAAGGGATCTTCCCATACAGTTCTAGATTATGGCCTAGATTATGGGTAGCTACATAATTCCACTATTTATTAAGCATTTAGTAAAGTGTTTGATCTTCCCCAATCTTTCATTATGATATTTGTTACAAATTTAGGTTGCTAAGATTGATGAAAAGATGCAAACTCATAGAAGAACCTCCCAGGGCTCCCTGTACAGGTGGAAAAAGATGTCATCCAGCTAAACACTTTGGGATGACAAAACTCACATTGCATGATCCTGCAGCTGGGCATTGCTCAGGGAAAAGAGCAAACCATATGTCTTGTGCATTTTAAGAGACTTTCACAGACAGCTCCCAGGACACTTATGTCCAGCCCTTTGAAACTTATATAGGGTCCTCTGACCCTCAGAAGTTGCAAGAACATGTCATGAATCTCCCAGATGTACAGAAAAAAAGCCCTGTAGAGTGCACCATGATCAGGCCATGGACATTCACCAGGTGGGGAAATACCTCCCTCAGCAAGCTTCAATATCTTCATATTTCAGTAGCAGGTACTCAAGCAGAGTATCCACTTGGTAAAAAGTCAAGACAACCTTCACCCTGGAGCTCACAAGGGAAAATGTACTGAACCATCATTGCAGGCCTCATTTAACAACTAAGACAAACCGAATTTGTATCTCAACTTTACATATTTCAGTTATTTCTAATCACACCAGAGCACAGGTTTTTAGTTGCTCTATCTTCATGAGACACCATGAGGGAAAAGTGGCACACACAACTTCTCTTTACTGAGAACAAGGATCACATCATGCATGCATACAAAGATATATCTGTGCTCATCATGATGTGTCAGAACTCAGGACATCCCTCTGGGAGTCTGGAGTTGCTGGGACCCCTGCCAGGGTGCTCAGAGACCCTGGCACACAGCCCAGAACACCAGTGGGTTCGATTATGAACCGTGGAGCAAATTGCCAGCTTTACATGAAGATCTAAAGCCACAGCAGTTTAAATAGTGTAATAATACAGTTATCACAGGGTGTAAATGTAGCTTTTGGGATTTTTAGTATAGGGGTTTTTGGGAACAAGATGGAGGGATTTGGGCGTGTCTAGCCTTTCTTTTTCTTCTTCTCTGCCTCCATCTTCAGTGGTGATGTTGGCACTTTTGCATTGGTTTAGAGTAGAAGCTCACTGTCTAACATAGGTGATAGGTATTGGAAAAAAATTGTAAACATGTTACAGGTAGCTTTTAGTATATAAAGATAACACTGCCCTGGGGGCAGGCAGAGTGCCTGGGACTGTCCTGCTGAGAGGACCTTGGCTGGGCAGGAGGAAAATTTTATAGATAAGATTTACTAAACAACTCCAAGACCGAAAACTGAAAAGCTTTGACTCATCCTTTCAATGCACGGGCTGAAGCAGAGACTTTTAACACATCTCGGGGTGGCAAAGCCCTGCTTTCATCCAAGAATGATGCTTCAAAGAAATTTAAAATGTCCTGAACTGATTAAGCAATATGCACATCTGATTAAAACCCAGTCATCAGAGTAGCAGCTCAGAGACACCATCATCCTGCTTCAGCATACTGTGTAACTTGGAAGATAGGTTAGTCTCAAACCTTGATGTTCCCTGTGCACTGACACTCAATAACTGCCACTGACAGGAAATATCACACTACAACAAAGCAGACTGATGAGCAACTGCTTGACCAGAAACATCTGAGAAATGCAATATCAAAAATAAGATATCTTTAGGCTCATTTTTAGCTCATAACAACAAAGCAAGCAGAAAATAAGAGGTCAGAACCAACTCTTCTAGATTATGGCACTTGGAGTAGAGACATCATCTCAGTCTTTGGCAGGGAATGAATACAGGGTATCCTCTTCACAAAGCTCACATTAGGGCAATTGCCATAATTGCACAACTAAGCTATTAGTTACAAAAATCACATCAGCCAGCAAACACACAGGATGGAACACCCAGGGCTCCCAGTACAGCTGGAATAAAATCTTCTAGTCAAGCATCTTTGAAGACAGAAGTCACCTTCTGGCCTAGGCCATGCTCTTTAACACACACCATCACACCATGGACTTCACACACAGAGCTATCTTTACATCTCTGTAATGAAGGTGGAGGATACATCGGTTTGGTCATTAGAGAACTGTGCAGAAATCTCCAGCTTCTGGAAGGCAAAGAGAAGAAACCTTCTAGAAGAGGCTAATATGGTGAAAATCTGTACATGGACATTCCTCTCCCTCCTCACCCTGTCACCTGCAACCTGAATCTGTGCCCTTCTGCTCTAGTACAGCTCTTGCCATAAGAGGGATTTTCAAGCCAAGGCATATCCATCCTTAAAAAAACCAAATTCATAAGACATGACATCAGCAAACCATCTCTGCTATTTCCCCCAGAGGCCCTTCATATGCAACTAGATGCATTCCTCCAAAAGATCCAGAAAGGTCAGAACACAGATGAATGCAAAGATTGTTCTGGCTCACTGAATTATCATGAGAAAAACTAAAGGAATAGAAAAAATGTCAGTATCTCATTCAAGAGGATATCATTCCACTCGAGCACAACGGCAGTCGGGAACAGAGCTGATTCTGCTAATAACGGGAAATCCTCTTAACTGACAATACATCTCTTTGGAGGAATTACCACAGAGAAGACTATATTATATAGGTAAAGTGACAAAACGAGAAGGGATGTAGCAGAGGATAAAAATCAAAGACCCGATAAAACAGCGCAGCCGGGAACAGCATCGCTTATATTTCCTCCAAGAACTGACTATACTTCACCATCCCGTAGCAAGACGAAGCAAAGCAACGCCGATCGAATTTTTGCCTTCGCGCATGAGTAACTCACCGTGAGTGAGCCGGGGTCCGCGGGGAGGGCGCCGGCAGTGTCCTCGACCCCGAGCAGCGGCGCGGGCTCGTCGGGCGGCGGGCGGGCCGGGAGGGTGTCGCAGGAGCTGGCGGCCGAGAAGCGCAGCTGGCTCTTGCGCGAGTCGGCCGTGAGCGACACGTCGTGCGAGTAGGACTGCAGGAAGGCGCGCACGCCGTCGATGCCCACGAAGTGCGAGACGGGCACGCCGCGCAAGGCGCCGCTGTCCGGCGGCAGCAGCTGCTGGCGGTGCCAGCGGCGCAGGCGCAGCGCCAGCAGCAGCAGCAGGAAGGCCACGAAGAGGCACGACACGGCGGCCACGGCCAGCACGAGCCAGCGCGTCAGGCCGGCGGCCGGCTCGGCCGGCGCCGCCGCCTCGTCGGCCGCGCTGCCCAGCTCGGCCAGCAGCTCGGCCACGCTCTCGGCCAGCACCACGCTCAGCGTGGCCGTGGCCGACAGCGCCGGCCGCCCGTGGTCGCGCACCAGCACCACCAGGCTGTGGCGCGCCGCGTCGCGGGCCAGCGGCGAGCGCGCCGTGCGCACCTCGCCGCTGTGCAGCCCCACGCGGAACAGCCCCGGCTCCGTGGCCTTGGCCAGCTCGTACGACAGCCACGCGTTCTGCCCCGCGTCCGCGTCCACCGCCACCACCTTGGCCACCAGCGCGCCCGCCTCCGAGCGCCGCGGCGCCAGCTCCACGCCCGACCACGAGCCCGCCGCTGCGGCCGGCGGCGGGTACAGCACCTGCGGCGCGTTGTCGTTCTCGTCCACGATCTGCAGCCGCACCGACACGTTGCTGCTCAGCGCCGGCGCGCCGCCGTCCTCCGCTCGCACCCACAGCTGCAGCTCGCGCAGCTGCTCGTAGTCCAAGGAGCGCAGCGCGTACAGCGCGCCCGTCTCCGCCTGCACCGACACGTACGACGACAGCGGCGCGCCCCGCACCCGCCCCTCCGCCAGCCGGTAGCGCACGCGCGCGTTCTGCCCCCAGTCCGCGTCCGTGGCGCGCACCGTCAGCACCAGCGCGCCCGCCGCGTTGTTCTCCGCCACACGCGCGCTGTACCGCTCCTGCGCGAACACCGGCGCGTTGTCGTTCACGTCCAGCACCCGCAGCGCCAGCACCGCGCTGCTCTGCAGCGCCGGCGACCCGCCGTCGGCCGCCCGCACCGTCACGTTGTACTGCGACACCTGCTCCCGGTCCAGCTCTCTCGCTGTCACCACGCGATAGTATTCATCAAAGGACTTCTCCAGCCGGAATGGGACATCCTCGTCAAGGGAGCATCGCACCTGGCCGTTGGCCCCTGAGTCCCGGTCCTGTACGTGCAGCAGGGCTACGACGGTCCCTGCCGGGGCATCCTCAGAGATCTCACTAAGCGCCGACGACACTGTGAGTTCGGGGGAGTTGTCGTTCACATCTGTTACGGTAATCAAAACTTTGGCAGTGTCGGAAAGGTCTCCCCCGTCATGTGCCTGCACCTCCAGATCATAGGAATCGCCTTCCTCGAAGTCCAGGCTCCGCAGTAGTTTGATATCTCCAGTGTCGCCATCCAACTGGAAAATCTGTGACGCTTTCTCTGTGATTTTCTTGAACAAGTATTTCACGTGTCCATTCAGCCCCTCGTCGGCGTCATTGGCTGTGACGGTGACGAGGACGGAGCCCACGGGCACGTCCTCGGGCACACGCACCGTGTACTCCGCCTGGCTGAACACGGGCGCGTTGTCGTTCGCGTCCAGCACCGTCACGCGGATCCGAGCCGTGCCCGTCCGTGCCGGATCGCCGCCGTCACTCGCCCTCAGCACCAGCTCGTGAAACGCCGCCTCCTCCCGGTCCAGCGCCTTGGCCAGCACCAGCTCGGGACGCTGATCGCCGCCGGGGCCCGCCTGCACGGCCAGCGAGAAGTGCTCGTCACCGCTCAGCTCGTAGCTCTGCAGGGAATTCCGGCCTGAGTCAGGATCATGTGCGTCTGGCAGGGGAAACCGCGACCCCAGGGCTGTCGTTTCGCTCACTCTCAATTTTTTTTCTGCCTCCCTGAAGCTCGGCGCGTTGTCGTTAATGTCCATGATTTCCACTTGGATCCCATAAACCTGCATTTGTCCCTCAACTATCAGCTCACAGCGCAGCACGCATTGCTGCACTCTCTCGCACAGCTGCTCTCTGTCGATCCTCTCTGCCGTCACTAAATGTCCCGTCTTCCCGTGCACAGCGAAATACTGCGTCCGACCTTTGTCTAAGATATGAACGCCGCGATCTCGTATCTCCGGCAGAGGCAGCCCCAGGTCCTTGGCCACGTCGCCCACGAACGAGCCCTTGGGCATCTCCTCGGGCACCGAGTAGCGCAGCTGCCCCCACGCCGCCTCCCACGCCGCCAGCAGGACGGCCCAGAGCAGAGCTCGCTGCCGCCGGCCCCAGCGCCTCCCCGCCGCGCACATCTCCGCCGCGGAACCCCCGGCACCGCAGCACCGCCGATCCAATCCCGCTGCCACTCAATGCTCTCAGCTTCGGCACCGTGCGCAGCTGCCGGTGCCTCCGACTGGCTCCAGAATGGACCAGTATCTCAGGGAGGATCGCGGACCGCAGGTTCGGAGAGAGAGCGAGCAACCGAGCGAGCCGATCAGCAGCGGGCGGGGCTGCAGCGCTCCGAGCTTCCTCTCGCTCCTCTCGGTCAACAGCGGCGCCCGCAGCCTCCTCCCGGCACTGCAGGCACCGAGCGCTGCCCGCCCTGCCTTGCTCCATTCAGGGCACAGTCGCCACGGAGACGTCACTTTTCGTCCAGCGCCGATCTCCTGCCTCCGCATATCTCCAGCCCATCTCCGCTTTCATCCTCCAGGGTATCACCATCGGGAGGAAGGCAGAGGCATTCCCTGGGCGGGGTTCTTTAACCGCACGGGAATCTCATCGCATAGTAATGTCATTATATGCAAATTAAAACATATATTTAGTATTTCACACTGTAGATTATTATTAATCTTATCCTTTTTGTTCAAAAGCACCTTCAACAACAGGTTCTCACAGAGAAATCGGGAAGATACCATACCCCAAATAGCAGAGGTATCAGGTTCACTAACACAAGTGGGACGAGAGCAATTGCTACTTCTGGCAGTCATTCTAGGTTTTAATTTTTTCCTGAAATCAATGTGTAAAGCACCCTAGTTCGTTAGCAAACTATTAATCTAAGTACTTCTAATGATGTTGATACGATTTATGTTCAGAAAAACAATCATGGAAGCGTTGAAGAAAAGTACAAGTCTTGAAACTGTGCTGACCATTAATCAATGTGCAAATGGGCTTGATGCAAGTTGTCTAAACCCTCCTCTGGCCAATCTCGCTGATATGGGTTACCTTTATATCTCAGATGTCTATCCTAGTAAACAGAATTACAAAAATTTTCTGTTCTCGATATACCCGACTTCTGTTTAAACCCCTAACATCTTTGTGGAAAGACGGTAGAAAAATAAAAATCTCTGAACAGAGATCTTTAAACACTCTCACCAAGGTATGAATAAAGATCATGAAGAGCAAAACAGAACGAACTGTAAGCCAGGACACATAAAGGAAGACATTTAGTCCCGCTACTGCATTCCACTCCCCCGAAACAGGTGACTATCATTTCTTTCACTCAGAAAAAAGAGCGAAATGAACTTTCAACATTCGTTTCCTTTCTAAATCTAACAGGGACAAAACAAAGTTTAACGAACGGCTTAGGATAAAGCTATACACAAGTTCCAAGCAGGCCCTTTCTGACAAATCAGTCAGGAAGGATAAGTGGTCAACCCCAGATGTCACTGCTTCCTTGTTTGTTTGTTTTTGATTTGAGACCATCAGGCAGAAATAGCCAATCTCCTTCCACAGAATACGAATCTGCTTTCAATGTTGCTAACACATTCGAATTTTTAGAGATCGAGTGTTGAAGAAAAAACCTCGCACCTGAAGATGAACGTGTGACCAATGAAGAACCAAGTCCTCTCTGCTCTGCAAGAAATGGGGATAGGCCGTTCTATAATTCAGTCAGTCACAGAGACGGGACTGTGCAACTCACATAACCACGACTCCGGGAAACAAGGAGAAACATGGAGAAACGAAGCTACTTATCAAGAAGAAAGCTCAAGTCAGAGCCGGTAATCTGAAGCTGTTACCGAGAAAAAATGAAAAATTTCCGCTGCTAGGGGGAAATACAGATGACGACCCCCCACTGAAAGCATGCACAGAATACCAGGAGAATAAACATGATGTTACAGAAAGCATTAAACACCAGAAAAATCTCACGCATTACAGACCTGCGGTGCGTCGGGATTGGCGGGCACCTCTGCCTCGACAGCGATGCTGCTGGAGCTCGGCTTGTCGCAGGAACCCCCGCCCAGAAGCTCCTCCGCCGACAGGATGGGCACCGGCGGCGGCGGCGGCCAAGCGGCCTCGGGCACGGCGCGGGCCGGCGGCGCCACGCACAGGTTGTAGGAGTAGGGCAAGGTGCCCTCGCAGAAGTCGGCCGGGAAGGCGGCGCCGGCCAGCGAGAAGCGCTGCGCGCCCAGGCAGCGCAGCACGGCGGGCGGCCCGGCCCGGCGCAGCCGCGCCAGCACGGCCAGCGCCACGCTCAGCACCAAGAGCGCCGAGAGCAGCGCCAGCGCCAGCACCAGGTAGAACTGCAGCTCGGCCGCCGCCGCCTCCTCGGCGCCCGCCGGCCGCTCGCTCAGCTCCGGCAGCGCCTCCTGCAAGCTCTCGGCCAGCACCACGTGCAGCGTGGCCGTGGCCGACAGCGCCGGCTGCCCGTGGTCCTTCACCACGGCCACCACGCGCTGCTTGGCCGCGTCGCGCTCGCCCACGGCGCGCGCCGTGCGCACCTCGCCGCTGTGCAGCCCCACGCGGAACAGCGCCGGCTCCGACGCCTGCACCAGCTCGTACGACAGCCACGCGTTGCGCCCCGCGTCCGCGTCCACCGCCACCACCTTGGCCACCAGGTAGCCGGCCTCGGCCGAGCGCGGAACCACCTCGAAAGGCGTCGGCGCCGCCCCTCCCGCAGCCTCTCCCGGAGCCGGTGGCGCGGCGGGCCAGAGCACCCTGGGCGCGTTGTCGTTGCGGTCCAGCACGAAGACGCGCACCGTGGCCGTGGAGCTGCGCGCCGGCGAGCCGCCGTCCTGCGCCCGCACGGCCACCGTGAACTCGCGGCACTGCTCGTAGTCCAAGGAGCGCTGCGCGTACAGCGCGCCGCTCCGCGCCTCCACCGACACGAGCGGCGCCGCGCCCGCCGCGCCCGCGCTGCCGCCCGCCAGCCAGTAGCTCACGCGCCCGTTGGCGCCCGCGTCCGCGTCCCGCGCCTGCACGCGCAGCACCAGCGCGCCCAGCGCGTTGTTCTCCGCCACGTACGCGCTGTACGCCGCCTCCTCGAACACCGGCGCGTTGTCGTTCACGTCCGACACCTCCAGCACCAGCTCCCTGCTGCTCCACAGCGCCGGCCTGCCCCGGTCCCGGGCCACCACCGTCACGCGGTGCTCCGACGCCTGCTCGCGGTCCAGCGGGCCCGATGTCACCACCTTGTACGAGCCGCCCGAGGACGCCACGATCGCCAGTGGAGCCTCTCCCGACAGCTCGCACGACACCTGACCGTTCTCACCCGAATCTGGGTCGTTCACATTCAGCAGGGCCACCACGGTGCCCACCGGTGCATCCTCGGGAACTGGGCTCGACAGTGACAGAATTGTGATCTCGGGGGCATTGTCATTCTCGTCCATGATGTCGATTTGCACTTCGCAGTGATCAGTGAGCCCACCGCCGTCTGCCACCTCCAAGCCAAAAACGTATTTATTCTTCTCCTCAAAATCGAGTGGACCCACCGTCTTGATCTCTCCACTCTCACTGTCGATAGCGAATAATGAGGACACATCCTCTGGGACGTTGCTGAAGGAATACGAGACTCGCCCATTTGAGCCCTCGTCTGCATCCGTGGCCCGCACCTGCAGCACCAGAGAACCCGCCGGCAGATTTTCTGCCACTCTCGCCTCGTAGATGCTTTTACTAAATAGGGGCGGGTTATCATTTGCGTCTGTCACGTTGATACGAATCAAGACAGTCCCAGACCTCGCAGGTTCCCCGCCGTCCACTGCTATCAGCACCAGCTCAAAGGAACCCTGCTTCTCTCGGTCCAGCGATTTCTCCAGTACTAATTCTGGCTGCTTCTTTCCACCCGGCTTTTCTTTCACTGACAGTGAGAAGGATGGGTCACTCGTGAGTTGATAAGTCAGCAGCGAGTTGCTTCCTGAGTCTGCATCTCGTGCCATTTCCAAAGGAAAACGAGCACCGGGAGAGATCCATTCACCGATCTCGACGTCCAGAGCAGCTTTGCTGAAAACTGGGGAGTTGTCGTTCACGTCCTGAATGTCCACCTGGACGTGGAAAATGTTCAGAGGGTTGTGCACCAGCGCCTCGAAGCCGATGGAGCAGGTCGCCGACTCGCCGCACATCTCCTCCCGGTCCAGCCTCTCGTTCACGTACAGGTTCCCGTTCTCCTCATTCACCGTGAAGTATTTCAGCTGCTTCTTGCCGGCAGACGCCACCTGCAGCTTGCGCGCCGGCAGCTCGTCCGCGCTGAGCCCCAGGTCCCGCGCCAGCGGCCCCACGAGCGAGCCCCTGCCCAGCTCCTCGGGGATGGCGTAGCGGACCCGCTCGGCCGCCGCCCGGCACCACACGCACAGCAGCAGCAGCAGCAGCGCGCCCAGCAGCGCTCGCCCGCCGCCCGGCCCGCGCCTCTGCCGCCGCCTCACCGCCATTCTCTGCCCGCTGCGCTCGCCGCGCTCCTGCCGACTGCCGCTGCCCTGCCTCCCTTCCAGCCGCTCTCGCCGGCCACAAAAGACACCGCTGAAAGGCAGACAGTTCGCTCGGGCTTCCTCTCGCCGCCGCCGCCGCTGCTGCTGCTGGCGGTGCCGCTGCCGCTGTGGCCGGCGCCGGGCGAGCGAGCAGCCTGCGGGGGCAGGACGCTGCGGCGGCGGCGGCGGCGGCTCCAGCGCCGCTCGGCGGCGGCCAACAGCGACACCCGGAGGCGCCGCCGCGCCACTGCAGCCGCCGGATGGCCGCGCTCAAGGGGGCCCGGCTGGGGGCGGGGCTCGGCGGCTGCACCGGCCCCGGGGGCTCTCCCGACCGCAAACAGCCAGAGCAGAAGCTCTTCCTTCATTCCACTCCAAGGCCTTTCTATCTGAGATGTGCTGTCGGCTGCTTTCAAGGCATTATTTTTAGTCACATTCTACAGTCAAAAGGAAATATTCATGGCACCCCACTAAGGAATGGAATTCAGCTGCTCTTAATAAAATCTTGGCCTATTTACAGTAGCCGTGAAAGATTATATAGGGAAGACTTCAAGAGATTTTTCACACTTTAGCACATGTCTTGAATTTTTATTCATTACTTGAGATATATTTTGTATGAGATATGGATCAGCCTTAAGCATAGTGAGCAACCCCCATGCCTATGTAGCAGAATAACATTTACTCTTTTGTTTCTGACTCATGAAAGTTGCTTCATCTGGGTTGTTTCTTTCATCCATATCTGAGCACCTAACAATGGAAAGTGCAAAGGAACACTGAGCCCTTCATAGAGCAAAACAGTACTTTCAGCTTCCAATTTAAACGTTTCTTTAAAGGTCATTTAATTCACACCTCTGCCATGGGCAGGAGCACTCTCGGCTAGACTTGAACATGAGAGGCATATCCACAAATTTTCTTGGCAATATCTTCCATTTCCTCACAACCCACATTGGAAAGATTTCTCATAATCAAAACCTCGCTTCTTTTACTTAAAAACATTTGAATGCTCTCCTATGACCACTGGCACTCATAAAAAGAACTGTGTCCACATTTCCTATAAGCTTATTCGTTAACTGAAACCACAAAAATACAGTGATAAGGCTACACATATGCATCATTTCTCTATGCTTGAAGACCCAAACTGCCTAAATCCTTCTGCATTGCATAGATGTTCCAACCCTCAGGCCACTTCCATGATCCTTCTAGGAACTCTAGCATGTCCATTGGGATATTGGCCCAAGATCTGCCTTTAGTCTGGGCTCTCATAAAGCGTTTAAAAGGGGGGAAAGACCTCTCTCGACCAAGCAGAGTGCTTGTCATGCAGTGCAGGACACAATTCCAGCAGCAGCTGCCCATGGGCAGATCATGTCCCACCTTATCACCCACCATTAACCCAAAGCACTTCTCTGCAAAGCTCTTCCCTATCCCCCACTCTCTCTTTCAACTGGGGATTGCCCCAGCCCAGCTGCAGGACCTTGCACTTTGATCCATTTCATGATGGTTGCACGGGGCCACTTCTCCAGCCTGTCCCTGGCTGCCACCTCTGCCCTGCCGTGAATCAGCTCCAGTTGGTGTCAGCTGCAAATTGCCTGAAGGTGCCTCAATCCCTTTGGCCATGGAGGTGCTGAACAGACCTGGGCCCAGTCAGGGCCCACATGAGATCAGACACCCTGAGGCTGAGCTCATGACTACAAGCAATGCCAGAGTCAGAAACACATGGAAATGGACAGATGCAAGAACATTTTCTAGGCCTGCCTTGCTCTACAGAAGTGACTCAAATCACCCTGGACTCCAGCAGGCCCAGCCTGGTGTTATCTGTGACATGTGACAAGCAAGGCAGTGACCGAGTTCTTCTCCAGCCTCACACACTGACCTCCCCTCTCTGCTGTTTCTTCTATGCCAGGCCACTGTGAGGTTCTGCTTGTGGCCATCTCCTCACTGCTCAAATCTCTCATCAGATGATAATGCACTGTAGCTACAGCCAGAAAGGAGGTACATTTCTCTCCTCATCACCATTATGAAAAGGAACTGTAGGATTCTAGAGCACAGAAATGATAAATAATCATAATAAAAGATCATCAGTCATCCAAAGGAGAATGGCACGTCAAACCATTGGCTTCAAGGAAATGTTCGCCCCGTATTTATCACAAGCTCTTTTCCACAAACATGCAATGTCTACTAAAGTCATATTTGCATCTATTCCTCCCAACAGGAAGAGAACACAAAATCACTTTCATATCTCCTGCCTTCCACTCCCACTGGAGCATGGGCAGGGGCATTAACACACCATACGTTGCTCAAAAATATGGGTAGGGGATAATAGGAAGGATAATCACATACTGACTAAATCAAGGGAAAACAAAATAAAACAAAAAAAGCCCACAGAAATATGCAAAACATGGATCAGATAAGGTAAGGAAGCATTAGAAGACAACAACGAGACACAGATGCTCACAGTGAAGTGCTCTAGGCCTTCATTGCAGGCCTTAAAATCCATCTCCGAGAGCACCTGGAAGTCACTACGGTCTCAAGCTGCAAGTTCATTTGAAGAATTAGTCCTCACCTCAGCAACATTTTCTACTGCACACCCTGCTCACCTTGCACAGTTATGAAACCATCATGTTAAACAGCTTCTCATCAGCGTCTTTCTCAAGGTAAATCTTCTGACAAATTACAACAGATTCCCTTATCCCTTCTGCTTCATAGTCCCCACACACCATTCAGTCTTAAGGGACTGATGTGAGCATGTGCTGAAAAACAACAGTCACTGTTTCATATTTCAAAGTACTGACCAGAATTGAGAAAATCAGCTGCAACCTTCCTGGAAACAAAGCCCTGAATGAAAGTGTAATTACAACTCTGAGGAAACTCTGCATCACAGTGTGGCACAGAGATACCGATGGATAATGGAAGTTTCACACAGGATTAATTACGACTTACAGACAACAATTATGGTTCTACATGAACAGTCACTGTGCAAAATGTTACTGTTGGAGGACTGGCATTGTCTTTCATGACAGAGACACACCAGGATCAGAACAGCAATGGCACTGCCTTTGGCACCAAGCATGAAATCAAACCATTTCTCTGACAGACCCACACTGAGTCCCACATTTGCCTGGCACAGAACTGAGCTCTCACCCTCCTCACTCTGCATTCACAGCCTTTACTTTCACCATCAACACAAACCACTATTTTGGTTCTATGTTGGCCACAGAGAAAAGAACACCTTGGGGAAACATCCATTCATGAAGTTGTATTTCATGAATGAAATATTCATGGTCAGGCTGGCTGGGGCTCTGAGCCACCTGCTGTGGTGGAAGATGTCCCTGCTCAGGGCAGAGCAAGTGGATCAAGAGGATCTGTAAGGTCCTTTGCAACACAAACCATTCCCTGATTCTGTGTTTCAAGGATAATATGATTACATGCACAGCTTCAAGGGATGGATGAGAGATACTCTCCCTACAGGGTAATTATATTTTGGAATTTGCAAGATTGTCAGGCACAATCGGGATCAACTTTACTCCATGACAAAAATACAAGAAAGCCAACAAACAACTCAAACAAAGCAAACATATTGTCCAAGAAAACTTAAAGCAACCCATTCAAGAATGGGAAAACACCAGGAGAGTATCAGTCATGGCCTCACACTTCACATTGGCTCAACTGCAGCAATTACACAACCCAGGAACTGGGCTGGAACCAATGCACAGAAGGGCCTCACACAGGAGTCACTACACAGGCTCCAGACTGTGTCATTTCCTTGGATAGCAAGAGAAAGAAAAAGCTTGGACCACAGCTGGGGGCCTCATCTAAATACCAGAACAAGTAGAACTGGACAAAATTCATTCATTCATTTTGAACTGTATCACAGTGAACTCCGGCACCAGCCCTGTCCATGCATACACAGAACTTCTCTCTGCCCAAACATAACATAAAAGCAAATTTTGCATACAGACATCATTAGAAGAAAACTCATCTGCACAGCTTCTCAGAGCCCAAGCATCACAACTAAGACTATTCTGCTCCACTCAAATCTTTCAAAAAGTGGGAAAATGTTATATAGGCCATAAAATATTACCAGCTCTGTCAAAGACCCACACATCCAAGTGTCACCTCAAAGGCAACATCACCAATCTTCAGCGCATGGACCCCAGTCTTCAGCACATGGACTCCCCAAAGCACATGTGACTTCCACTCTTGATGCAAAGGAATATGGAACCCAAACCAGGCCATTTCACTCCAAACCAAACAATTGAAAATCATAAGTCTCCTCCTGACTCATTATCAGAAGGTCAGCAACAGCTCTGGGGATCAAAAAACACATGCCATGTCTCCACCAGTGCCTCCTCACACACCACACCCCCAACACTCCCTCCTAAACCCTCACAGCTCCATTGGTTAGCACAGATCTTCAGAATTTGGAGAGGCTCCATCAAAGGAAAGAAGCTCAGATAGTATCTCCTTACTATGGGTAATATTTGACATTTCAACATGGCCATTAGACAAGAAAGAACCACATTATTATTAAAGAGACATTTTCAAGAAACATCTCTATGGACGTCTCTCTATTTTCATCTATAAACATGAAAGAACCATTTTCAGATCATCAGAAGGATGAGACAGAAAGTTAACACCTGCAGAATTGAAGAGCTCACAAGACACTTCTGGGTTGATATAACTCATGGTAGATGATTGATGACATTTTTTATAGGCACTGAATGCACAGCTGGCATTTCCCATACCCCACCTGTCATAAGTATAAATTTAAGCTTTGAATTGACACAATTACGATGATATGAAAACACATACTAAGATCCTTCCAGGGTTCTCCATGCAGCTGAAATACCGATGTTCTAGACAATTACTTTGGGAATGAGAACCTCACATTGCTGCATCCTAGAGATAGGAACTAGACGGGGAATGGAGGAAAACATTTCCTTGAGTCTTCCAGCAGACATTCACACACAGCTCAAGCACTCACATTTCCAACCCTTCACACCATCCATGGTGTCCTTTCACCCATCTATCATTGAAACATGTGACAGTGGAGGCACAGCTCCCCAGACCATTTCTCTTCCCAACACCAATTTCACACAGCTGTCTGGACACCTCTGTGCTATGGAAGCTACATTTGCTGCTCACTGAAGTTCTGTGAAGAGACTTCATAAGACTCAAAGGAAAGACCGAGCAGTCTTCCAAGAGAAACTGAGGCAGAGAATATCTGCTCAGGAGAAATTATGCCCCCCTTGAATCTCCAACTGCACCTTAACTCTCTCCCTCCCATCCAGGCAATTCTCTTGCCGTGTTAAATATTTTCTACCCAAGGCTCATCCAGCTCCATCTGACATAGCTCAACCTTAAAAAACAAGAAAATTACCAAAGCAGTTCTTCAATTTCCTCCTGCATTTCCTCCTCCACATGCAGCCACCCACAGGCTTTTCAAAGAATATCTTTAAGACGATGCTTCATGTTCACAACAGACAGACAGACATAATCAAGGACCACTTCTTGCCTGGTCCAATCCTCTCTTGGTGACAAAGACCAAAGCATGGATGACACAAAAGCTTTTCCCTCTGACCTCCACTATGAATCATGGAGAATGATAAAGGGTGAGAACAACGTGCAGAGAGGTTCCAAGCAAAGCCATCAGCATTTTGTTCAAGACACATTCTACCTATTCAAGCACGTGTGCTCTTGAGAAGACGCATGAACCTGCTAAAAAGTTCTCTTTCTAAATATCAAGATCCATCCCTTCAGAGGAGCTAATGACAACATAAACACAGATTCTACAGAGCGCAGCTGATATAGGGGAACAATACCTGGAACATGATCAATACTCAAACCTCCGAACTAACCAACAGCCTGCCACCAGCAGCCTTTTCCCTCCTTCCGTCTTCAAGAACTGGAAGGCAGAGGAGCCACCCGATGCTCTCATATCAAAAGAAATTTGCACCAGAATTCAAGATTTCACTAAAGGAAACTTTACCGTGCTTTTAGATAAAACCTCCTATGCAAGCCAGAGAACAAGGCGCGGAAAGGGCAGGGCAGTATTAGGAGAAAGAGTCGCTGAGAAAATGTGGACAGAGGAACTCACCGAGGATGGGGTGGGGTCCGAGGGGAGGGCGCCGACAGGGTCCTCGACCCCGAGCAGCGGCGCGGGCTCGTCGGGCGGCGGGCGGGCCGGGAGGGTGTCGCAGGAGCTGGCGGCCGAGAAGCGCAGCTGGCTCTTGCGCGAGTCGGCCGTGAGCGACACGTCGTGCGAGTAGGACTGCAGGAAGGCGCGCACGCCGTCGATGCCCACGAAGTGCGAGACGGGCACGCCGCGCAAGGCGCCGCTGTCCGGCGGCAGCAGCTGCTGGCGGTGCCAGCGGCGCAGGCGCAGCGCCAGCAGCAGCAGCAGGAAGGCCACGAAGAGGCACGACACGGCGGCCACGGCCAGCACGAGCCAGCGCGTCAGGCCGGCGGCCGGCTCGGCCGGCGCCGCCGCCTCGTCGGCCGCGCTGCCCAGCTCGGCCAGCAGCTCGGCCACGCTCTCGGCCAGCACCACGCTCAGCGTGGCCGTGGCCGACAGCGCCGGCCGCCCGTGGTCGCGCACCAGCACCACCAGGCTGTGGCGCGCCGCGTCGCGGGCCAGCGGCGAGCGCGCCGTGCGCACCTCGCCGCTGTGCAGCCCCACGCGGAACAGCCCCGGCTCCGTGGCCTTGGCCAGCTCGTACGACAGCCACGCGTTCTGCCCCGAGTCCGCGTCCACCGCCACCACCTTGGCCACCAGCGCGCCCGCCTCCGAGCGCCGCGGCGCCAGCTCCACGCCCGACCACGTCCAGACCGAGCCCGAGCCCGAGCCCGAGCCCGAGCCCGCCGCTGCGGCCGGCGGCGGGTACAGCACCTGCGGCGCGTTGTCGTTCTCGTCCACGATCTGCAGCCGCACCGACACGTTGCTGCTCAGCGCCGGCGCGCCGCCGTCCTCCGCCCGCACCCACAGCTGCAGCTCGCGCAGCTGCTCGTAGTCCAAGGAGCGCAGCGCGTACAGCGCGCCCGTCTCCGCCTGCACCGACACGTACGACGACAGCGGCGCGCCCCGCACCCGCCCCTCCGCCAGCCGGTAGCGCACGCGCGCGTTCTGCCCCCAGTCCGCGTCCGTGGCGCGCACCGTCAGCACCAGCGCGCCCGCCGCGTTGTTCTCCGCCACACGCGCGCTGTACCGCTCCTGCGCGAACACCGGCGCGTTGTCGTTCACGTCCAGCACCCGCAGCCCCAGCACCGCGCTGCTCTGCAGCGCCGGCGACCCGCCGTCGGCCGCCCGCACCGTCACGTTGTACTCCGACACCTGCTCCCGGTCCAGCTCTCTCGCTGTCACCACGCTGTAGTAGCCGCCGTGAGAGCTCTGCAGCCGGAACGGGATGTCCTCGTCGATCGAGCACCGCACCTCGCCATTGGCCCCCGAGTCCCGGTCCTGAACGTACAAAAGGGCCACCACAGTTCCCGACGGGGCGTCTTCCGAGATCTCGCTTAATGACGACCGCACGGAAATCTCCGGTGCGTTGTCGTTGATATCTGTCACAGTGATCACGACTTTCGCTATGTCGGAAAGGGAAAGGTCCCCGCCGTCTCGAACGTGTACCTCCAGCTCGTAGGAGGTGCCTTCCTCAAAATCTAAGTTACGCATCAGCGTGATTGCTCCTGTTTCGGCGTCCAGATGGAATATCTTTGATGCTTTCACAGAAACTATTTTATATGAGTATTTTACTTGCCCGTTCAGACCTTCATCGGCGTCCATGGCCGTGACAGTGACAAGCGTGGAGCCCACGGGCACGTCCTCGGGCACACGCACCGTGTACTCCGCCTGGCTGAACACGGGCGCGTTGTCGTTCGCGTCCAGCACCGTCACGCGGATCCGAGCCGTGCCCGTCCGTGCCGGATCGCCGCCGTCACTCGCCCTCAGCACCAGCTCGTGAAACGCCGCCTCCTCCCGGTCCAGCGCCTTGGCCAGCACCAGCTCGGGACGCTGATCGCCGCCGGGGCCCGCCTGCACGGCCAGCGAGAAGTGCTCGTCACCGCTCAGCTCGTAGCTCTGCAGAGAATTCCGGCCCGAGTCCGGATCGTGAGCCCTGTCAAGGGGAAATCGAGACCCTGGGGCTGTCATCTCGCTAATTCTAAGCTCTGTTTCTGCGTCTTGAAAGCTGGGGGAGTTGTCGTTAATATCCGTAATTTCCACTTCTATTTCATAGAACTTCATTTCCCCTTCCACTATCAGCTCACAGCGCAGCACGCATTGCTGCACGTCCTCACACAGCTGCTCTCTGTCGATCCTTTCCGCGGTCACTAAATGTCCCGTCTTCCCGTGCAGAGAGAAGTATTGAGTCCTACCTCTTTCTGTAATGTGGACGCCGCGGTTGTGGATCTCAGGCAGCTGCAGCCCCAAGTCCTTGACCACGTCGCCCACGAACGAGCCCTTGGGCATCTCCTCGGGCACCGAGTAGCGCAGCTGCCCCCACGCCGCCTCCCACGCCGCCAGCAGGACGGCCCAGAGCAGAGCTCGCTGCCGCCGGCCCCAGCGCCTCCCCGCCGCGCACATCGCCGCTGCCGGCAGCTCCTCACTACCGCTCACCAATGACCCTCACGCTTTCAGGCCGTGCCGCCGTTGTCTCCGCTTCGCTGCAGATCGGTTCCGCGCTGCCGGGACGATCGCAGTCCGCTCGGTCGCGGAGCTAGGAATCCAGCGATCCTGCGATCGAGCGGGTCCGCAGCGGGCGGGGCTGCAGCGCTCCGAGCTTCCTCTCGCTCCTCTCGGTCAACAGCGGCGCCCGCAGCCTCCTCCCGGCACTGCAGGCACCGAGCGCTGCCCGGCGCTCCGGTTCTGCCTTTCCCATGGGCTGCTCGCGGGAGCTGGACATTCGCCACGGAGACGTCTACGCTCTTTGGCTTTTCTGCAGCCGACCCCCGACCCTTATTTGATCATCGCCGGCAGAAATATACAGTTTTCCTCTGTTTATGCTTTTTCTACCGCTCGGGAAAAGTCACTTACTAAAGTGGATATATCTTAGGTGAAAAATATTCTCATAATACGACGCGCATAGTATTATGAATCTTATCTCACTACTCCAAAAGTACAATCTCCGTCACGAATTTTTGTAGCATTAATAACTAAATATAGCAAAGAAACGTGCTCTGAATTAGGAATCGTGATATTCAGACCGTACCCCCGAGATCCATAGCTATCAGGCTCGTCAACAAATATTTGCCTTAAGCAATTAACACGTATTGCTTTAAGTACTTCGTTTATATACCACTCTTCTGGTTTCAGGGAATCCAAAGAAAAAAACCCCACCAAACAACCACAGATTATAAAGAATGCCCGGGATAATTAACCCGTCTATATGGGCTATAATTCTTGCAGACACCTTCTCTTATAACATGGCCTACATTTTCTTCCTTCAGCAGGGAGGAAAGACCAATAACTTCCCCGTCCCGATAAGAACATGGTAATTTCATGAAGGGAAGAAAAAAAAAATCCAACACCAAGAATATGTTCCATTTTCCCTATTATGTAATTAAAAAATCGTATCTGATTATACAGAATAAGAATTAGTGATCAATATTAAAATGCGAAGCTGTATGGAATATAAGAAAATTCATGTCTGGATAAAATCTATGCATCCATTAATGCTGCCGTTTACGTGGCAGCCTTATGCAAATACCAGAAGACAGATGGGAGAACAGGGGAACATTGTCTAGGGAGGAATAACCTGTAATTTTCCTTCGGGAAACAGCAATACCAACGATTTTCCTTTAGAGAAACAATGCCTGGAAGAAAACAGTCGCATGCTACCACTTCTGAATCAGCTTTCCAGCGAAACATGACACACCCTAGAGCTTCGATAAGGATTATCAAATAACTTCCAACAGCACAGAAGCATTACTCAACATTTGTTCAACTGTTAAACAGGTCCGAGTAAACGAGTTTAGGGAAAAGGGAATTCTAAGAAAAAAACTGAAACACGAAGCATCTATATTAGTGTCTATAATGGAAGATCACGAATTAAACGAATTCATGACTCAGAACGAGACTTCAATAGCTCCAATGTATTACCACCAAATAACCAAATGCCACGACTGCCGGCTTGTTGAGAGTGCAAGGAGGATACAGTACTTCACTCCTTCCAGGATTAATTACCCGAGCAAAACCAGGCGGGAAAAAAACCCAAAGAGAAAAGGAGACCATGCCCCAGAAACTCAGAAAGAGAACAAGAAGAGCACTCAGGTTTACAGACCTGCTGTAGGTCCGGGTCGGCGGGCGCCTCTCCCGTTAGGGCGCTGCTGTTCGGGCTCGGCTTGTCACAGGAATCCCCGCCCAGAAGCTCCTCCGCCGACAGGATGGGCACCGGCGGCGGCGGCGGCGGCCAAGCGGCCTCGGGCACGGCGCGGGCCGGCGGCGCCACGCACAGGTTGTAGGAGTAGGGCAAGGTGCCCTCGCAGAAGTCGGCCGGGAAGGCGGCGCCGGCCAGCGAGAAGCGCTGCGCGCCCAGGCAGCGCAGCACGGCGGGCGGCCCGGCCCGGCGCAGCCGCGCCAGCACGGCCAGCGCCACGCTCAGCACCAAGAGCGCCGAGAGCAGCGCCAGCGCCAGCACCAGGTAGAACTGCAGCTCGGCCGCCGCCGCCTCCTCGGCGCCCGCCGGCCGCTCGCTCAGCTCCGGCAGCGCCTCCTGCAAGCTCTCGGCCAGCACCACGTGCAGCGTGGCCGTGGCCGACAGCGCCGGCTGCCCGTGGTCCTTCACCACGGCCACCACGCGCTGCTTGGCCGCGTCGCGCTCGCCCACGGCGCGCGCCGTGCGCACCTCGCCGCTGTGCAGCCCCACGCGGAACAGCGCCGGCTCCGACGCCTGCACCAGCTCGTACGACAGCCACGCGTTGCGCCCCGCGTCCGCGTCCACCGCCACCACCTTGGCCACCAGGTAGCCGGCCTCGGCCGAGCGCGGAACCACCTCGAAAGGCGTCGGCGCCGCCCCTCCCGCAGCCTCTCCCGGAGCCGCCGCGGCCGGCCAGAGCACCCTGGGCGCGTTGTCGTTGCGGTCCAGCACGAAGACGCGCACCGTGGCCGTGGAGCTGCGCGCCGGCGAGCCGCCGTCCTGCGCCCGCACGGCCACCGTGAACTCGCGGCACTGCTCGTAGTCCAAGGAGCGCTGCGCGTACAGCGCGCCGCTCCGCGCCTCCACCGACACGAGCGGCGCCGCGCCCGCCGCGCCCGCGCTGCCGCCCGCCAGCCAGTAGCTCACGCGCCCGTTGGCGCCCGCGTCCGCGTCCCGCGCCTGCACGCGCAGCACCAGCGCGCCCAGCGCGTTGTTCTCCGCCACGTACGCGCTGTACGCCGCCTCCTCGAACACCGGCGCGTTGTCGTTCACGTCCGACACCTCCAGCACCAGCTCCCTGCTGCTCCGCAGCGCCGGCCTGCCCCGGTCCCGGGCCACCACCGTCACGCGGTGCTCCGACGCCTGCTCGCGGTCCAGCGCGCCCGATGTCACCACCTTGTATGAGCCGCCCGAGGAGGCCACGATGGACAGCGGCGCCTCTCCCGACAGCTCGCACGACACCTGACCGTTCTCGCCGGAGTCCCGGTCCCGCACTTTCAACAGGGCCACCACAGTGCCGGATGGCGCGTCCTCGGGCACCGGGCTCGACAGTGACAGAATGGTGATCTCGGGCGCGTTGTCATTCTCGTCTGTGACGTCTACCTGCACTTCACAGTGACCGGTGAGCCCGCCGCCGTCCCTCGCCTCCAAGCCGAAGATGTGTTTATTTTTCTCCTCAAAATCGAGGGCACCCACCAACCTGACCTCACCACTATCACTGTCGACAGTGAACAATCTTCGAATTCCATCCGGGACGTTGCCGAAGGAGTAGAAGACTCGCCCATTGGAGCCTGCGTCCGCATCCGTGGCCACCACCTGCAACACCAGCGATCCCACCGGCAGATTCTCCGCTGCTCGTGCCTCGTATACTCTTTGACTGAACACGGGCTGGTTATCATTTGCATCCGTCACGTTTATGCGAACCTCTACAGTCCCGGACCTCGCGGGGTCCCCGCCATCTACCGCCATCAGCACCAACTCAAATAAGCTCTGCTTCTCCCGGTCCAATGCTTTCTCCAGTACTAATTCGGGCTGCTTCTTTCCACCCGGGTTTTCATCCAGGATGAGAGAGAAGGACGGGTTGCTGGCGAGCTGGTAAGTCAGCTGAGAGTTACTTCCTGCGTCCGCATCTCGGGCCATCTCTAGCGGAAAACGAGTCCCGGGAACAGTCAATTCAGTGATTTCCAGCTCCAGAGCAGCCTTGCTGAAGACCGGGGAGTTGTCATTCACGTCCTCGATCGCCACCTCGACGCGGAAAATGTTCAGCGGGTTGTGCACCAGCGCCTCGAAGCTGACGGAGCAGGTCGCCGACTCGCCGCACATCTCCTCCCGGTCCAGCCTCTCGTTCACGTACAGGTTCCCGTTCTCCTCATTCACCGTGAAGTATTGCTTCTCCTCGCTCAGCCGCAGCTTGCGCGCCGGCAGCTCGTCCGCGCTGAGCCCCAGGTCCCGCGCCAGCGGCCCCACGAGCGAGCCCCTGCCCAGCTCCTCGGGGATGGCGTAGCGGACCCGCTCGGCCGCCGCCCGGCACCACACGCACAGCAGCAGCAGCAGCAGCGCGCCCAGCAGCGCTCGCCCGCCGCCCGGCCCGCGCCTCTGCCGCCGCCTCACCGCCATTCTCTGCCCACTGCGCTCGCCGCGCTCCTGCCGACTGCCGCTGCCCTGCCTCCCTTCCAGCCGCTCTCGCCAGAGACAACAGACTCCGCGGAAAGGCACCGAGGTCGGCTCGCCGCTTCTCGCTGCCTCTTGCCGCCGCTGCTGCTGCTGGCGGTGCCGCTGCCGCTGTGGCCGGCGCCGGGCGAGCGAGCAGCCTGCGGGGGCAGGACGCTGCGGCGGCGGCGGCGGCGGCTCCAGCGCCGCTCGGCGGCGGCCAACAGCGACACCCGGAGGCGCCGCCGCGCCACTGCAGCCGCCGGATGGCCGCGCTCAAGGGGGCCCGGCTGGGGGCGGGGCTCGGCGGCTGCACCGGCCCCGGGGGCTCTCTGTTATTGAAATCAACGGGAGAAGAAGCTCTTGTTTTATGTTGAGCGGAAAATATAATGATTACAGCAACAACTGTCGTGCCATACCGAAAAGTTTCTTGTAGCTGCAGGAAGCCTTAAACTAGTATTATGTACTGCCACAGACCTTTCCATCTTGTTGATTGAGGTGTCATGAAAACGGAGAAGGAAACAATTATGCACGTCAGAACAATTAGGAAGTCCCTGTCTTGCAGCCAAAGAACTGAACTCTTGACTCGAGTTTGCAACCAGAATGCAGAAATCCTGCATTTCTAACCACTGCTTTCACCTTTTCCAAACCTATTCTGTCAGTTTACACCAAAACTGCTAATACTTCATTTTTCTGTCCCTGTCACTGCATCCCATTCAAAAGTGGGAATTTGATGTTACTTTATAAAGTCAAGGTTCAGTCCTGATTTAGAACAGTTATTAAAACTGACAAGGAAATGTGAAGCCTGCAGTCAGTAGACCTGAACTCAAAGCCGTATTACTGTCCATACCTTGCAGAATAAAAGAAACTGCAAATCATTGCACTGACTCCAATCCAGGAGAAAATCAAAATCAGTGCTGGTGGTTGAAACCTCAAGTTCTATGGCCTGCCATAAAAATTGATTTCACACTCGCATTGGTTTAATTTTGCTGCAAAACAGAAGTCCTATCAACTGGCCAACCCAGGTGCCAAAGGATAGCATGAACAGATGTACACTTTTAGCAATTTCGAATTATTAATATCAAAACCCCAAATCTCTATCTGACCTTGCTGAAGAAGTTATTTGGACAGTATAATGGGCTTCAGTGTTTTGCCACAATTTCTGCCTTAAAAGGATCGCCCCCAAGATGATGAAAGGTCACTCACTAAAATCTCAAGATTTAAGCCGGCTAAGATGCACACATTTGAAAGGGCTGCTTGGTCTCTCTTGACTGCACCTAATGATTTTAGTAAATTTTGGACAATGCTTTTATTCAGAACAAGAAAAATGCTTCTAAGTAAAACCAAATCCAACCCTTCCCACTCTCCCAAGTGGAACTGTTTATTCTCTGTTGTGCCACTTCCAGGCCTGTCCTGTGTAGGAAATCACAGAGGGGCACATAGTCGGGTAGTCCTGAGAGACATAAGAACAATGCCTAGGCAGGTGGGGTTTGACCAGCAGCACTCAACAGCCTGGACAACGTTCCACAGCTTGCCAGAGAGAGATCAGAGGTGAGTGCTGCTATGCAATAAAACTCCTTGATAATTTTTAATGATTATTACCCACTTGGAGTAAGCTGCAGGTAGGGCTGTGTGCAAGTGCTGTCCCCAAGGTCCCTCTGGCAAAGCAAGAACCTCAAATCTCTCACTCATTTCTGGTTATTAAGAAACAAAACCAAAAGCTGTTACTGGCCCCTACCAGGTAAATACTGGACTCCTTTCAAGTACAGCTGGTTTTACACATCTCTGCCTAAAAACACAAACTCCCAGAGCACCCAAAAATCAGTGAGGTCTGAAGGGAGGCCTGCAGTCAAGGCCCATAGGTCTTACTTTGGACTACATTGCAGGGGGGTCCATACCTGGGAATTCGTCAGTTCTTGTGAAATTTTATACTTTGTGGCCTGTTAACTTCCAAGAAATATTAAGCCACAAGTCTAAATGCAGTATCAAAGGCCTTTATGTGAATAGGACCACAGGAACCTCGGCTTTAGTTTCTGTATAATTTTGCTCACATAAAATATTCTGTCTTGATTTGGTTTGAAAGGCAGGTCAGTATTTCATGCAAAATAACACAAGCTACAGATGCAAAAGAACAGTCTGCAGATAGAAAACATGAACCATAACTTTCCACGAAACAAAACCTGAAGGAAGGTTCATGGTGGGAAAATGTCATTACTGCTTTCATGAAAATCTCCATCAAAAAGTCACAGAGAGGTACAAATGGAGAAAGGAATCATCACACAGCAATCATAACCTGTTCTACCCATACATCAACATTCTCACATCTACAACTCTACAGAACTTGCAGGTCTGCTTCTGAGGCACATAACTGGCAAAAATAACTCATGAAATGAAAATGCATCATGATCATGCCAAGAAAGAATGTACATGTGTGTGCTTAGTGATATTCTCAGAAGAATGACATGCAGTCATCCAACAGAGAATGGATCATCTTGTTGGACAGCACCCTGTTCTTGACTCAGAGATGGGGTAACTAAGAGGCATTTTAAAAGCATTTATTCCATTTTCAGTCTCATGAGAAGGGTGAGACAGTACAGATGTTATAATTCCATCACCATCAGCAGCCAACTATTTCTTAGTTACAATACACTAGAAGCGTTTCTTGGCTTATCAGCTTTTGTCACACCGTGCTGTAGATGTCTTAAAGCCAATCATCTAGAACTACCCATCGTGGGTCCCACTACAATGCATCTTTCATAGATCTATTTCTCCAAATCTAGACTTATTTGAAAGGCCATCCTTTGAAACTTCTTTCTAGCTCCAGTTCTTTCTTAGCAATGTCTGTCCTATTCCATGGCATTTCTAAGTCAACTTTTCTTGTCTCAAAGTTTCCATGGGCATGCAGACTATATGAGCTTTCTGTCAGGCCCTGAAAACTCTCTACAATTCCATTTCCTACATTTCCCCCTCTCTCTTGGACAGAAAAAACTTCTTTGATGGCCTTGTTCATTATTTGCTGTGTGCAGTGAAGTACACAAGGCTCTATCACTATGTTACTATAACAATCCATGCATATAAACCTATTTTGAAAAGTTCTTTTAGCCAAGGTACAAAACTCCATCCTCCAAACAAGTTGACTAACCATGTTCTAATGTTTGTTTTAAATTGATGTGTTAAATCTCTCAGTTTTTGAAGGTGTTTGTGGATGGACACTGAATGATCAGACAAGTTCATACAACACAGTCTTTTAAACCATGTCCGTGTGCCACTAAAAGAAAATCCATTGTGGTTTTGTTCTATAAGGTTGCACATCTGGCAGCACTAACATCTGTCATCATGTCACTAATTCTAATGGAAGTTGCATTGACTTCTTGCCTCAGCAAACACCTAAGTTGGTATAATTGTTTCAATACCTCACCTGAGGCAAGTTGAGGCAGAAATAAAGCTGATGTAAGTCAATTTGCAGGGCCCCTATTACAGTTTTCCTCTTACTGATGGGCAATTTTTTTTCTCTGTGTCTTCTCTTGATGGCTTTTAAAACTTTAGGTGTTATCAGAGTGAGCTGTCTGTTGTTACATGGGGTACTTTTAATTTTTGAGGGAATGTTTTGTTAGGTTCTATTTCCACAAATGAGCCAATATCCTTTTGGCAATTGCAGTGGGGACTCATCTAGGTCAGCATTTTCACTATAAGGGGGTACTGAGGTAGGCCAATTGTACTACAAACTTGAGTTTCTGTACACAGGATCATGGGGAGAAACATTTAATTGTGGATCTCTTCAGAACCGAAACTTACCACAAAATTCTTTTGCTGAAGACCTGAGAATTTTCAATTTTTGAGGTGTAGAAGGTGTTTTAAGAAGATTAAGGGTCCAATGATATTAACTGGTTATGGAATTGGTCTTGTTGGTAGCCGCACACTAATATTTGTCATGATTGGGTATTGGCCTCTACTTAGGGCCTTCTGTCAGGCCCTAAAAACCCTCTACAAATCTATTTCCCACATCATCTCACTGTTTGCTTAGAGGGAATCTCACTTTGCTTAGAGGGAATCTCTTCCCACATCATCTCACTGTTTGTTTAGAGGGAATATCTTCTCCCATTTATCACATGCACAGTTCCACAAAGATGCAACTTCTTCTAAGGGTATGAGTAGGTCTATTAACCCATAACAATACTGAAACAGAAATGAACCCCCCTCTCCTGCTCTCCCCACCAGCATTAATAGGACCAGAAAATACATTTCTAAATGAAGATATATCACTACCTAAATGAAACCTACATACACAGAAGAGCAGAAAAGGGGTGGGGGTGGGACACAGGGTGGAACTGGAAAAAAAAAAAAATCCCAGGACAAAACCAATTGATCAATGGAAAGAAATGTTTTCAGAGAAACTGACAAGGAGGACATTCTAGTCTTCACTGTCAGCATGGAAATTCATCCCCAAGAGCACCTGGAGCTCACTGAGGTCTCAAGATGAAAGTGTGAAGATGAAGTTTTACTCTGGATCACACTGAACATGGTTGCATTTTTTTAAGCTGTCATCATGTCTCATTGATTTACCTACATTATCGTCTGCTCATCTTACACAAATAAGTAGCCTTAAGTTTGAAAGCCTTATTATAGGTCTGATTCTCAAAATGAATCTTCTGAGAATGTGCAATAGGTTCTATTTTACCTTCTGTTGCTTTGTTCCTGGCATATGAAATTTTGTCTCAGTTGCTTGAGGAATTTACTGCAAAAGAACACTCACAGCTTCTAATGCATTATGGTCCAGAAAAGGGAAAAAAAAAAAAGGAACCACAATATTCCAAGAGGGAAAGGCCTGAAATAAAGTGCAATTAGAACTGTGAAGAAGCTCTCCATCACAACATTCCAGAGAGATATAAGCTTGCTCCTCAAGGCAGAGACAATTTTGCTGACATCAGATCTTTGGATGAATTCAATTTGATCTCTCCTTGAAGTGCATCTGGCCTGCAAGGTCAGGTGACTCTCCCCTTGAGCAGGGACAACTCTCAAGACTTGCTATTCCCTAACAAACACCTCATATTTAATCCATATAGCATGGAGTAGAGTGAACCTTACCATAACCTTTGTTAGGATGCACTTCTATGAAGTCATATTGAAAACAGTTTTAATAACAGCTCTGATACTGATTCTTTAAGTGATCTAAATTGCTCATTTGCAACATCTACACATGCATCATCTTTCTAAATGCAGATTTATTGTACAAAATCTATATTATAAGACTACCATTGCTTTTGAGTACAGGGAAACCGGGATCATAGAAAAAAAAAGGCAGAGGCATTGGTGATGGCGACTGATTAGAGAGACGTGGACTCCATGGTTTGCACACATGAAGCCATGTACTGATTTGCAAAGCTGAGCTTATATACCTTTCCAGCAGTTACTACAAACAGCACAACTATAACATGTAACTAGGTAACAGTGCTTAATCCAAAGCCTCCTACTAACCAGTGCAGGTATGTGTTATCTCATGTGAGTTCTGCCTACCGGGCACATCGTACCAAGCACACTGCTCACTTCTGCATTCCTTCTCCAAGGTCCTGCTTTCTGTTGCCAAGGCTTGTGGCCTACTAATGCTAACATATGCACTTCTGTCATGAGCTGGGCAGTGCTCCCAGCTCGGCTTTCTAGCTGTGTTCCTACACTCTGGGACCAGAAATGATATCAAACCATTATTCAGATAAATCCACATTGGCACACCTGGATATCAATGTCTTTGTCTTAGCCACTGCACAGCATCAAGGCATGGATGGAAACTGCTCTGCCAGCCTTATAATTTGAATACATAACTATTTTTAGAACTACTGGCCAAACAAATAACCAGTTTTAGAACACCGTAACCAAGGAAGCAATGGGAAAGACCCAACAGTAAAGGAGTCATAGCTTGACATTTATGGCTATGTCAAACAGCAGCAGCAGTAGTAGTAGTAGTCCTTTTTCAGTATGTACAAAAGAAGAGTATGTAGCATCTAGAGGCACAGATCTCCAAGTCATCTCGTTGGAGAACAAGAAAAGGAAAATGCACAGAAGATCAACAAAGGGAATCAAAAGCCCACTTGAGTGAAATAAACATTTACACCAACATTTCAAACTACACAACAGCAAAGTCTTCCTGCTGCTCTGACTCTGTGCAGACAGAATACCTCAGCAGGCTGAAACACCATGAATCAAGACAATCTACTTTGAAAGCAGAAACCACTGAAAGACATTTTCCACACAAAATCTCCTTATGGACAACAAGGATCCCAAAATAGATCCATGTACAGGACATTGCTCAACACACTCACTTCAAGTAACATGAAATGTTCTAAGCGTTATAAGCAATATGTAGCTCGGATAAAGATTCAATAATCAGAATCAACGCCGAAACACTGTCATTCTTCCTTGGCACATGGGTATTTTGGAAGACAAGTCATTCTGCAGCCATTAATACAATCTTTACACCCATGTCCAAAAACTACATTTAACAAGAAGTGCTCTATGGGATATAACACTGCATAAAGTTGTGAGCACTGATGATGAACAGCAGCAAACCCTTCTCTTGCATACTGCAAGAGACCCCCAGGGAAAGGCTCCCAGGATTCACATCTATCGGCTCTGACAAACTAAAAGCGGTTTTATGCAATTTGTAAAGCGCAAGCAATATTGTAATCTACGTTTGTAAGTCTTACCAAGATCCTAAAGAGGAAAGAGGAGCCAGTTTTCATGGGATATTAGATATGCGGATAGAATGAGAAATAATAACGACGCGATTAATTATTTAGTTAATCCACGGCTAACAGCTCCAAGCACAAGCAGCATTATTTCTCCAGGCTCCTCCAGTAGTCTGACGTGAACACTGATTGTATGGGCATCTCCCGCCTAAGTCAGCGAAACTCCCTATGCACCACACAGACCACAGAGGCGCAAAAGGGAAAATTGTTACGAAGGAAGTCAGGACGGAGGAACTCACCGCGAAAGAGGCGGAATCCGCGGGAGGGGCGCTGGCAGGATTCTCATCTCCGAGCAGCGGCGCGGGCTCGTCGGGCGGCGGGCGGGCCGGGAGGGTGTCGCAGGAGCTGGCGGCCGAGAAGCGCAGCTGGCTCTTGCGCGAGTCGGCCGTGAGCGACACGTCGTGCGAGTAGGACTGCAGGAAGGCGCGCACGCCGTCGATGCCCACGAAGTGCGAAACGGGCACGCCGCGCAAGGCGCCGCTGTCCGGCGGCAGCAGCTGCTGGCGGTGCCAGCGGCGCAGGCGCAGCGCCAGCAGCAGCAGCAGGAAGGCCACGAAGAGGCACGACACGGCGGCCACGGCCAGCACGAGCCAGCGCGTCAGGCCGGCGGCCGGCTCGGCCGGCGCCGCCGCCTCGTCGGCCGCGCTGCCCAGCTCGGCCAGCAGCTCGGCCACGCTCTCGGCCAGCACCACGCTCAGCGTGGCCGTGGCCGACAGCGCCGGCCGCCCGTGGTCGCGCACCAGCACCACCAGGCTGTGGCGCGCCGCGTCGCGGGCCAGCGGCGAGCGCGCCGTGCGCACCTCGCCGCTGTGCAGCCCCACGCGGAACAGCCCCGGCTCCGTCGCCTTGGCCAGCTCGTACGACAGCCACGCGTTCTGCCCCGCGTCCGCGTCCACCGCCACCACCTTGGCCACCAGCGCGCCCGCCTCCGAGCGCCGCGGCGCCAGCTCCACGCCCGACCACGTCCAGACCGAGCCCGAGCCCGAGCCCGCCGCTGCGGCCGGCGGCGGGTACAGCACCTGCGGCGCGTTGTCGTTCTCGTCCACGATCAGCAGCCGCACCGACACGTTGCTGCTCAGCGCCGGCGCGCCGCCGTCCTCCGCCCGCACCCACAGCTGCAGCTCGCGCAGCTGCTCGTAGTCCAAGGAGCGCAGCGCGTACAGCGCGCCCGTCTCCGCCTGCACCGACACGTACGACGACAGCGGCGCGCCCCGCACCCGCCCCTCCGCCAGCCGGTAGCGCACGCGCGCGTTCTGCCCCCAGTCCGCGTCCGTGGCGCGCACCGTCAGCACCAGCGCGCCCGCCGCGTTGTTCTCCGCCACACGCGCGCTGTACCGCTCCTGCGCGAACACCGGCGCGTTGTCGTTCACGTCCAGCACCCGCAGCGCCAGCACCGCGCTGCTCTGCAGCGCCGGCGACCCGCCGTCGGCCGCCCGCACTGTCACGTTGTACTCCGACACCTGCTCCCGGTCCAGCTCTCTCGCTGTCACCACACGGTAGTAGCCGCCGTGAGAGCTCTGCAGCCGAAAAGGGATATCCCCGTCAAGCGAGCACCGCACCTCGCCATTGGCTCCCGAGTCCCGGTCCTGCACGTACAGAAGGGCTACCACAGTTCCCGAGGGGGCGTCCTCCGAGATCTCGCTTAGAGCCGATCGCACGGAAATCTCGGGTGCGTTGTCGTTGATATCTGTGACAGTGATCACGACTTTTGCGTTATCGTAAAGAGTTCCACCATCATATGCCTTAATGTCCAGCTCGTAGCCATAGTCTTCCTCGAAGTCCAGGCTCTGCAACAGGGTGATTGCTCCCGTCTCAGAGTCCAGATGGAATATCTGAGATGAAGTCTTTTTTTTTTTTAAAGAGTATTTCACCTGCCCGTTCAAACCCTCGTCGGCGTCCGTGGCCGTGACAGTGACAAGGGTAGAGCCCACGGGCACGTCCTCGGGCACACGCACCGTGTACTCAGCCTGGCTGAACACGGGCGCGTTGTCGTTTGCGTCCACCACTGTCACGCGGATCCGAGCCGTGCCCGTCCGTGCCGGATCGCCGCCGTCACTCGCCCTCAGCACCAGCTCGTGAAACGCCGCCTCCTCCCGGTCCAGCGCCTTGGCCAGCACCAGCTCGGGACGCTGATCGCCGCCGGGGCCCGCCTGCACGGCCAGCGAGAAGTGCTCGTCACCGCTCAGCTCGTAGCTCTGCAGGGAATTCCGGCCCAAGTCTGGGTCATGAGCCTCGGTCAATGGAAATCGAGACCCCGGGGCTGTCATCTCACTCAGTCTCAGATCCGTATCTGCCTCTTGAAAGCTGGGGGCGTTGTCGTTTATATCCGCAATTTGCACTTCTATTCCGTAGAAGTTCATTTCCCCCTCCACTATCAGCTCACAGCGCAGCATGCATTGCTGCACACTCTTGCACAGCTGCTCTCTGTCGATTCTTTGCGCCGTCACTAAATGTCCCGTCTTCTCCTGCAAAGCGAAATACTGTGCCTTACCCTCGGAGATAACGCGGACACCACGGTCTTGGATCTCTGGCAGCTGCAGCCCCAGGTCCTTGGCCACGTCGCCCACGAACGAGCCCTTGGGCATCTCCTCGGGCACCGAGTAGCGCAGCTGCCCCCACGCCGCCTCCCACGCCGCCAGCAGGACGGCCCAGAGCAGAGCTCGCTGCCGCCGGCCCCAGCGCCTCCCCGCCGCGCACATCTCCGCTGCGGCACCGCAACACCGAGAGCAGGTCCCCACCGCCCACCGCCGATCTGCCTCACTGTCCTTCTCCGGCTCGCCCTCCTAACCGCTCCGCCGGCTGCAGTCCTCCCTCTTCGCTGCAGAACGGTTGAGCACAGCGGGGACGATCGCAGACCGCTCGGTGCCAAGCCTAACACAGAGCCAGCGCTCCAGCCGATCCGCAGCGGGCGGGGCTGCAGCGCTCCGAGCTTCCTCTCGCTCCTCTCGGTCAACAGCGGCGCCCGCAGCCTCCTCCCGGCACTGCAGGCACCGAGCGCTGCCCAGCGCTGCGCTCCTGCCTTCCCACCGGCAGCTCGAGAGGACTGGATATTTGCCACGGAAACAATTTTCTCGCGCAGCGGTGACCTCCTGCATCGCCTTTTCTCCAGCCGACCTCACCTTTGATCCTTCAGGGGATCACGGTCGGGAGGAATGTAGAGGCATTCCCTGGGGATGGCCCTTCAACCGCAGGAAGTACTAATACGTTACTAATGGCAGTATATGTAAATTAAAGCATATTTTTGCCATTTCAAGCTCTAGATTACCATTCGTCTTACCCCGCTTGTTCAAAAACCTCTTAAAACAGCCGAGAGATTGAAAACATTAGATATACACCCACACACACCAATAACCTGAGCTATTAGGCTCATTGACATTAGCAGGAAGAGAACAATTGCATGCTTCTTGAAGTCAGGAAGCTAATTGTTATCTGGTTATTATAGGTAGAAAGAAAGATGTAGCTAATACTCTCAAAGGGAAATTTGAAGGGACGAAGACTGAAATGTTTGAAATTCGGCATCCTCGGTTATCTCTTTGTTTCTTTACTTTTTACACATTTACACCTAATCAAGTAATTCTATAGCCACAAGAAAAAGAATTTATCAGGAAAGAACTTGTAAAGCACTGAAGTGTGTTAAGAAAAAACCACAGGAATAGTTTTAAGGAAAGAGTTGTAGAACAGTAGAAGAAAAGTACAGTTTTCCACTCGAAACTCTACTGACTCGTGGAAAATGTAAAACTGAGTTTTATTCACGTGCCTGAACTGTCATTTGGCTAATCTCCTTAATACTGTTATATATTCCTATCTCAGATGTCCATCCTTGTAAAGAGTCAGAATTCTGAAATCCCGCAGTTCTCGAAAAACTCAACATCTCCATAAATCTCAAACCCTAAGGGGAAAGAAGAAAGGAAAAAGAAAAACATCTGAAGCAAACATTTCTGCACGTTCACCTCTGTATGAAATAAATATCATGAAGAGTAAAACAAGGAACTGCTAGCCAGGATGCAAAAAGGAAGCCAGCCACTACTGCATTACCCCCTAAAAGGAGCGACGTTCTTTTTTTTCACTCAGGATGCAGAACCCAACATTCCACAAACGTTTTCTTTGAGTCCAATAGGCAAAAAACCCCCAAACAATTAACGAATTTGTGTAAAGCTATAAACCAGTTTCAAATGCACTGATTCTGAATAGAATCAGGAAGGAGAAAAACAACAACATCACTTGTCAGCGGTTTTTTTTTCTGTCCAACTCCATCTCCAACACAGAATCAGCATTGGAAACGCATTGTAGTTCATAGAGCACGAGTTTTGAAGACAAAACCTCTTCTATTAAACCTGACTCTGCTACCGAGGAAGAACCAGGTGCTACTGCTAGCCTTCTGCTCTCCATGGAAGGTCGATACCCCTCACCTTAATTCAGTTTCTTAAGTAATTTCCTTAGGGGGACAGGTGTGCGCCCCCCACAAAAAAATAACCCCGGAAAACAGGGGAGCAATACTCCAAGTTAGAAAGAGTGTTACAGTCAAAGCAGTCAGCTAAAACAGAAGCCGATACTAAGGAAAGATCAAAACTTTCCGCGGCGGCATGGAGACACAAATGGGGACTGCTCATGGACACCATGCGGAGAAAACGAGGGGGGTAAGGACGATGATAGGAAAGTCTCAATAACAGAACGAGCGCGCGGCACTACAGACCTGCGGTGCGTCGGGATTGGGGGGAACCTCTCCCGTCAGGGCGCTGCTGCTCGGACTCGGCTTGTCGCAGGAATCCCCGCCCAGAAGCTCCTCCGCCGACAGGATGGGCACCGGCGGCGGCGGCGGCGGCCAAGCGGCCTCGGGCACGGCGCGGGCCGGCGGCGCCACGCACAGGTTGTAGGAGTAGGGCAAGGTGCCCTCGCAGAAGTCGGCCGGGAAGGCGGCGCCGGCCAGCGAGAAGCGCTGCGCGCCCAGGCAGCGCAGCACGGCGGGCGGCCCGGCCCGGCGCAGCCGCGCCAGCACGGCCAGCGCCACGCTCAGCACCAAGAGCGCCGAGAGCAGCGCCAGCGCCAGCACCAGGTAGAACTGCAGCTCGGCCGCCGCCGCCTCCTCGGCGCCCGCCGGCCGCTCGCTCAGCTCCGGCAGCGCCTCCTGCAAGCTCTCGGCCAGCACCACGTGCAGCGTGGCCGTGGCCGACAGCGCCGGCTGCCCGTGGTCCTTCACCACGGCCACCACGCGCTGCTTGGCCGCGTCGCGCTCGCCCACGGCGCGCGCCGTGCGCACCTCGCCGCTGTGCAGCCCCACGCGGAACAGCGCCGGCTCCGACGCCTGCACCAGCTCGTACGACAGCCACGCGTTGCGCCCCGCGTCCGCGTCCACCGCCACCACCTTAGCCACCAGGTAGCCGGCCTCGGCCGAGCGCGGAACCACCTCGAAAGGCGTCGGTGCCCCCCCCGCAGCCTCTCCTGGAGCCGGCGCGGCGGGCCAGAGCACCCTGGGCGCGTTGTCGTTGCGGTCCAGCACGAAGACGCGCACCGTGGCCGTGGAGCTGCGTGCCGGCGAGCCGCCGTCCTGCGCCCGCACGGCCACCGTGAACTCGCGGCACTGCTCGTAGTCCAAGGAGCGCTGCGCGTACAGCGCGCCGCTCCGCGCCTCCACCGACACGAGCGGCGCCGCGCCCGCCGCGCCCGCGCTGCCGCCCGCCAGCCAGTAGCTCACGCGCCCGTTGGCGCCCGCGTCCGCGTCCCGCGCCTGCACGCGCAGCACCAGCGCGCCCAACGCGTTGTTCTCCGCCACGTACGCGCTGTACGCCGCCTCCTCGAACACCGGCGCGTTGTCGTTCACGTCCGACACCTCCAGCACCAGCTCCCTGCTGCTCCGCAGCGCCGGCCTGCCCCGGTCCCGGGCCACCACCGTCACGCGGTGCTCCGACGCCTGCTCGCGGTCCAGCGCGCCCGATGTCACCACCTTGTACGAGCCGCCCGAGGAGGCCACGATGGACAGCGGCGCCTCTCCCGACAGCTCGCACGACACCTGACCGTTCTCGCCGGAGTCTCTGTCCCGCACTTTCAGCAGGGCCACCACGGTGCCCACCGGAGCGTCCTCAGGCACCGGGCTCGAAAGCGACAGAATCGTGATCTCAGGTGGGTTGTCATTCACGTCCAGCACCTCCACCTCCACTTTGCAGTGTGCCACCAAACCCCCTCCATCCTTCGCCTCCACAGACAGACTATACACGCTCGTCTCCTCAAAGTCCAGTGCCTCCTGCAGCGTCATAGACCCACTCTCCGCATCGATCCAGAACTTCTGAAGTGCCTTGATCGGCATTTTCCCAAAGCCATAAGTGATGCGGGCGTTGGTCCCGGCGTCGGCGTCTGAGGCTGACAGGTTCAATACTGCTGAACCTGGTGGCGTATCCTCTCGTATGCTCACGCGGTACCGGTCCTGCATGAACACGGGTGGGTTGTCGTTGGCGTCCGTCACGTTGACCTGAATCTGGAGAGTCCCGGATCTCACGGGGTCCCCGGCATCAACCGCCGTCAGCACCAGCTCAAAGGAGCTCTGCTTTTCTCGGTCCAACACCCTCTCGAGGACTAGTTCCAGTTTGCTTCCGTCCGGACTGTCCTTCATGGCGAGAGAGAAGGACGGGTTGCTGGTGAGCTGGTAAGTCAGCAGCGAATTGCTGCCCACGTCTTCATCATGGGCCATCTCCAGCGGAAAAGGAGTTCCGGGAACCGTCCATTCACCGATCTCGAGGTCTAGAACAGCCTTGCTGAAGACTGGGGAGTTGTCATTCACGTCCTCGATCGTCACCTCAACATGAAAAATGTTCAGCGGGTTGTGCACCAGCGCCTCGAAACTGACGGCGCAGGTCGCCGACTCGCCGCACATCTCCTCCCGGTCCAGCCTCTCGTTCACGTACAGGTTCCCGTTCTCCTCATTCACCGTGAAGTATTGCTTCTCCTCGCTCAGCCGCAGCTTGCGCGCCGGCAGCTCGTCCGCGCTGAGCCCCAGGTCCCGCGCCAGCGGCCCCACGAGCGAGCCCCTGCCCAGCTCCTCGGGGATGGCGTAGCGGACCCGCTCGGCCGCCGCCCGGCACCACACGCACAGCAGCAGCAGCAGCAGCGCGGCCAGCAGCGCTCGCCCGCCGCCCGGCCCGCGCCTCTGCCGCCGCCTCACCGCCATTCTCTGCCCGCTGCGCTCGCCGCGCTCCTGCCGACTGCCGCTGCCCTGCCTCCCTTCCAGCCGCTCTCGCCGCCGACAACAGACTCCGCGGGAAGACACCGAGGTCGGCGAGCGCCTCTCACCCCCTCTCGCCGCCGCCGCCGCCGCTGCTGCTGGCGGTGCCGCTGCCGCTGTGGCCGGCGCCGGGCGAGCGAGCAGCCTGCGGGGGCAGGACGCTGCGGCGGCGGCGGCGGCGGCGGCGGCGGCGGCTCCAGCGCCGCTCGGCGGCGGCCAACAGCGACACCCGGAGGCGCCGCCGCGCCACTGCAGCCGCCTTGTGAAAGTTCATTTCCAGGGTGTGCAAGGCACCTTCCCGCTTATGGGTACAACCCCTGTGTGGTTGCAGCAAGAAGAGACAGGCAAAATATGAATTTTCACAATCCAGTTGCATCTCTTTTCCAATCCCTGTCTATATCTTCATGCCGAACTTGAAAATCTTTTCAATCTTTCCTGATATTTCACCTTCCTGCCCTCAGCTGACACTGAAGCCCACACAAAAGAATTCACATTACTCTGAAATGCTCAAGTTCTGATTCTGGACAACAATTAACAGTGAGGGAGAGATGTTAATTGCAAAGGTTCTGGACCTGCACTCAGACCTGTGTCACTGTACACACTTGCCAAAAGTATGGAAAAGAAAGCACAGAGCTGTGCAGGCTCTGCACTATGCAAATTCTGTCACCCACTACTCTTTAATATAGACAAACCCTCAGTTCTCTTGGTGGACACTGGAAACTTCAAGGCCTTTCATAAGAACTGTTACAATATTTCCCCTGCTTTGATTTGAAGAGCTTCTAGACAAAGGCCCTATTATATGATCATCCCATCTAACAGCAGCATGATCAACTGAAAATTTTACAGTGATTTCTGATGACTCACACAGAAATCTAAAACTCCATATGCCATTAATGAGGAAGGTATCTTGGATCTACTTGCTTTGCCACAACTCTCCCTTAAAAACTCACACCCAGAGGACCTGGAAATTCACTGAAGCCAAGTGGCCTAAGGTAACACTGATTTCAGAGGGTTACCAGGTGTCTTTTAACTGCACTGGGTGACTTTATCAAGCTCCAGATATTGCTTTTTTCAGAACAACAATGCTTCCTGGCACTTAATAACCTGAAGATGCCAACCCAAAAACTTCCCACTGCTCCACATGGGGCTGACTGTTCCTTACTGTGAGAAATCCAGGTCTGCACAGTGTAGGAAATCACACAGAGGAGAATGTTGTCCTGCAGTTCCCAAGAAATAAGAATACTCTCCAGGTTGGTGGGACTGGCCATCTGTGCTCTACAATCTGTACTGTGCTCTGGAGCTTGGCAGAAGTGGTCCAGAGGTGAGTGCTGCTATGGAATGAGGCTCCTCGATCTTTTTTATGCTTGTTACCCATTTGGAGTCAGCAATGGGTGGAGCTGTGTTCCAGGGCTCTTCACCGGGTCTTTTTTTGCAAAGCAGAAGCTCAAATCCCTCCCTTATTTCTGAGTATTTAGAAACAAACCCAAAATCTGTCACTGGCCTCTCTGAAGGAAATAGTGGGCTCCTGGAATACACAGGTGCATTCTCATATCTCTGCCTTAAAAAGATCTTTTACAAGGCACCTGAAAGTCACCAGTGTCTGAATGAGCAGTTGAGACTGTGAAGCCTTACTTTGGACAATGTAGTAGTGGGTTCTGTTTTTGGAAATGCACCAGTGCTTCCACAGGAATTATAAACCATTCTAACCATTTATAAATTATTCTAGCCATATGTCATATAGGATTTCTCTTAAGTCCTATTCAAATTTTAGGTTTGTTTACGACCTCATCATTAACAAAAATACCTCCTGAGAAGATAATGCATCATGATCATGCACATAAAGGAGATACAGCTGCCTGATCACCACCTTTCTGAGAAGAATTATAATTATTCAAAAGCACAGGAATGATAAATGGACAACTAAAAGAGGAGTGGTCATCCAACAGTGACATGGTCATCAAACAATTCACTATGGGGAATCTCTTCCCCTCTTTTATCACACACACTGTCCCACAAAATTGTGACCTACTCCAAGGCCATGTTTACATCCGTTCACTCAGAACTAGAACTCAAGGGTCAGCCACTCTCATCTCCTGCCTTCCTCACCAGCTACAACATGACTAAACAGACACTAAAGAACAAAGCCTTGGCAAATGAAGTTTTGCCACTGCTTCTAATTAAACATCCACATGGAGAGGAGAAAGAAAAAACAAATCTATGAGCAAGGCAAGGATACATTAAGTGAGTTTTCAAAGAAACCCACCAGGAGGACAGCTCAGTTCTCACTTTGACACCAGAAATTCATGTCTGAGAGCAGCTGGAAGTTATTGAAGTCTCCAGCTGCAACCCTGAGATCTTACTCTGGACCACAGGGTAAGAAGCCCTGACTTTAAAGGCTCTATCATGGGCCTCTTTCTCAAGCTAAGTTTTGTGAGAAAGTTGAACAGGCTCTCTTTTGCACTATGTTTCTTCATCCCCACATAGGGAATTTTGCCTTAGGTGACCAAAGTATTTCCTGAAAAAAACTCCACTCACGGCTTCTAATGCAAAAGCACCGTCCAAATCCAGGGAAACAGAAACATGACCTTCCAGGGGAAAAATGTCTAAAAGGAAGTGTAAGTACAACCTTGAACAAACTCTCCATTTGCAACATTCCAGGGAGATATAATTTAGATAAAGAGGTTTCATATAGGAATTAGAAACTTGTCAAAGCTGGGGAGGAATTCCTCTAGGAACCCCTCCAAGGAGCAGAGTGAAGTGCAAGGGTCTTTTCCCAGGCTTTTCTATCAAACACAGTCAGTTGTGGTTACAAGGAGTCTCATTCAGCCCTTTCCTGGTTTGTCAATTTGACTCTCACCCAAACAGTTTCTCCCATAAAGCCAATGGGAGCTGCCATATTTACATTCTGACATCTCCCTGCTAGGCAGCATGGCTGTGTGGTGATGATCTCCATTTATGGGGAGCACCTCTCATGCTTGCTCCTCGAGGCAGGGAGATCTTTTACTGAGAAGAGATCTTTGGACAGCTCCAATTTGAGGCCTCCCTGAAGTGCAGCTGGACACACATGAAACTTTGTTCAAGAAGCACTTCCACAACATCACACTAAGCCACTCTTGATAATACTTCTGACAGAGATTCTTTAGACAATCCAAATCATTCATTAATGACATCTAACCAGGCGTCAGCCTTCTAAAATGCAGAGCTATTGGACAAATGCTCTGTTTGATCAGAGGCCTGCCTTTGCCTTTCTAAACAGGGAAACCTGGATCACAGACAGAAATGGCCCACCATGAAATCAAACAAGTCCTCACTCAAAACCCCATTAATCCACCCAATTTCCTAGAATCAATTCAACCTCTTCCTCTGCATTCATAGTATTCAGTTGCACCATGGTCAAATCCAGCTACTTGGATTATTGTTGTCTCATGTCAACGGCAAGTGAAAAAGAAAAGGACATTGAAGTTCAGCAGCATTTTATGAAACCTGAAGTGTATCAAATCTTTATCTTGGCAGCTAAACACCCTCAAGGTGTGCATAGAAACTGCTCTCCAGCCCCTTAATTTTACCAGATCTCCTTTTCAAGGTCCATCAGCCAAACTGAGACCCAGTTTTAGAACACAAAAACTAACAAGGAAGGAATGACAAGACCACAAAAGTGAAGAAATTCTAGCTTAACATCTCAGGCTTTGTCAAGTGCAGCAGGTACACAGGGAGGAGTATCTAGTGTCAACAGGCACAGATCTGCAAGTAATTTCTTTGAAGAAGAAGAAATGGGAAATGCACAGGAGCACAACAATGGAATTAATACAGCAAATGGGGAAACGGAATGCTTCCACCACCCTTTTACACATTTCAAACCACAGCAAGCAAACCTCTCCTATCTGTGTGCAGACAGAATGCTTTGGTGTGCCCAAATATCATGCAGGAGGAGAGCTACCTTTGCAGACAGACATAATTGAAAAAAATCTTTCCCACACAGCTTCTGTTTTGGAGAATGAGGACCATAATACAGATGCATGCATCACAAATGAAAATGTTCCAGTTGGTATAAGCTACACGTGGCTCAGTTAAAGTCTCAAAGTCAACTCAAAGACAACATCATTCCTTGTCAGCCCATGGACATTGCAGAAGATAGCCGACTCTGCAAACATTAATGCATAGTTTATGCCTACATCCTAGGACCAGCATTCTCAGGAAGAGCCCTGTCAGACATAAGAGAGGATTAAATGAGTAAGTTTCTTGCAAATGCTTCAAATGAAAAGTGAATTTCTAGCAGAAGTACCCTCTCATCCTTTACATTCCTAGCACTCTATAAAATCCTGTTAAAACCACTTTTGACATCTCTGATGGTGATTCTCTAAGCAGTGTAAATCCCTCATTCACAGCACACACCCATGCATCATTTCTCTAAATGCAGAGTTATTGGACAAATGCTCTATGATCAGAGAACTACAATTGCCTTTAAAAACAGAGAAATCAGGACTGCAGAAAAGATGGCACAGGCCTTGGTACTGGGCACAGAACCAAACCATTGCTCAGGTAAAACTGCTTTGATTCACCTCTTTCCCTGGTAATATGCCAACCTCTGTCCTCTTTGTTCTGCATTCACAGCCTTTACTCACACAATACATAACACCAGCAGTTATTTCATGAAAAACAAGAGTCAGTAATATCATCTAAAGGTTGGTCAAGGCCGAGAAAAGCATAATTCAACGACGGTGCAATTCTACATCCCGACACAGAAGGACATATAGGGGGAAAAAATGATGCTTTATGTGGTAGTTCTTACACAGAGAATTTCTGAAGGAAATTTGCTCTTTCCTGAGTATTGTTTGCAGATAAATTCATCAGAGGATTGACCACCCCTTTATGGATGCAGGAAAAGGGTGCCTGGTGTAAGTGGAAAGGCCTTGGCAGTCACCACGACGTGAAGAGACACCCAGCCAGGTGGAACATCCACTCTCTCTTGTCCTGCTTTAGGCCACTCTGTGGCTGATCTTGCACTGACTGCTCACCATGAATGTGTGACAAGCAAGAGCACTGATTCTGCTGACATATCCAGACACATTATCAGACACACAGCTGGCCCACCTTTACCTCCGAGTAAGAGTCAAGGCAGAATTCAACCACCAGTCACTGGGAAGAACATGAGAAATGGGAAAGCAAACTGATGAAACCACTTGTCCATATTTCACCCTGCCCAAACACCACACAACATCAAAACTGCTTTTGCAAACAGACATCTCTGAAAAAAGTTGAGTGCACATCTTCTTGTTATGTAAGATCAAAGGGTAAAACATTAAAATATGAAAGGAATTTCTCCCCTTTTCACACTGCTTAAAGAAATGTAAAATGTTCCCAAGTTCATAAGAGATATACGGATCTGATAAAAACCCAGACGAGAAAGGATCACCTCAAAGACACCTTCAGCACGAGGGTAACAGTGCAACAACGTCAACAGATCTGATCAGATACTATCATAGATAATGGTCTACAGTTGGAACCTCCCAAGAAACAATGCAGGAGATTAGCACCCGCAGAAATATAGTAATCACCACATATTCTTCAAGGTTATGGCACAGGCGTTGAGTGGGGAACTAACAATCCTTTTCCTCCTCCTAAAGCTGACATTGTGATATTTTAAAACTTTATCATTAACCTATTAGTTTAATACATCCCATCAAGCTGCAAATGAATAAAAAGACAAACCTAATGCTTTCAATACTTGCTTAGCTCGGTAAAGAGGCTCGCATTGCATAATAACACAGATGGACAACTCCTTCAAAACGCTCACATGTTTTTTTTTACCCCCGTAATACGGAAGCAGATTGGCCACATGCACTTCAAAGAAGAAACATCAAGATAGTAAAGGCAAAGGGGAAGCTGCAGTTCAGGACAGACAGGGGCAGTAACCAGCGTGAAACACAGAGAAGAATAAGAAACACCAGATGTGAACCTCCAGTCGCCAAAAAAATCACTGCTCTTGCCTCATTTCCCCGAAACATATAAGCGTGGGGACTGAAAAAAAGGCAGCCCTCTCTTTTAGAACACAGACTATAGGATGAAAGAGGATGGAAGTGGTAAAGAAAAGAGTCGTCCAAACAGTGCGGTTCAAAGGAACTTACCGGGGCAGCGGCTGGATCAAGTTGGGGAGCACTAGCAAGATCCTCATCTCCGAGCAGCGGCGCGGGCTCGTCGGGCGGCGGGCGGGCCGGGAGGGTGTCGCAGGAGCTGGCGGCCGAGAAGCGCAGCTGGCTCTTGCGCGAGTCGGCCGTGAGCGACACGTCGTGCGAGTAGGACTGCAGGAAGGCGCGCACGCCGTCGATGCCCACGAAGTGCGAGACGGGCACGCCGCGCAAGGCGCCGCTGTCCGGCGGCAGCAGCTGCTGGCGGTGCCAGCGGCGCAGGCGCAGCGCCAGCAGCAGCAGCAGGAAGGCCACGAAGAGGCACGACACGGCGGCCACGGCCAGCACGAGCCAGCGCGTCAGGCCGGCGGCCGGCTCGGCCGGCGCCGCCGCCTCGTCGGCCGCGCTGCCCAGCTCGGCCAGCAGCTCGGCCACGCTCTCGGCCAGCACCACGCTCAGCGTGGCCGTGGCCGACAGCGCCGGCCGCCCGTGGTCGCGCACCAGCACCACCAGGCTGTGGCGCGCCGCGTCGCGGGCCAGCGGCGAGCGCGCCGTGCGCACCTCGCCGCTGTGCAGCCCCACGCGGAACAGCCCCGGCTCCGTGGCCTTGGCCAGCTCGTACGACAGCCACGCGTTCTGCCCCGCGTCCGCGTCCACCGCCACCACCTTGGCCACCAGCGCGCCCGCCTCCGAGCGCCGCGGCGCCAGCTCCACGCCCGACCACGCCCAGACCGAGCCCGAGCCCGAGCCCGAGCCCGCCGCTGCGGCCGGCGGCGGGTACAGCACCTGCGGCGCGTTGTCGTTCTCGTCCACGATCTGCAGCCGCACCGACACGTTGCTGCTCAGCGCCGGCGCGCCGCCGTCCTCCGCCCGCACCCACAGCTGCAGCTCGCGCAGCTGCTCGTAGTCCAAGGAGCGCAGCGCGTACAGCGCGCCCGTCTCCGCCTGCACCGACACGTACGACGACAGCGGCGCGCCCCGCACCCGCCCCTCCGCCAGCCGGTAGCGCACGCGCGCGTTCTGCCCCCAGTCCGCGTCCGTGGCGCGCACCGTCAGCACCAGCGCGCCCGCCGCGTTGTTCTCCGCCACACGCGCGCTGTACCGCTCCTGCGCGAACACCGGCGCGTTGTCGTTCACGTCCAGCACCCGCAGCGCCAGCACCGCGCTGCTCTGCAGCGCCGGCGACCCGCCGTCGGCCGCCCGCACCGTCACGTTGTACTCCGACACCTGCTCCCGGTCCAGCTCTCTCGCTGTCAACACGCGATAGTAATCCTCATAAGATTTCTCCAGTCGGAACGGTACGTCTTTGTCGAGCGAGCAGCGCACCTCGCCGTTAGCCCCCGAGTCCCGGTCCTGTACGTGCAGTAGGGCCACAACCGTTCCCGGCTGGGCGTCCTCTGAGATCTCGTTCAGCTTTGATGATACTGTCAGCTCGGGCGCATTGTCGTTCACATCTGTCACAGTGATCGTAACTTTGGCAGTGTTGAAAAGAGCTCCACTGTCATGTGCCTGCACCTCCAGTTCGTACGAATCGCTTTCCTCGAAATCCAGGACCGTCAACAGCTTGATTGCTCCAGTTTCAGTATCCAGATGGAAAATATCCGATGCCATGTCGGTCACCTTCTTCATAGAGTATTTCACGAGCCCGAACAAGCCTTCGTCGGCGTCCGTGGCCGTGACGGTGACGAGGACAGAGCCCACGGGCACATCCTCGGGCACACGCACCGTGTACTCAGCCTGGCTGAACACGGGCGCGTTGTCGTTTGCGTCCACCACTGTCACGCGGATCCGAGCCGTGCCCGTCCGTGCCGGATCGCCGCCGTCACTCGCCCTCAGCACCAGCTCGTGAAACGCCGCCTCCTCCCGGTCCAGCGCCTTGGCCAGCACCAGCTCGGGACGCTGATCGCCGCCGGGGCCCGCCTGCACGGCCAGCGAGAAGTGCTCGTCACCGCTCAGCTCGTAGCTCTGCAGGGAATTCCGGCCTGTATCGGGGTCATGAGCCCTGGGAAGTGGAAACCGCGAACCCAGGGCAGTCGTCTCGCTCATTCTCAGCTCTGTTTCTGCCTCTCTGAAGCTGGGGGCGTTGTCGTTAACGTCCGTGATTTCTACTTCTATCCCGTACACCTGCATCTGTCCCTCCACTATCAGCTCACAGCGCAGCACGCATTTCTCCACCAGCCGGCAAAGCTGCTCTCTGTCGATCCTCTCCGCCGTCACTAAATGTCCCGTCTTCCCGTGCAGAGAGAAGTATTGAGTCCTACCTCTTTCTGTAATGTGGACGCCGCGGTCGCTGATCTCTGGCAGCTGCAGCCCCAGGTCCTTGGCCACGTCGCCCACGAACGAGCCCTTGGGCATCTCCTCGGGCACCGAGTAGCGCAGCTGCCCCCACGCCGCCTCCCACGCCGCCAGCAGGACGGCCCAGAGCAGAGCTCGCTGCCGCCGGCCCCAGCGCCTCCCCGCCGCGCACATCTCCACCGCGGAACCGCCGGCACCGCAAACACGCCGCCGCTCCCCGCCGATCACTCCGCCGATCTCTCTACCGCTCTGATCTCCACTCGCTTCTTCCGGCACCGCTGTCTCTCCGCAGCACGGTTCTGCAGCACGGGGACGATAGCAGATCGCTCGGTCGCAGAGCCAGTGATCGAGCGGGTCCGCAGCGGGCGGGGCTGCAGCGCTCCGAGCTTCCTCTCGCTCCTCTCGGTCAACAGCGGCGCCCGCAGCCTCCTCCCGGCACTGCAGGCACCGAGCGCTGCCCAGCGCGGCCTTGCACACGGGCAGGAAGGAGACCTTCGCCGCACGCACCTCCTGCTTTTGTCCAGCCGATCTCTCCTTTTCTCATCGAACACATCACGACCGTGAGGAAAGCAGAGGTGTCTCCTGAGCGGGGTGTTTTTAAGCCACAAAAAAATATAACTTACTTTCGGCGATATAGGTAAATATCTTGTCTGATTTTACTGTGTAGAGCAGTCTTAGTCCTATCCTGTTAGTCTAAAAACACGAATTGAAGCCGTGCTGCTTGAATGACTGCTAGGACAACAGCAAAATAAAAGAGGCTTACAAATACCCAACGCGATGATCAAACCCAACTCTGCTCGCAAGAGTAGCAGGGATGTCAGGCTCATTATTCCAATGGCAGGAACTTTGCTTTAAATTCTCCGGTTAATACAGGAGGCGGGCTACATTAAGTACAGCACTATGATTAACAAAGGAGAGACGTTTAAAGGTGGAATAAGGGGAGGTCTAACAAAGCCCCTTACAACTGCCATGGAAATTGATTGCTCAGGCACGTGCCAGGTGCTCTGGGATGTCTCCTTCTAAAACATTAATGGGAACAGAGGATAGGAGGAGAACCCCTGGATACTCAAAGGTAATTATCTCCCACCCCCTGCTTACAGACTATAGGTCCCTGGAGCAGTTTTCGCTGACTGTAATACTACTGACACGGAATCAGGAAGTATCTGCAGTGAACCTTGCCAGAACAATCTCAGTTAATGCATACTTACATTAATAAGTCGTACTGTGGCGACAAGAAAGGACCCTAATTTTCGCAAAATGCAAGGTGCAAGGAACTGAAGCTTGTCGGTAAAGTGTTAACCCTTCATTATACACTTTGGTAAGACATATTTTCAACACAATACTGTAGAATAGTAGGAGAAGAGCTGGATGCCCTAAACACTGGAGACCATGAATAAATGTACAAATGAAATTTATTCAATTACTTAAATAATTATTTTGGCAGATCCCTTTGACATTTGATAGAAGTTTTCCCGATTTCACCGGGCTATCCCTGTAAAAACCACCGTAAGAACTATTGAAAACAAATGGAGAACAATTTAAATAAGGTACAAAGTATCCTCTCTTCCTGTAAAAAGCTGAGAGAAAGAAAACTAGCTCTATTTTTTTTCTCTTTTGACACTTTCTACACTTTCACTTGTGAATGCAAGAAAGATCAGGAATGCAAGAAAAGACTGAAGTATCACGCAGGATGCAAAAAAACTGTTAACAGCTAAGTGTTCCTACTACTATTCCCATTCGTGTCATTTCGATAGCAGAATTCCCACAGAATTGGCGACATTCTCGTCTTTCACAACTGGTGAATTACCTGCCACTCTCCATTCACCTAATCCCTCTCTCAGGTTACCTTTGAGAGTATAATAATAAAAATGAAGAATTAGTACAAGGGTTTGTATCCTGCCATCCACGAGCATCCATAAGCTTATTATATACTTTTTTAAAAATCGATTAGGAAAGAAGACTCCCCAGTATCAAGTGTCAATTTTGTTTTTCTTACATCCGTCATACAAATTCGGCGCACTTTCCTCTCTAGAGTAAGGATTCTCCTTTACCATTGCTACGAATACCAATAAATGCAACGTAAAACTTCTAGACAACAACTCCCATTAGAATATGAAACAGATACAACTGAAAGAATAAAAATTGCTGCCATTAAATGCTTACGCTCCGAGGGAAAAGTTACCGAGCTTTATGATCCCGTCACGCAGAGACATAGCAGTACACCTCACCCATATCACCCGGAGGGAATAAGAGAAAAAAAAGACAACGCTTCGAAAGGGCTCAAGGAATACAACGGGAACATGCAGATTTACAAACCTGCGGTAGGTCAGGATTGGCGGGCACCTCTCCCGCGACAGCGATGCTGCTCGGACTCGGCTTCTCGCAGGAATCCCCGCCCAGAAGCTCCTCCGCCGACAGGATGGGCACCGGCACCGGCGGCGGCGGCCAAGCGGCCTCGGGCACGGCGCGGGCCGGCGGCGCCACGCACAGGTTGTAGGAGTAGGGCAAGGTGCCCTCGCAGAAGTCGGCCGGGAAGGCGGCGCCGGCCAGCGAGAAGCGCTGCGCGCCCAGGCAGCGCAGCACGGCGGGCGGCCCGGCCCGGCGCAGCCGCGCCAGCACGGCCAGCGCCACGCTCAGCACCAAGAGCGCCGAGAGCAGCGCCAGCGCCAGCACCAGGTAGAACTGCAGCTCGGCCGCCGCCGCCTCCTCGGCGCCCGCCGGCCGCTCGCTCAGCTCCGGCAGCGCCTCCTGCAAGCTCTCGGCCAGCACCACGTGCAGCGTGGCCGTGGCCGACAGCGCCGGCTGCCCGTGGTCCTTCACCACGGCCACCACGCGCTGCTTGGCCGCGTCGCGCTCGCCCACGGCGCGCGCCGTGCGCACCTCGCCGCTGTGCAGCCCCACGCGGAACAGCGCCGGCTCCGACGCCTGCACCAGCTCGTACGACAGCCACGCGTTGCGCCCCGCGTCCGCGTCCACCGCCACCACCTTGGCCACCAGGTAGCCGGCCTCGGCCGAGCGCGGAACCACCTCGAAAGGCGTCGGCGCCGCCCCTCCCGCAGCCTCTCCCGGAGCCGCCGCGGCGGCGGGCCAGAGCACCCTGGGCGCGTTGTCGTTGCGGTCCAGCACGAAGACGCGCACCGTGGCCGTGGAGCTGCGCGCCGGCGAGCCGCCGTCCTGCGCCCGCACGGCCACCGTGAACTCGCGGCACTGCTCGTAGTCCAAGGAGCGCTGCGCGTACAGCGCGCCGCTCCGCGCCTCCACCGACACGAGCGGCGCCGCGCCCGCCGCGCCCGCGCTGCCGCCCGCCAGCCAGTAGCTCACGCGCCCGTTGGCGCCCGCGTCCGCGTCCCGCGCCTGCACGCGCAGCACCAGCGCGCCCAACGCGTTGTTCTCCGCCACGTACGCGCTGTACGCCGCCTCCTCGAACACCGGCGCGTTGTCGTTCACGTCCGACACCTCCAGCACCAGCTCCCTGCTGCTCCGCAGCGCCGGCCTGCCCCGGTCCCGGGCCACCACCGTCACGCGGTGCTCCGACGCCTGCTCGCGGTCCAGCGCGCCCGATGTCACCACCTTGTACGAGGCGCCCGAGGACGCCACGATGGACAGCGGCGCCTCTCCCGACAGCTCGCATGACACCTGACCGTTCTCGCCAGAGTCTAGGTCATTTACACTCAAGAGAGCCACCACGGTCCCGGCAGGAACGTCCTCGGGCACCGGGCTCGAGAGCGACAGAATTCTGATCTCAGGTGCGTTGTCATTCACGTCCAGCACCTCCACCTCCACCTTGCAGTGCGCGACCAAACCCCCACCATCCTTCGCCTCCACAGCCAGGCTGAACGCGCGCGTGTCCTCAAAGTCCAGTGCCTCTTGCAGGGTGATCACTCCTCGATCGGCATCCACCAGAAACTTCTGACGTACCTTGGCCGGCATTTTCCCGAAACCGTAGGTTATGTGTGCGTTGGTGCCGGTGTCGACATCAGAGGCAGAGATGTTCAGCACCGTCGATCCCGGAGGCGTGTCCTCACGCAGGCTCACGTGGTACCGGTCCTGCGCGAACAGGGGTGGGTTGTCATTGGCGTCGGTGACGTTGATCCACAGCTGGGCCGTGCCAGTCCGGGGCGGGTCTCCGCCATCCAGAGCCGTCAGCGTCAGCCGCAGGCTCGGCTCGCTCTCCCGGTCCAGTGAGTGGCGCAGCACCAGCTCCGCGGATTTGCTGCCGTCCTGGCTCTCCTTCACCTCCACTGTGAAGTACTTGTTGGCCTCCAGCTCGTAGCCTTGTAGCGAGTTACTGCCCACGTCTGCATCCTCTGCCATGCCCAAGTAAAACCGGGCACCGGGAGAAGTCAACTCGTTGATCTCCAGTTGGAAACTGTCTTGCAAGAACCGCGGTGTGTTGTCATTCACGTCCTCGATCGCCACCTCGACGTGGAAAATGTTCAGCGGGTTGTGCACCAGCGCCTCGAAGCTAACGGAGCAGGTCGCCGACTCGCCACACATCTCCTCCCGGTCCAGCCTCTCGTTCACGTACAGGTTCCCGTTCTCCTCATTCACCGTGAAGTATTGCTTCTCCTCGCTCAGCCGCAGCTTGCGCGCCGGCAGCTCGTCCGCGCTGAGCCCCAGGTCCCGCGCCAGCGGCCCCACGAGCGAGCCCCTGCCCAGCTCCTCGGGGATGGCGTAGCGGACCCGCTCGGCCGCCGCCCGGCACCACACGCACAGCAGCAGCAGCAGCAGCGCGGCCAGCAGCGCTCGCCCGCCGCCCGGCCCGCGCCTCTGCCGCCGCCTCACCGCCATTCTCTGCCCACTGCGCTCGCCGCGCTCCTGCCGACTGCCGCTGCCCTGCCTCCCTTCCAGCCGCTCTCGCCGCCCACAAAAGACACCGCGGAAAGGTAGCGAGATCGGCGAGCCGCCTCTCACCCCCTCTCGCCGCCGCCGCCGCTGCTGCTGCTGGCGGTGCCGCTGCCGCTGTGGCCGGCGCCGGGCGAGCGAGCAGCCTGCGGGGGCAGGACGCTGCGGCGGCGGCGGCGGCGGCTCCAGCGCCGCTCGGCGGCGGCCAACAGCGACACCCGGAGGCGCCGCCGCGCCACTGCAGCCGCCGGATGGCCGCGCTCAAGGGGGCCCGGCTGGGGGCGGGGCTCGGCGGCTACACCGGCCCCGGGGGCTCTCCCGACCGCAAACAGCCAGAGCAGAAGCTCTTCCTTCATTCCACTCCTAGTCGTTTCTCTCTGAAATGTGCCGGTGGGTGCTTTCAGGGCTTTTTTTTCAGTCACATTCTATAGTCAGAAGGAAATATTCATTGCAGGGCAGTAAGGAATGGAATTCAGATGCACTTAATAAAATCATGGCCCATCTATAGCACCTATAAACGATAATATAGGGAAGATGTCAAGAGCTTTTTAAGGCTTCTCCTGAAATGTCCTTTCATAATCTGGAATGGATTAATTGGAGGTGTAAATCAGCCTATAGCAATGTAAGCATCCCCTATCCCATGATCGCAGAATAACATTTACTCTTTTCTTCCTGACTCATTAAACTTACTTCATCTGTATCTCCATTTCTGAGCAGCTGGCAATGGAAAGTGCAAAGAAACGCAGAGTCCCTCATAAAGCCAAACTATATTTTCAGTTTCCAACTTAAATTTTTTCTAAAGGCCTTTTAATCCACAGCTCTGCCATAAGCAGGAACACTTCCAGATAGACTTGAATGTTGGAGGCACGTCTAAAACTTCTTTGGGCAATATCTTCCATTTTGACACAACTCACAGGAAGAAGCTTTCTCCTAATCAAAACCTCCCTGCTTTTAGTGGAAAATTACAGTCTGCTCTCCTATGATCACCGGACCTTATATAAAGAGCTTGCCTCATCATTCCTACAGGCTCGTTTATAAATAATTTCAAAAGTCTACACAGAGGTATCATTTCTCTATGCTTCAATAACTAAAACTCCTTCAGTCCTTCTGAATTGCAGACAGCCCTCAGGCCACTTCCATGATCTTTCTGGGAACTCTAGCATGTCCATTTGGATATTGGCCCAAAATCGCCATGCAGTCTGTGCACTCACAAAAAGAGTTTAGAAGAGAGGAAGGACCTCCCTCGACCAAGCAGAGTGTTTGTCATGCAGTGCAGGACACAATTCCAGCAGCAGGTGCCCATGGGCAGCCCATGTCCCACCTTATCACCCACCAATCACCCAAAGCACCTCTCTGCAAAGCTCTTCCCTATCCCCCACTCTCTGTTTCAGCTGGGGATTGCCCCAGCCCAGCTGCAGGACCTTGCACTTTGATCCATTTCATGATGGCTGCACGGGGCCACTTCTCCAGCCTGTCCCTGGCTGCCACCTCTGTCCTGCCGTGAATCAGCTCCAGTTGGTGTCAGCTGCAAATTGCCTGAAGGTGCCTCAATCCCTTTGGCCATGGAGGTGCTGAACAGACCTGGGCCCAGTCAGGGCCCACATGAGATCAGACACCCTGAGGCTGAGCTCATGACTACAAGCAATGCAAGAGTCAGAAACACATGGAAATGGACAGATGCAAGAACATTTTCTAGGCCTGCCTTGCTCTACAGAAGTGACTCAAATCACCCTGGACTCCAGCAGGCACAGCCTGGTGTCATCTGTGACATGTGACAAGCAAGGCAGTGACCGAGTTCTTCTCCAGCCTCACACACTGAGCTCCCCTCTCTGCTGTTTCTTCCATGCCAGGCCACTGTGAGGTTCTGCTTGTGGCCATCTCCTCACTGCTCAAATCTCTCATCAGATGATAATGCACTGTAACCACAGAGAGAAGGGAGGTACAATTGTTTGCTCAGCACCATTATCATGAGGAACTGAAGGATTCTAGAGCACACAAATGATAAACAATCATACTAAAAGATCAGCAGTCATCCAAAGGAGAATGGCTCATCAAACATTGGCTTGGGGAATCTCCTCCCCATCCTTATGACATGCTCTGTTCTATGAATGTCTACTAAAGTAATATTTACATCTATTTCTCCCAACAGGAACAGAACACAAAGTCACTCTCACATCTCCGCCCTTCCACTCCCACTGCAACAAGAGCAAGTAAGGGACATTGGCACACCATCCATTGCTCAAAAAAGAATGATTGTTGATTATTGCAAGTATACCCATCTCCTGAGTAAATCAAGGGAAAACAAAACAAAGCAAAACACCCGCAGAAAACCCGAAAACATGCATCAGATAAGGCAAGGAAGCATTAGAAGACAAGAATGAGACAGAGATGCTCACAGTGAAGTCTTCTAGGCCTTTTTTCCAGGCCTTAAAATCCATCCCTGAGAGCACCTGGAAGTCACTGAGGTCTCAAGCTGCGAGTGTTCGGCCCTGAGGACTTACATGGGACCATAGCAGAGTGGGTTCATTTGAAGAATTAGTCCTCACCTCAGCAACATTTTCTACTGCACACCCTACTCACCTTGCACAGTTATGAAACCATCATTTTAAACAGCTTCTCATTGGCGTCTTTCTGACAAATTACAACAGATTCCCTTATCCCTTCTGCTTCATAGTCCCCACACACCATTCAGTCTTAAGTGACTGAAGCAAGGACGTCCTGAAAAACAACAGCCACTGTTTCATATTTCAAAGTACTGACCAGAATTGTGAAAATGAGCTGCAATCTTCCTGGAAACAAAGCCCTGAATGAAAGTGTAATTACAACTCTGAAGAAACTCCATATCACATTGTGGCATAGAGATACAGATGGATAATGGAGGTTTCACACAGGATTAATTACCTGTTCCAGACAACAATTATGGTTCTACATGAACAGTCACTGTGCAAAATGTTACTGTTGGAGGACTGTCATTGTCTTTCATGACAGACACACCAGGATCAGAACAGCAATGGCACTGCCTTTGCCACCAAGCATGAAATCAAAACATTTCTCTGACAAACCCACACTGACTCCCACATTTGCCTGGCACAGAACTGAGCTCTCACCCTCCTCACTCTGCATTCACAGCCTTTACTTTCAACATCAACACAAACCACAATTTTGATTCCATGTTGGCCACAGAGAAAACACCTTGGGGAAACATCCATTCATGAAGTTGTATTTCTTGAATGAAATATTCAAGGTCAGGCTGGCTGGGGCTCTGAGCCACCTGCTCTGGTGGAAGATGTCCCTGCCCATGGCAGAGGAGTTGGAACAAGAGGATCTGTAAGGTCCTTTGCAACATAAACCATTCCCTGATTCTGTGTTTCAAGAACAATATGATTACATGTACAGCTTCAAGGGATGGATGAGAGATATTCTCCCTACTGGATATTTATATGTTTCGGAGTTTGCAGGGTTGCCAGGCATAATGACGATCTACTTTACTCCTTGACAAAAATACAAGCAAACAAACAACCAAACCAAACCAATTATCCAAAAAAACCTTAATCAACCCAGCCAAGAATGGGAAAACACCAGGAGAGTATCAATCATGGCCTCACAGTTCTGACGGGCTCAACTGCAGTATATACACAACCCAGCAAACTGGACTGGAACCAAAACACAGAAAGGCCTCAAAGAGAAGCTCACTACACAGGCCCCAGACTGTGTCATTTCCTTGGATAGCAAGAGAAAGAAAATGCTTGGAACCACAGCTGTGGGCTTCATCTAAATACCAGGACAAACAGAACTGGACACAATTCATTCATTCATTTTGAACTGTATCACAGTGAACTCCAGCACCAGCCCTGTCCATGCATACACAGAACTTCTTCTCTCTGGCCACACATAACATGACAGCAAATTTTGCATACAGACATCATTAGAAGAACGCTCATGTGCACAGCTTCTCAGAGCACAGACATCACAACTAAGATTATTCTGATCCTCCCAATTATCTGAGCATGTGGGAAATAATATATAGGCCACAAGTTATTACCAGCTCTGTCAAAGACCCACACATCCAAGTATCACCTCAAAGGCAACATGACCAATCTTCAGCACATGGACTCCTCAAAGCATGTGTGACTACCACTCTTGGTGCAAAGGAATATGGAACCCAAACCAGGCCATTTCACTCCAAACCACACAAGTGAAAATCATAAGTGTCCTCCTGACTCATTTTCAGAAGGCCAGCAATACCCCTGGGGATCAACAAAACACATGCCATGTCTCCACCTCCTCACACATTACATCCCCAACACTCCCTCCTAAACCTTCACAGCTCCCATGGATAGCACAGATCAGAATTTAGAGAGACTCCACCAAGAAGAAAGTTACTCAGACAGTATCCCCTTACCATGAATAATATTTTACTTCTCACCTTAGCCATGGGACAAGGAAAAGCACTTAGTAGAGAGAGATTTTGAAAAATTTCTCTAAGGAAATCTCTGTCTTTTCACCTCTGAACATGAAAGAACAATTTTTAGATCACCAAAAGAATGAAACAAACTTAACACCTGCAGAACTGAAGAGCTCACAACACTCTTCTGCATTGTATAACTCAGAATAGATGATTAATGACACTGTTTATAGGCACTGAACACACATCTTGCAATTCCCATGTGCCATCTTGCATAAGTACAAAATTAGGTTTTGAACTGACACCATTATGATGACATGAAAATACTTAGCAAGAACTTCGCAGTGCTCTCCATGCAGCTGGAGTACAGATCTTCTAGACAATTACTTTGGGAACAAGAACCTCACATTCCTTCATCCCAGAGATAGAAACTGGACAAGGAATGGAGAAACCATTCCCTTGAATCTTTCAGCAGACATTCACACACAGCTCACAGCACTCACATTTGCAACCCTTCACACCATCCATGGTGTCCTTTCATCCATCTATCATTTAAATTCCCACACACCATCTCTCATAGGAACAAAATCAAGCTTTGAAGAGACACCATTATGATCACATGAAACTACTTAGCAAAAACCTGCCAGGGTTCTCCATGAAGCTGGAATACAGATCTTCTAGACAATTATTTTGGGAAGAAAAACCTCACATTGCTGCATCCTAGAGACAAGAAGTGGACAGGGAATGGAGGAAAACATTCCCTTGAGTCTTTCAGCAGACATTCACACACAGCTCAAGCACTCAGATTTCCAACCCATTTCACACCATCCATGGTGTCCTTTCACCCATATATGTATAATATATAAAAACTTGTGACAGTGGAGGCCCAGTTCCCCAGACCATTTCTCTTGCCAGCACCAATTTCACACAGCTATCTGGACATCTCTGTGCTATAGAAGCTACATTTGCTGCTCACTGAAGTTCTGTGAAGAGACTTCATAGGTCTCAAAGGAGAAGCTGAGCAGTCTTCCAAGAGACACTGAGGGACTTAATATCTGTTCATGGGAAATTATGCCCACCTTGTATCTCCCACTGACCTTGAATCTCTTCTTCCCATCCAGGTAATCCTCTTGCCATACTAAATATTTTCTAGCTAACTCTCATCCAGTTCCATTTGACATAGCTCTACATTAAAAAACAAGAAAACAACCAAAGCAGTTCTGCCATTTCTTCCTACATTTCCTCCTCCACATGCAGCCACCCACAGGCTTTTCAAAGAGACACAACGTCAAGAGGATCCTTCATGTTCACGACAGACAGACAGGCATCATCAAGGACCACTTGCTGCCTTATCCAATCCTCTCTTGGTGACAGCAAAGCATGGATGATGCAGACACTTTTCCTGCTGATCTTCACTATGTATCATGGAGAATGATAAAAGCTCAGAACAACGTGCAGAGAGGTTCCACACAAAGCCATCAGCATTTTGTTCACGACACGTTCTACCTATTCAAGCACATGTGCTCTTGAGAAGACACATGAACCGGCTAAATAATCCCAATAATGGGATCCATCCGTTCAGTAGAGATAATGCTATCAGGAACACAGATTCTACACAGCCCAGCTGATATAGGGGAACAATACCTGGAAGCTACTCAATGCCCAAACCTCGGAAATAACCAACAGCCTGCCAGCAGCAGACTTCTCCCTCCATCCTTCTTCACTCACTGGAAAGCTGAGGACCCACCCCATGTTCGCATAACGACGGGAATGGGCAGCAGCCTACAGAACTTAATCGAAGGAAACTTAACCATGCTTTTAGAGAAAATCTCCTACGCAAGCCAGAGAAGACGGCAAGGAAAGGACAGGGCACCATTAGGAGAAAGAGTCGCTGAGAAAATCTCGACAATGAAACTCACCGAGGAAGGGGCGGGGTCCGAGGAGAGGGCGCCGGCAAGATCCCCATCTCCGAGAAGCGGCGCGGGCTTGTCGGGCGGCGGGCGGGCCGGGAGGGTGTCGCAGGAGCTGGCGGCCGAGAAGCGCAGCTGGCTCTTGCGCGAGTCGGCCGTGAGCGACACGTCGTGCGAGTAGGACTGCAGGAAGGCGCGCACGCCGTCGATGCCCACGAAGTGCGAGACGGGCACGCCGCGCAAGGCGCCGCTGTCCGGCGGCAGCAGCTGCTGGCGGTGCCAGCGGCGCAGGCGCAGCGCCAGCAGCAGCAGCAGGAAGGCCACGAAGAGGCACGACACGGCGGCCACGGCCAGCACGAGCCAGCGCGTCAGGCTGGCGGCCGGCTCGGCCGACGCCGCCGCCTCGTCGGCCGCGCTGCCCAGCTCGGCCAGCAGCTCGGCCACGCTCTCGGCCAGCACCACGCTCAGCGTGGCCGTGGCCGACAGCGCCGGCCGCCCGTGGTCGCGCACCAGCACCACCAGGCTGTGGCGCGCCGCGTCGCGGGCCAGCGGCGAGCGCGCCGTGCGCACCTCGCCGCTGTGCAGCCCCACGCGGAACAGCCCCGGCTCCGTGGCCTTGGCCAGCTCGTACGACAGCCACGCGTTCTGCCCCGCGTCCGCGTCCACCGCCACCACCTTGGCCACCAGCGCGCCCGCCTCCGAGCGCCGCGGCGCCAGCTCCACGCCCGACCACGCCCAGACCGAGCCCGAGCCCGAGCCCGCCGCTGCGGCCGGCGGCGGGTACAGCACCTGCGGCGCGTTGTCGTTCTCGTCCACGATCAGCAGCCGCACCGACACGTTGCTGCTCAGCGCCGGCGCGCCGCCGTCCTCCGCCAGCACCCACAGCTGCAGCTCGCGCAGCTGCTCGTAGTCCAAGGAGCGCAGCGCGTACAGCGCGCCCGTCTCCGCCTGCACCGACACGTACGACGACAGCGGCGCGCCCCGCACCCGCCCCTCCGCCAGCCGGTAGCGCACGCGCGCGTTCTGCCCCCAGTCCGCGTCCGTGGCGCGCACCGTCAGCACCAGCGCGCCCGCCGCGTTGTTCTCCGCCACACGCGCGCTGTACCGCTCCTGCGCGAACACCGGCGCGTTGTCGTTCACGTCCAGCACCCGCAGCCCCAGCACCGCGCTGCTCTGCAGCGCCGGCGACCCGCCGTCGGCCGCCCGCACCGTCACGTTGTACTCCGACACCTGCTCCCGGTCCAGCTCTCTCGCTGTCACCACGCTGTAGTAGCTGCCGTGAGAACTCTGCAGCCGGAATGGGACGTCCTTGTCGATCGAGCATCGCACCTCGCCATTGGCCCCCGAGTCCAGATCATGGACATGCAACAGGGCCACCACCGTCCCCGTCGGGGAGTCTTCGGAAATCTCGCTCAGTGCTGATCGAACCGAAATCTCGGGCGCATTGTCGTTGACATCTGTCACTGTGATAATAACTTTCGCAGTGTCAAAAAGCTCTCCTCCGTCCTGTGCCTGAACCTCGAGTTCGTGGGAGGATATTTTCTCGAAGTCCAAAGCATTTTTAACCGTTATCTTTCCTGACTCAGAGTCCAGCTGGAAAACTTCTGATGCCCGGCCGGAAATTTTATGGAAGCTGTATTTCACCAGACCATTCAAACCCTCATCTGCATCAGTGGCCGTAACGGTGACCAGGACAGAGCCCACGGGCACGTCCTCGGGCACACGCACCGTGTACTCCGCCTGGCTGAACACGGGCGCGTTGTCGTTCGCGTCCAGCACCGTCACGCGGATCCGAGCCGTGCCCGTCCGTGCCGGATCGCCGCCGTCACTCGCCCTCAGCACCAGCTCGTGAAATGCCGCCTCCTCCCGGTCCAGCGCCTTGGCCAGCACCAGCTCGGGACGCTGATCGCCGCCGGGGCCCGCCTGCACAGCCAGCGAGAAGTGCTCATCACCGCTCAGCTCGTAGCTCTGCAGGGAATTCCGGCCCAAGTCTGGATCTTGTGCTTCTCGGAGAGGAAATCGCGACCCCGGCGCTGTCATCTCGCTCACTCTCAATTCTTTTTCTGCCTCCTGGAAGCTGGGTTCATTGTCGTTAATATCCGTGATCTCCACTTCTATTTCATAAAACTTCATTTCCCCCTCCACTATCAGCTCACAGCGCAGGACGCATTGCTGCACGTCCTCGCACAGCTGCTCTCTGTCGATCCTCTCTGCCGTCACTAAATGTCCCGTCTTCCCGTTCACAGCGAAATACTGCTTCCTACCCTTGGAGACAACACGGACGGCATTATCGCGGATCGCCGGCAGCTGCAGCCCCAGGTCCTTGGCCACGTCGCCCACGAACGAACCCTTGGGCATCTCCTCGGGCACCGAGTAGCGCAGCTGCCCCCACGCCGCCTCCCACGCCGCCAGCAGGACGGCCCAGAGCAGAGCTCGCTGCCGCCGGCCCCAGCGCCTCCCCGCCGCACACATCTCCGCCGCAGAGGGACCGCAAAACCGTCGGGAGCTCTCCGCCGCCGCACACAGATCTGGCTCACGGTGTAGCTCCGGCGGTCTTCTCTCAGCCGCTCCTGCCAGGCCCTTCCGACCCCCTTCAGCACGTCTCCGCACTGCGGGGACGATCGCAGACTGCTCCGCCGCCGACTCACACACCGGGACCGCGAGAGAGCCGGGCCGCAGCGGGCGGGGCTGCAGCGCTCCGAGCTTCCTCTCGCTCCTCTCGGTCAACAGCGGCGCCCGCAGCCCCCTCCCGGCACTGCACGCACTGAAATGTTATGTATTTATTTCAATATCACGGACGGAGGATTAGAGTCCTTACACAGTAATACAGATATTTAATCACAAATATTCGTAAAGGACGTGATGGAATGACCGGCGCAAAGGTGGCAAAAGGACGCCGTCTCTGATATACAGCTTGTCGCTAACTTCATCCCTCTGTGCAAACTCTATTTACAGCTACCCAGGAGGCAGGAAAGCTCCAGTTATGAACCTATCCAGTTTATACGAAATTATATTCAATCAAGTCACTCTATAATCCCAGGAAGAGGCTTTTATTTTCTCAGAAGTTAAGATGTAAAGGGTTATCGCTCGTTAGCAAAACCTTGTTCTAATTTTTGTGTATTCCTGTAGCTATGGCACATTTTCAACAAAATACTAGAAGGCAGCGGGAAAAGAGAAGTACAGCTGCACATCTTAGACTCTGATGGCCTTTGATAAATATTCAAGTACAGCTGATTCAAGTGCCTAAAGCATCAGTTGGCAAATCTGCTACACATTTGATATCTATATTAGGATCTTAGAGCCTTATTATTCTTTTAAACACACACTTCTATGAAATTCTTCAAAAGGAGGGGTGGAATGGTGAACCATAAAAAAAAAATAAATAAACAAATGTTAAAAAACCCTAAGAGAACGAATTCTCTATACAGGGTCAAAACCCCTCTCTTTTAATGAAAATGATAAGAAAATAGGCTCTTAAACAACAACAGCAGCAACAAAAATAATACAATTGTTTTTACCCATTTGAGAACTCAGTCTTCATCTACACGTGTGTATCAAGGAAATATTAAGACAGGTAAAAAAAAATAGAACTACCAGCCAGCATGGAAAAAGAAAACTATCAAAATTAAGTCGCCCCGCTACTGGTAGCAGTCCTGCCACTTCTTCAACAGTGTTCACACAAAAGATGAGTGACAGTCGCTTCTTCTACTCCGGATTGAGATCCTGTCACTTCTCTATCCATGAGAAACGAGTCTCTCTGGAGTTCAAGATCGAAAAGGGGTTAAACAAGTGGTATGAGGCTAGCTTTTAACCAGGTCCCAGAATGCAATTTCAGGAGAAACAGATCATTAAGGAAAAATCTGCAGCAGCTAGTATCTGCACTATTTCCCGGGTTCCTTCATGAAGAACCACGAATCTTCTGCAGAGTTATAATTCCCCATCACAGTTACTAATGTATATGATTTTAGTCAGCTCAAGAGATGCACACAAAACCTCTTAGATGAATCGGAAGCTGTGGCCACAGCAGAATCAAGTGCTATGGCTAATTGCCTGTTCTTAGAAGAAGAAATCACTCCGGTCTTTCGTTCCTTCTCAGACACACGGACCAGCCATTCCCACCTATGCGGGGAAAACCAAGGAGAGGAGAACAACGGTTCGGAAAGATTCAAGGGGAACAGCAGGAACTCGCTGCTCTGCAGAAAGAACTGCAGAGATAAATAATGACTGGAATAATTAACCAAGCGCGCCTACCATGTCTGAAGAAAACTTATCCCCAAATACACTCGACACTCTTCCAGAACGCAGGAACAACCTAAAAATTTTTCTCTTATGTCAAAACCGCACACATCTCTGAAAAAAACCCCTAAATAACAAGCAAACACATGATTCCCCATCCTCCCAACAAACCAAAAGTGTTAATTCCCTTTTCAGAATTCTGTAACACAGAATCAGCAGATCTCTTTCTGCAGAGCAAGAATACATGTTCTCGGTTGAACTGACAAATAATTGTTTAAAAAAACCTTGAAAAATCATGACTGGGAAATACACATCTATCCAATAAATGCCTGTTCTGCGGCAGCATTCCCTCAAAACACGGGATACTACGCGGCAATTTAGGAAACAGGATTAAATCGCGGGTTTACATCAAATAAATAATAACAGGGGAAGAAAATAGTAAGCCTAACTACACCTACCATATGTGAAGCAGCCTTCTCGCAAAACATGGGAGGCCAAACAAAAGAGGGTCAGAACAACATGCAACTATTCGATCAACAGGGACAGATCCATGTCCCCTTTTGGAGTAAACACCGAAATAGTATTGACCCACAGATATTGCCCAGGTCTCAACAAATGTATCAATAGGACGAAAACGAGAAAGCCTGTTAAGAAAGGCTCAAGGAGAACAGTAGGAGCTTACACTTTTACAGACCTGCGGGGTGTCGGGATTGGCGGGCGGCTCCCCTTCGACGACGCTGCTGTTGGAGATCTGCTTCTCCAAGGGCTCCCCGCCCAGAAGCTCCTCCGCCGACAGGATGGGCACCGGCGGCGGAGGCGGCGGCCAAGCGGCCTCGGGCACGGCGCGGGCCGGCGGCGCCACGCACAGGTTGTAGGAGTAGGGCAAGGTGCCCTCGCAGAAGTCGGCCGGGAAGGCGGCGCCGGCCAGCGAGAAGCGCTGCGCGCCCAGGCAGCGCAGCACGGCGGGCGGCCCGGCCCGGCGCAGCCGCGCCAGCACGGCCAGCGCCGCGCTCAGCACCAAGAGCGCCGAGAGCAGCGCCAGCGCCAGCACCAGGTAGAACTGCAGCTCGGCCGCCGCCGCCTCCTCGGCGCCCGCCGGCCGCTCGCTCAGCTCCGGCAGCGCCTCCTGCAAGCTCTCGGCCAGCACCACGTGCAGCGTGGCCGTGGCCGACAGCGCCGGCTGCCCGTGGTCCTTCACCACGGCCACCACGCGCTGCTTGGCCGCGTCGCGCTCGCCCACGGCGCGCGCCGTGCGCACCTCGCCGCTGTGCAGCCCCACGCGGAACAGCGCCGGCTCCGACGCCTGCACCAGCTCGTACGACAGCCACGCGTTGCGCCCCGCGTCCGCGTCCACCGCCACCACCTTGGCCACCAGGTAGCCGGCCTCGGCCGAGCGCGGAACCACCTCGAAAGGCGTCGGCGCCGCCCCTCCCGCAGCCTCTCCCGGAGCCGCCGCCGCCGCCGCGGCGGGCCAGAGCACCCTGGGCGCGTTGTCGTTGCGGTCCAGCACGAAGACGCGCACCGTGGCCGTGGAGCTGCGCGCCGGCGAGCCGCCGTCCTGCGCCCGCACGGCCACCGTGAACTCGCGGCACTGCTCGTAGTCCAAGGAGCGCTGCGCGTACAGCGCGCCGCTCCGCGCCTCCACCGACACGAGCGGCGCCGCGCCCGCCGCGCCCGCGCTGCCGCCCGCCAGCCAGTAGCTCACGCGCCCGTTGGCGCCCGCGTCCGCGTCCCGCGCCTGCACGCGCAGCACCAGCGCGCCCAACGCGTTGTTCTCCGCCACGTACGCGCTGTACGCCGCCTCCTCGAACACCGGCGCGTTGTCGTTCACGTCCGACACCTCCAGCACCAGCTCCCTGCTGCTCCGCAGCGCCGGCCTGCCCCGGTCCCGGGCCACCACCGTCACGCGGTGCTCGGACGCCTGCTCGCGGTCCAGCGCGCCCGATGTCACCACCTTGTACGAGCCTCCCGGCGATGCCACGATGGACAGCGGCGCCTCTCCCGACAGCTCGCACGACACCTGACCGTTCTCGCCCGAGTCCGGGTCGTTCACGTTCAATAGAGCCACCACTGTCCCGGCAGGCGCGTCCTCAGGCACCGGGGTCGAGAGCGACAGAATGGTGATCTCAGGAGGATTGTCATTCACATCCAGCACCTCCACCTCCACTTTGCAGTGCGCCACCAAACCCCCACCATCCATCGCCTCCACAGCCAGGCTGAATGCACGCGTGTCCTCAAAGTCCAGCGCCTCCTGCAGAGTGATCGTCCCTCTCTGGGCATCTACTGTGAACCTCTGAAGCACCTTGCCCGGCATTTCTCCGAGTCCGTAGGTGATGTGTGCGTTGGTGCCCACATCTGCATCCGAGGCTGACACGTTCAGCACCGTCGATCCCGGAGGCGTGTCCTCACGCAGGCTCACGTGGTACCGGTCCTGCGCGAACACGGGCGGGTTGTCATTGGCGTCGGTGACGTTGATCCACAGCTGGGCCGTGCCAGTCCGGGGCGGGTCTCCGCCATCCAGAGCCGTCAGCGTCAGCCGCAGGCTCGGCTCGCTCTCCCGGTCTAATGAATGGCGCAGCACCAGCTCCGCGGATTTGCTGCCGTCCTGGCTCTCCTTCACCTCCACTGTGAAATACCCGTTGGCCTCCAGCTCGTAGCCTTGTAGCGAGTTACTGCCCACATCCGCATCCTCGGCCACGCCCAAGTAAAACCGGGCACCGGGAGAAGTCAACTCGTTGATGTCTAGCTGAAATTTCTCTCGCAAAAAGCGCGGTGTGTTGTCATTCACGTCCTCGATCGCCACTTGGACATGGAAGACGTTCAGCGGGTTGTGCGCCAGCGCCTCGAAGCTGACAGAGCAGGTCGCCGACTCGCCGCACATCTCCTCCCGGTCCAGCCTCTCGTTCACGTACAGGTTCCCGTTCTCCTCATTCACCGTGAAGTATTTCAGCTGCTTCTTGCCGGCAGACGCCACCTGCAGCTTGCGCGCCGGCAGCTCGTCCGCGCTGAGCCCCAGGTCCCGCGCCAGCGGCCCCACGAGCGAGCCCCTGCCCAGCTCCTCGGGGATGGCGTAGCGGACCCGCTCGGCCGCCGCCCGGCACCACACGCACAGCAGCAGCAGCAGCGCGGCCAGCAGCGCTCGCCCGCCGCCCGGCCCGCGCCTCTGCCGCCGCCTCACCGCCATTCTCTGCCCGCTGCACTCGCCGCGCTCCTGCCTCTGCCGCTGCCCTGCCTCCCTTCCAGCCGCTCTCGCCGCCGACAACAGACACCGCGGAAAGGCAGACAGTCCGCTCGGGCTTCCTCTCTCGCCGCCGCCGCTGCTGCTGCTGGCGGTGCCGCTGCCGCTGTGGCCGGCGCCGGGCGAGCGAGCAGCCTGCGGGGGCAGGACGCTGCGGCGGCGGCGGCGGCGGCTCCAGCGCCGCTCGGCGGCGGCCAACAGCGACACCCGGAGGCGCCGCCGCGCCACTGCAGCCGCCGGATGGCCGCGCTCAAGGGGGCCCGGCTGGGGGCGGGGCTCGGCGGCTGCACCGGCCCCGGGGGCTCTCCCGACCGCAAACAGCCAGAGCAGAAACTCTTGCTTAACGACAAATAGGAACCCTTATGATTACAGCAGCAGTATCCGTGTGATAACGATTTAATTATTTGTAGCTGCAATAGACATGGAAACAAGTATTACACATTATTAAAGATTTTCTGCATTCTCTGGTTTGAGATGGCACGAAAATCAGAAATGAAATATGTGTTCCAGAAGTACAAATTGGTTCTGTCATGCACAGCCAAAGAATTAAAGCCAAAATCTGAAAAGAAGATTGTTGAGATACTTTACAATTTAATTGTTCCCGCGGCACCCGAGATATTGTTTGCCCATCACCTTTGCAAAACCGGTGCAAGTCAAAAGGACATTTATCTAGTTATTAACGCCTGTAGAGAAACGTGAAGTCCAGAAGCACTGGATGTGCTCTCAGATAAATGCCAGTGTACATACACACCTGGTAGAGAATTAAAAAGTGCAAAGCAGTTCAGACTCTGCCCTGTGTCCATCCTTACACTGACTCCCCTTCCATACAGAACACCTTCTGTGCTTTTGGTGGAAACTCAAAAATTAGGCCTGCTACAAGAATTGATTTAATATATCAATTGTTTTGATTTTCCTAACCTCTAGGCAAAAGTCCTAAGATCCCCCCAATCCATTTTAGGACTGCAAAATCAGCTGAATGGTTTTCAATGAATTCTGAAGATTCATATACAAACACAAAACTTCCATCTGACCCCATCAGAGAGGAGGACATATTTCAGTTCTGTGTCTTTCTGGTGCTTCACCAGAACACAGCCCTAAAAATTCTTTCCCAGAGCACGAGGAAACTCCCTGAGGCCTCAAGGTACAAGCCAGGAAATCCAGGATTATTAAAGGACTATGAGGTCTCTCTGAGTGGACTAAATGACTTTAAGCAGCAGAACAACAGAAATCCTTGGCACTTATCAAATCAAAGAAGCAAAATCAAATATCTCCCACTGCCATACATGGGGCCAATTGTGACACATCAGGGCCTGTGCAGTGCAGGCCTCAGAGACACAAGAAGAATCCCAAAGTAAGAGGAATTGGACATAGCATTTTACAGCTACCCACTTGAGCTAAGTAATTTCTCATTTTCCTCACACACAACATTCTGTCGTCATTTGGTTCTCAAGGGAAGTTACTATTTCCTGCAAAGCAGCACTCACAAGTGGGAAGGAAACACGAACCATGGCCTTCCAGGAAAGAGATCCTGAATTGAGATCCAAGGTGGAAAATGGAATTACCACTTTGATGAACTCTTTATCAAGCTATGCATTTCCCCTCTTTTATCACATGCACGGATCCACAAAGATGTGACTGCTCCTAAGGTCATTTTTACATCTCTTAACATATGACAAACTTAGAACACAGATGTGCCCCCCTCACATGTCCTCATTCCACACCAGCTGTAATAACATGTCAAGGAAAGAAAACCCCACAAGCAATGCAGGGATTCATTAGGATTTCTTTCAGAGAAACTCACCAGGAGGAAATCTCAGGCCTCTCTGTGGGCAAGGAAATTCATCCCCGAGAGCCCCTGGAACCCACTGAGGTCTCAGGCTGGAAGTGAGACCTTGAAATCTTGTTCTGGACTACCAGCGTGACTTCATTTCATTAAACACTCAAGAGCTCTCATCAGCTTTTCTACCCTGTGGCCTGTTCATACCCCACAGACTTAAGGCCTAAGTTTAGAGGTTAAGTTTGAAGGCCCAAGTTTGAAGGCCCAAGTTTAGAGGCCCGAGTTTAAAGGCCCGAGTTTAAAGGCCCGAGTTTAAAGGCCCGAGTTTAGAGGCCCAAATTAAGTTTGAAGGTCCAAATTAAGTTGGAAGGCCTAAATTATGTTTGAAGGCCTAAGTGTGAAGACCTAAGTGTGAAGGCCTAACTTACGTCAGCTGTAACAGGAACACAAGAAACATCGAATATCTAGAGCCAAGGCACTCCAAGTAATTCCTTTGGAGGAAAAGCAAAGAAAAATGCACAGAACCATAACGATGTGATCCATATAACAGCTAGAAAAAGTGAATATTTACATCAAACCTGTAGATATTTCAGCACCTCTTCCACCAGCCCTGCCTCTGTGCATGCAGAATGCTCAGACATCCCCCAACAGGGACCCCTTTGCAGACAGACACCTATGGAAGACATTTCTGACACAAATTCTCCCTATGGAGAACAGGGATCACGACACGGGTTCACAAATATGAACCCTGGTCATCACTGATATTTGAAGAAATGTAACATGTTCTAACAGTCATAAACAATACATAGGACTCAGATCAGAATCAACTCAAAGATGTCTTAATTCTTGGTAAGCACATGGACAGTTTTGAATATATGTCATTCTGCAAGCATTAATGTGAAGTTTGTGTCCACATCCAAGAGCTACCACTCACAGGGAAGAACTATATCAGACATGACAGAGGATAAAATGTGTGGCTTTCTGGTATGTGCTCCAAATAAATAGCCCCAAACCCAGACTTTGCTGGTAAATTAGACTCTCCCATCCCTACAATCCTACCAATTTCAATACCAACAAAACACCAGCAGTAACATCAACAAGCAAGAGCCATTAATAACATCTGAAGGTTTGCTCAAAACTTGGAAAAGCTTAGTACAAACACAGTGAAACTCTACATCACAACTGTAACAAGGACATATAGCTGGGAAAATGATATCTCCCTCAGCAATTCTTAGACACAGAGCCCCTGAAGCATGCACTTCCTGGGCATTGCTTGCAGACAAATTCATTGGAGGATTGCCATCCTTTTCTGGACACAGGAAAAGGGCACTTGGTGTAAGTGGCACGGGCCTTGGCACACCCACATTAGTGGATCACAGAACCCCCCTTGGCCTGCTGAGTCTCTCCCTGGGAACAATCTCTCCCTGACTGTTCACCATGAGTATGTTACAAGTAAGATCAGTGATTCTGGAGACATTTTCAGATAGTTTCAGACACGCACAGGCCCATCTTTACCTGGTCATCACAAACAAGTCAGCAGTTTAATTATCCTTCATAGAGAGCACCCCTTTACAGGAAAGCAAAGTTATGAATCCGCAGCTTGGCCATTTATAATCTGAGCATATTCATTTTATGTAGTCCAGCAATGGACAATGGAAGGTAAAAAAACACCTGCTTTGTCTCCAACAGCGCTTCCTCACACACTGCACCTGCAAGAGTCTCCTGAAACTTATTACAGATTATATGGGTGTCTCTGATCTTTACCATAAGCAGAGGTACTCCACTGCAAGAAAAGGTGCAGAGACAGCTTACCATGGCTAACATTTAAGTTCTTAATGTTTGCATGTGAGAAATAAGACAATTGCTCCCATTAAAAATTTAAGAGAACACATCAGTGAATGTCTTTCTCTGTCGAGTTTTAAAAATGAAAGTCATGTATGGGACAACCAGGCAAATGTAAGAGACATGATCAGATACTACCAGATGTAAAGGCCCATCTTAAGATCAGTACAAAGAACAAGACAAGAAGATAACATCTGCAGAAATGAAGGGATGACACTCATCTAGATTAGGGCTCTTTGAGAAAATACATAATCTAGGTATTAAAAGTTGGGATTGGAATGAATTTCTTTACTGCAAAGCTCCCAATGTGACATTTCAGATTAGAATATATAAGGTTATTCATTAAATACATTGGCTATACATTAAATACATTGCAATGCATGTAATACATTGCAATAACCTATAAACACACCTTTTCTCCATAGAACTTCAGTAATATCTGTTAAGCCACACATATTTGGGAAGGAGAAAATTGCATTACATTATACTACAGATGAACACTGAAAACTCATATCTTTTCTTATATTATACTATCTCTTAAGAGCCTTTCACACACAGAGCTCAGTATTTGCATCTCCTGCCTCTAAAATCTTACATGCTGTGTCTTGACCTTGATCCTTTGAAAGCAGTTTTCATCAAAATACCGCATATTCAGAGGGTTTCCCTTCAACATGCACCAGGATAACCTACAGACTTCAACAGGTATCTCTGCTCTCTACTAAGAGGGAAGAAATATTTATCTGCTAAATACATCTCAGAGAAAAAGCAGGACCGAGGTGAAACACTACCTGTCCCTCAAAAGACACGGAGGCAGTGAGGATCATGTGATACAGAAACAACTTCTTTAAAAAACACTCTCCAGCCAAGACCAGTCTCCCTTACCATGCATCACTCAAAACTGGAAATCCAAGACCCGACCCCGGGTCCACCGTGGTGGAGCAAAAAGCCCCGCGATCAGCACGTCCGGAAAAAATACCTTGTCTTCCTTGTCAGCAAACATCCCTCTGAAGGACACAGAAAACTCCGGAAAAGACAAGGGAAGCAATAGAAGAACAGCGAATAAAAACTGGCAGAGGAACTCACCAGGACAGCAGCGGGATCCACGGGTGGGCCGCTGGCAGGATCTCCGTCCCCGAGCAGCGGCGCGGGCTCGTCGGGCGGCGGGCGGGCCGGGAGGGTGTCGCAGGAGCTGGCGGCCGAGAAGCGCAGCTGGCTCTTGCGCGAGTCGGCCGTGAGCGACACGTCGTGCGAGTAGGACTGCAGGAAGGCGCGCACGCCGTCGATGCCCACGAAGTGCGAGACGGGCACGCCGCGCAAGGCGCCGCTGTCCGGCGGCAGCAGCTGCTGGCGGTGCCAGCGGCGCAGGCGCAGCGCCAGCAGCAGCAGCAGGAAGGCCACGAAGAGGCACGACACGGCGGCCACGGCCAGCACGAGCCAGCGCGTCAGGCCGGCGGCCGGCTCGGCCGGCGCCGCCGCCTCGTCGGCCGCGCTGCCCAGCTCGGCCAGCAGCTCGGCCACGCTCTCGGCCAGCACCACGCTCAGCGTGGCCGTGGCCGACAGCGCCGGCCGCCCGTGGTCGCGCACCAGCACCACCAGGCTGTGGCGCGCCGCGTCGCGGGCCAGCGGCGAGCGCGCCGTGCGCACCTCGCCGCTGTGCAGCCCCACGCGGAACAGCCCCGGCTCCGTGGCCTTGGCCAGCTCGTACGACAGCCACGCGTTCTGCCCCGCGTCCGCGTCCACCGCCACCACCTTGGCCACCAGCGCGCCCGCCTCCGAGCGCCGCGGCGCCAGCTCCACGCCCGACCACGCCCAGACCGAGCCCGAGCCCGAGCCCGCCGCTGCGGCCGGCGGCGGGTACAGCACCTGCGGCGCGTTGTCGTTCTCGTCCACGATCAGCAGCCGCACCGACACGTTGCTGCTCAGCGCCGGCGCGCCGCCGTCCTCCGCCAGCACCCACAGCTGCAGCTCGCGCAGCTGCTCGTAGTCCAAGGAGCGCAGCGCGTACAGCGCGCCCGTCTCCGCCTGCACCGACACGTACGACGACAGCGGCGCGCCCCGCACCCGCCCCTCCGCCAGCCGGTAGCGCACGCGCGCGTTCTGCCCCCAGTCCGCGTCCGTGGCGCGCACCGTCAGCACCAGCGCGCCCGCCGCGTTGTTCTCCGCCACACGCGCGCTGTACCGCTCCTGCGCGAACACCGGCGCGTTGTCGTTCACGTCCAGCACCCGCAGCGCCAATACCGCGCTGCTCTGCAGCGCCGGCGACCCGCCGTCGGCCGCCCGCACCGTCACGTTGTACTCCGACACCTGCTCCCGGTCCAGCTCTCTCGCTGTCACCACGCTGTAATAGCTGCCGTGAGAACTCTGCAGTCGGAATGGGACGTCCTTGTCGATCGAGCATCGCACCTCGCCGTTGGCCCCCGAGTCTCGATCCTGGACATGCAACAGGGCCACCACCGTCCCCATCAGGGAGTCTTCAGAAATCTCGTTCAGTGCTGATCGTACCGAAATCTCGGGGGCATTGTCGTTCACATCTGTCACTGTGATAATAACTTTCGCAGTGTCAAAAAGCTCTCCTCCGTCATGTGCCTGAACCTCAAGTTCATGGGAGGATATTTCCTCGAAGTCCAAATAATTTTTAACAGTTATCTTTCCTGACTCAGAGTCCAGCTGGAAAAGTTCCGATGCCCTGTCGGAAATTTTATGGAAGCTGTATTTCACCTGTCCGTACAGCCCCTCGTCAGCATCCGTGGCCGTGACAGTGACGAGGACAGAGCCCACGGGCACGTCCTCGGGCACACACACCGTGTACTCCGCCTGGCTGAACACGGGCGCGTTGTCGTTCGCGTCCAGCACTGTCACGCGGATCCGAGCCGTGCCCGTCCGTGCCGGATCGCCGCCGTCACTCGCCCTCAGCACCAGCTCGTGAAACGCCGCCTCCTCCCGGTCCAGCGCCTTGGCCAGCACCAGCTCGGGACGCTGATCGCCGCCGGGGCCCGCCTGCACGGCCAGCGAGAAGTGCTCGTCACCGCTCAGCTCGTAGCTCTGCAAGGAATTCCGGCCCGAATCTGGATCTTGTGCTTCTCGGAGGGGAAATCTCGCCCCCAGGGCTGTCATCTCGCTGACTCTTAATTCTTTTTCCGTCTCTCGGAAGCTGGGCTCGTGATCATTAATATCTATGATTTCCACTTCTATTTCATAGAACTTCATTTCCGCCTCTACTATGAGTTCACAGCGCAGCACGCATTTCTCCACCAACCGGCACAGCTGCTCTCTGTCGATCCTCTCTGCCGTCACTAAAGGTCCCGTCTTCCCTTGCAGTGCGAAATACTGCGTCATACCTTCAGAGACAACTCGAAAGCCGCGGTCCCTAAGTGCCGGCAGCTGCAGCCCCAGGTCCTTGGCCACGTCGCCCACGAACGAGCCCTTGGGCATCTCCTCGGGCACCGAGTAGCGCAGCTGCCCCCACGCCGCCTCCCACGCCGCCAGCAGGACGGCCCAGAGCAGAGCTCGCTGCCGCCGGCCCCAGCGCCTCCCCGCCGCGCACATCTCCGCCGCAGAGGCACCGCAACACGTTCGGGAGCTCTCCTCCTCCGTTCACCGATCTGGCTCACGTTGCAGCTCCGGCGCTGCAGCACCCAACCACTCCTCTCAGGCCCTTCCGACCCCCTTCAGCACGTCTCCGCACTGCGGGGACGATCGCAGACCGCTCCGCCGCCGACTCACACACCGGGACCGAGAGAGAGCCGGGCCGCAGCGGGCGGGGCTGCGGCGCTCCGAGCTTCCTCTCGCTCCTCTCGGTCAACAGCGGCGCCCGCAGCCCCCTGCCGGCACTGCACGCGCTGAAATGTAATGTATTTATTTCAATACGACGGACGGAGGATTACTAACACAGTAATACAAATATTTAATCACAAATATTCGCAAAAGATGTGATGGAATGAGCGGCGCAAAGGTGGTAAAAGAAAGCAGTCTCTGATATACAGCTTGTCGGTAACTTCATCCCTCTGTGCAAACCCTATTTACAGCTACCCAGGAGGCAGGAAAGCTCCAGTTGTGAACCTATCCAGTTTATACGAAATTATATTCAATCAAGTCACTCTACAATCCCAGGAAGAGGCTTTTCTTTTCTCAGAAGTTAAGATGTAAAGGGTTATCGCTCGTTAGCAAAACCTTGTTCTAATTATTGTGTATTCATGTAGCTATGGCACATTTTTAACAAAATACTAGAAGGCAGCAGGAAAAGAGAAGTACACCTGCACATCTTAGACTCTGATGGCCTTTGATAAATATTCAATTAGAGCTGATTCAAGTGCCTCAAGTGTTAATTGGTGAATCTCTTACACATTTGATATCTGTATTTGGATCTTAGAGCCATATTATCCTTTTAAACAGATATTTATAAGAAATACTGTGGAGGAAAGGGTGGTAGGGGGAACCAAACAGAAAACAAACAAAGAAACAAAACTCCTAGGAGAATGAATTCTCTATACAGGGTCCAAACTCCTCTCTTTTTATGAAAACGATAAGAAAATAGGCTCTTAAACAACAACAGCAACAACAAAAATAATACAATTTTTTTTTAACCGTTTGAGAACTCAGTCTTCATCTACACGTGTGTATGAAGGAAATATTAAGAAAGGTAAAAAAAAATAGAACTACCAGCCAGCATGGAAAAAGAAAACTATCAAAATTAAGTCGCCCCGCTAATGGTAGCAGTCCTGCCATTTCTTCAACAGTGTTCACACAAAAGATGAGTGACAGTCGCTTCTCCTACTCCGGATGGAGATCCTGTCACTTTTCTATCCATGAGAAACGAGTCTCTCTGGAGTTCAAGATCGAAAAGGGGTTAAACAAGTGGTATGAGGCCAGCTTTTAACCAGGTCCCAGAATACACTTTCAGGAGAAACAGATCATTAAGGAAAAACCTGCAGCAGCTAGTATCTGCACTATTTCCCTGATTCCTTCCTGAAGAACCATGAATCTCCTGCAGAGTTATGATTCCCCATCACAGTTACTAATGAATATGATTTTAGTCAGCTCAAGAGATGCACACAAAACCTCTTAGATGAATCGGAAGCTGTGGCCACAGCAGAATCAAGTGCTATGGCTAATTGCCTGTTTTTAGAAGAAGAAATCACTCCGGTCTTTCGTTCCTTCTCGGAGACGTGGACCAGCCATTCCCACCTCTGCAGGGAAAACCAAGGAGAGGAGAGCAACTGTTCGGAAAGATTCAAGGGGAACAGCAGGAACTCCTGGCTCTGCAGAAAGAACTGCAGAGATAAATAATGACTGGAATAATTAACCAAGCCCGCCTACCATGTCTGAAGAAAACTTATCCCCAAATACACTCGACACTCTTCCAGCAGGGAGGAACAACCTGACAATTCTCTCATGTCGAAATCGCACACATCTCAGGAAAAAAACAAAAACAAAAAACCCCAAACAAACCCAAATAACAAGTAAACACATTCCCCATCCTCCCAAAAAACCAAAAGTGATAGCTCCTTTTTTGGAATTCTGCCACAGAGAATCAGCGGATCTCTTTCTGCAGAGCAAGAATCCGTGTTCTCCATTGAACTGACAAATAATTGTTAAAAAAACCTTTGAAAAGTCATGACTGAGAAATATATATCCGTCCCATAAATGCTGCCTTTTCTACAGCGGCATTCCTTCAAAACATGGGATACTACACGGCAATTTTGGAAACAGGATTAAATGCCGGTTTATATCAAATGAAGAATATTACAGGAAGAAGATTGTCAGCCTAAGTACACCTACCATATGCGAAGCAGCCTTCTAGCAAAACATGGTAGGGCAAACAAAAGAGGGTTAGAACAACATGTAACTACACAATCAACAGATCCAGATGCATGTTGTAGCAAATAACGAAATATTACGGAACAACAAATAATGCCCAGGTCTCGACAAATGTATCAATCTGGGGGAAAAGAGAAATCCTGTTAATAAAGGCTCAAGGACAACAGTAGGAGCTTACGGTTTTACAGACCTGCGGTGCGTCGGGATTGGCGGGCGGCTCCCCTTCGACAGCGATGCTGTTGGAGCTCGGCTTCTCCAAGGGCTCCACGCCCAGAAGCTCCTCCGCCGACAGGATGGGCACCGCCGGAGGCGGCGGAGGCCAAGCGGCCTCGGGCACGGCGCGGGCCGGCGGCGCCACGCACAGGTTGTAGGAGTAGGGCAAGGTGCCCTCGCAGAAGTCGGCCGGGAAGGCGGCGCCGGCCAGCGAGAAGCGCTGCGCGCCCAGGCAGCGCAGCACGGCGGGCGGCCCGGCCCGGCGCAGCCGCGCCAGCACGGCCAGCGCCACGCTCAGCACCAAGAGCGCCGAGAGCAGCGCCAGCGCCAGCACCAGGTAGAACTGCAGCTCGGCCGCCGCCGCCTCCTCGGCGCCCGCCGGCCGCTCGCTCAGCTCCGGCAGCGCCTCCTGCAAGCTCTCGGCCAGCACCACGTGCAGCGTGGCCGTGGCCGACAGCGCCGGCTGCCCGTGGTCCTTCACCACGGCCACCACGCGCTGCTTGGCCGCGTCGCGCTCGCCCACGGCGCGCGCCGTGCGCACCTCGCCGCTGTGCAGCCCCACGCGGAACAGCGCCGGCTCCGACGCCTGCACCAGCTCGTACGACAGCCACGCGTTGCGCCCCGCGTCCGCGTCCACCGCCACCACCTTGGCCACCAGGTAGCCGGCCTCGGCCGAGCGCGGAACCACCTCGAAAGGCGTCGGCGCCGCCCCTCCCGCAGCCTCTCCCGGAGCCGCCGCCGCCGCCGCGGCGGGCCAGAGCACCCTGGGCGCGTTGTCGTTGCGGTCCAGCACGAAGACGCGCACCGTGGCCGTGGAGCTGCGCGCCGGCGAGCCGCCGTCCTGCGCCCGCACGGCCACCGTGAACTCGCGGCACTGCTCGTAGTCCAAGGAGCGCTGCGCGTACAGCGCGCCGCTCCGCGCCTCCACCGACACGAGCGGCGCCGCGCCCGCCGCGCCCGCGCTGCCGCCCGCCAGCCAGTAGCTCACGCGCCCGTTGGCGCCCGCGTCCGCGTCCCGCGCCTGCACGCGCAGCACCAGCGCGCCCAACGCGTTGTTCTCCGCCACGTACGCGCTGTACGCCGCCTCCTCGAACACCGGCGCGTTGTCGTTCACGTCCGACACCTCCAGCACCAGCTCCACGCTACTTGACATTGGCGGAATGCCCCGGTCCGTGGCAGTAATGGTGATATTATATGCGGAGACTTTTTCTCTGTCCAGGGCACTGGCTATTATTACTTTGTATGTGTTCTCTGATGAAGTTTCTAATCTGAAAGGCAAATTTCCGTCCATTTTACAGCTCACTTCTCCGTTTTCTCCCGAATCTCTGTCCCGGACATTGATCACAGCGACAACTGTGCTCGGGACTGAGTCTTCGGGTATCGGATTCAAGATAGGCAGGAGGGAAAGTGTTGGTGCATGGTCGTTTACGTCTATAATGTCTATGTGCACTTTGGCGTGTGCTGTCAACCCGCCCCCATCCTTGCCTTCAACACTCACTTCATAGTATTTCCTTTCTTCATAATCTAAGGGTCCTGTAACCTTCACCTCCCCTGTCCTAGGGTCCAGAGTGAAGAGCTGGCGGATACTTTTTGCTATGTCACTGAAGGAGTAGGTAATTTCTGCATTTGTCCCTTCGTCATTGTCAGTAGCTTTCACCTGAAAAGCTAAGGAGCCCTCTGGTAGGTTTTCCATCAGTCGAACCGTGTAGATTTCTTTGGTGAATACTGGTGGGTTGTCATTTGCGTCGGTCACGTTAATCTTAATCTGGGCGGTCCCAGATCGAACTGGATCCCCACCATCCACTGCCGTAAGTATCAAATGGTGGTTTATCTGTTTTTCTCGATCCAAGACTTTCTCCAGTACCAGTTCCGCATGTTTTGTCCCATCAGGGCTTTCCTTCACTAAGAGGGAGAAGAGCGGGTTGGGGGTAAGTTCGTAGTTTTGTAAGGAATTCACTCCAATGTCGGGGTCTCTGCCACTACCCAGAGGGAACCTGGTCCCAGGAGGCGTCGACTCGATAATTTCTATGGTAACAAATTCTCTGTCAAACTGGGGCGCGTTGTCATTGATATCCTGGATAGCAACACTCACATGAAATATGTCGAAAGGGTTTTCCACGACCGCCTCCAAACTGAGGATACAGGGCGACACGGCCCCGCAGATGCTCTCTCGGTCTATCCTGCCGTTTACACGCAGATTTGTATTATCTTCCTCGAGAGTGAAGTACTGCTTTTCATCACCAGTGACTATCCGCAGCTTGCGTGCCGGCAGCTCGTCCGCGCTGAGCCCCAGGTCCCGCGCCAGCGGCCCCACGAGCGAGCCCCTGCCCAGCTCCTCGGGGATGGCGTAGCGGACCCGCTCGGCCGCCGCCCGGCACCACACGCACAGCAGCAGCAGCAGCAGCGCGGCCAGCAGCGCTCGCCTGCCGCCTGCCCAGCCCTGCACTGCCGAACTGACCTCCATTCCCTGCTGTCCTGACGGATATTCTGTGGACGGTTTAAAATCAGCCTTTCCGCGTAGCTCAACCAGTATTCGAGAGAAATAAATATAAGAAATCCCTGTTGCCGGTCGGAGGACGGACTGAGTCGAGCGGTTCCTGCTTTTCTCTGCTCTGCGCAGTGCGGGGCAGCGCTACAGGGGCGCGGGGGAGGAGCCGACGGCAGAGCCGCTTCTCCGCCTTGGCCAACAGTGACACCCTGAGTCCGAGCCTGAGAACCGCAGAGTCCAAGGCAAAAAAAAAAAAAAAAACAGCCCGAAGGTCCTGCCCTGCATTCCCTTGCATCGGGAAGGATTGGAAAATACAAATACTGTCAGGAGCGAGAAACAGAACGTCTATCAGTACTGAAACGGTGCATCTAGGAATTCCTGCGGTCTGAATTGCTTACACTTGCACGTCTTCTGTCGGACAGATCCTCTCCCTTTTCTTGAGGGATGTGGGACAGGATCTTGGTCTCTGCCCCCATTGTCAGCTTACTGATCTCTAGGGTGGGGTGCTCGGTGTCCCCGCTGCCATCGTGCCGCCTCCGTGAGGGAAAAGGCAAGGCGGATCGAGCACTGAAACACTGCACTGGGTAGTGGGTTTATTTACGATGGCCGAGATCGCCAGCTAATGCAAAGCTTACCAGCTTTGAACAGTGGTGGTTGATGGACAAGCAAAGCCCGAATCCCAGACTCTGAGAATACCGCAGATGTCACATCACGCCTGATCCCATCTCTTTCGACATTCAAAGCTCAGCATCATCTTCTCTGTACCCAAACAACAAAACCCCGAATTACTTTTGTGTGTATATCCCACAAACCTGATATCCTAAACAGGCAGATAGCAGCTGGTCTCAGGAGTTAAAGAACATTTCCTGGGAAATATCGGCGGTAGCTATGGTTGTTTGAACAACCAAGAGTAAACAGACAGATTCCTTGCAAAAAGCCATTTAATCTTACCTGTAAATTAGATCCTCGTCTCTTTTACAGAAAAAAAAAAAAAATCGCCAAAGCCACAAACACAAAAATAACCACAAATAATCCTGAAGCAAGGCTGTGTATCATCACAGCCCCTTATGCAGAAGATAAGGAGAGGTTAGAAAAGCCTCCACACTGTCTGCTCCGTGGAGTTGCTCTGACACGTTCTCCAGTCCTGGGTCTCTGAGGTGCCAATGCCAAGCTATCCTCACTGGACCAGTAATGACTCGTTAGAAAATATATTTTCCTGCTAACTGTGGTAGTTCATCAAGTGAAGGACAATTCCTTTCCATCCAGCTGAACCTATACACAACTTCTGGTAAAAAAATTAACATACTGTCAGAACAAGACGTGGATTTGAATTTGTAATGTTTCAGAAGCACGCAAGACTGTGAGCATCTCCACAAGTTATTGAGAGATAGATGTCGTTGTTTACATGGGGGCAGGGGAATTCTGTTGAAATATTTAGCAGTCAATTCACTGCCTCCTGTATGGTGAGAATTGCCTGTAACAACCCAGACACACATTTTCATGCATCACACACTGAAACACTGTCAAATCCGTGTTTTCAAGATTAACTTGCATTCTAAAATTAGCTTTATTATATATAGATAGTGAGGACTCATACTTTACATTTAGGTATTTTTTCATCTATATCCTAGCACATATACTTTATTTCGATGACTCTGCCTGCACAGTAATCGACCATTTGTATCGAATCCAAAAGTTAAGTCACAAAACCCAGCTGTGGGAAAAAAAACTCGATCAGAGGAATTCTTCACCAATGAATACGAGTCTCTTCAAATGCCCTTAAGAAGGATTGAATAATACGTTTGTTGAAGGAGGATATGGAAGAAATCTCGGACTTCAATGTGTCGGCATTCAAGGTACAAGAACCCCGAATTCAACCGGAATTTGAGAGCTGATACAGGGAAATACACTGAATTGCTTGAAACCGGGCGCTAGCAAGTACTGAAACAATTTAAAGAACGGTCAGTAGAGGACCAAGAGATTTCCTGAAGTTACACGTGCAACAGAACGTTGCAGCCTTAGGGAAAGCTAGTCAAAAAGAGCTCTTACAAGCGGTAAAGAACATGGCACATAGAACACAAAAGGCAGACGAAGTACTCATTCAGGAGATGACATACATGAGCGGGTGACATGGTTTCTAAGACTGTGGACCATCTGGGGCCAGCCTAAGAATCCTAAACACCGCGTCCACGATTAAATACAGTTAAAAATTTAACGTACCTGAAAGGCAACTTGCCCGCCGCTTTCGGTAACTTTCTCTTCTGAAGGGACGAGATCACCCGAAGCCTCATCTGGTGGTCGGGCCGGGAGGGTGTCGCAGGAGCTGGCGGCCGAGAAGCGCAGCTGGCTCTTGCGCGAGTCGGCCGTGAGCGACACGTCGTGCGAGTAGGACTGCAGGAAGGCGCGCACGCCGTCGATGCCCACGAAGTGCGAGACGGGCACGCCGCGCAAGGCGCCGCTGTCCGGCGGCAGCAGCTGCTGGCGGTGCCAGCGGCGCAGGCGCAGCGCCAGCAGCAGCAGCAGGAAGGCCACGAAGAGGCACGACACGGCGGCCACGGCCAGCACGAGCCAGCGCGTCAGGCTGGCGGCCGGCTCGGCCGGCGCCGCCGCCTCGTCGGCCGCGCTGCCCAGCTCGGCCAGCAGCTCGGCCACGCTCTCGGCCAGCACCACGCTCAGCGTGGCCGTGGCCGACAGCGCCGGCCGCCCGTTGTCGCGCACCAGCACCACCAGGCTGTGGCGCGCCGCGTCGCGGGCCAGCGGCGAGCGCGCCGTGCGCACCTCGCCGCTGTGCAGCCCCACGCGGAACAGCCCCGGCTCCGTGGCCTTGGCCAGCTCGTACGACAGCCACGCGTTCTGCCCCGCGTCCGCGTCCACCGCCACCACCTTGGCCACCAGCGCGCCCGCCTCCGAGCGCCGCGGCGCCAGCTCCACGCCCGACCACGTCCAGCCCGAGCCCGAGCCCGAGCCCGCCGCTGCGGCCGGCGGCGGGTACAGCACCTGCGGCGCGTTGTCGTTCTCGTCCACGATCAGCAGCCGCACCGACACGTTGCTGCTCAGCGCCGGCGCGCCGCCGTCCTCCGCCCGCACCCACAGCTGCAGCTCGCGCAGCTGCTCGTAGTCCAAGGAGCGCAGCGCGTACAGCGCGCCCGTCTCCGCCTGCACCGACACGTACGACGACAGCGGCGCGCCCCGCACCCGCCCCTCCGCCAGCCGGTAGCGCACGCGCGCGTTCTGCCCCCAGTCCGCGTCCGTGGCGCGCACCGTCAGCACCAGCGCGCCCGCCGCGTTGTTCTCCGCCACACGCGCGCTGTACCGCTCCTGCGCGAACACCGGCGCGTTGTCGTTCACGTCCAGCACCCGCAGCCCCAGCACCGCGCTGCTCTGCAGCGCCGGCGACCCGCCGTCGGCCGCCCGCACCGTCACGTTGTACTCCGACACCTGCTCCCGATCGAGTTCTCTCGCTGTCACCACGCTGTAGTAGCCGCCGTGAGAACTCTGCAGCCGGAATGGGACGTCTTTGTCGAGTGAGCAGCGCACCTCGCCGTTGGCCCCCGAGTCCACATCCTGGACAAACAACAGGGCCACCACCGTTCCTGTCGGGGAGTCTTCGGAAACTGCGCTCAGTGCTGATCGTACCGAAATCTCGGGCGCATTGTCGTTGACGTCTGTCACTGTGATAATAACTTTCGCCGTATCAAAAAGCTCTCCTCCGTCATGTGCCTGAACCTCAAGTTCATGGGTGGAGATTTTCTCGAAGTCCAAAGCATTTTTAATGGTTATTTCTCCTGTCTTAGAGTCCAGGTCAAAAAGTTCCGACCCCTGGTCTGAAATTTTATGGAAGCTGTATTTCACCTGACCGTTCAGACCCTCGTCGGCATCCGTAGCTGTGACAGTGACGAGGACAGAGCCCACGGGCACGTCCTCGGGCACACGCACCGTGTACTCCGCCTGGCTGAACACGGGCGCGTTGTCGTTCGCGTCCAGCACTGTCACGCGAATCCGAGCCGTGCCCGTCCGTGCCGGATCGCCGCCGTCACTCGCCCTCAGCACCAGCTCGTGAAACGCCGCCTCCTCCCGGTCCAGCGCCTTGGCCAGCACCAGCTCGGGACGCTGATCGCCGCCGGGGCCCGCCTGCACGGCCAGCGAGAAGTGCTCGTCACCGCTCAGCTCGTAGCTCTGCAAGGAATTCCGGCCCGAATCTGGATCCTTTGCTTCTCGAAGTGGAAATCGCGACCCCGGGGCTGTCATCTCGCTCACTCTCAATTCTTTTTCCGTCTCTCGGAAGCTTGGCTCGTTGTCATTAATGTCTGTGATTTCCACTTCTACTTCATAAAACTTCATTTCCCCCTCCACTATCAGCTCACAGTGCAGCACGCATTGCTGCACTCTCTCGCACAGCTGCTCTCTGTCGATCCTCTCTGCCGTCACTAAATGTCCCGTCTTCCCGTGCACAGCGAAATACTGCGTCCTACCCTTGGAGACAACACGGACGGCATTATCGCGGATCTCCGGCAGCTGCAGCCCCAGGTCCTTGGCCACGTCGCCCACGAACGAGCCCTTGGGCATCTCCTCGGGCACCGAGTAGCGCAGCTGCCCCCACGCCGCCTCCCACGCCGCCAGCAGGACGGCCCAGAGCAGAGCTCGCTGCCGCCGGCCCCAGCGCCTCCCCGCCGCGCACATCTCCGCCACGGCTACGAAACACAGCGAGCAGTTCGCCCCGCCGACCGCCGATCTACAAGCCGCTCTAGCTCCCGTTTCTTCCCTAATTTCTTCTCCGGCTCACCGCTCCCCACCGCTGCCGCTGGCCCCTCCGCCTCGCTGCAGCACCGCTGCGCACTGCAGGGGCGTTCCTAATCCGGCGTCTGCCGAGTCAAAGAGGGAGCGGGCAAGCGATCCTGCCCGCAGCGGGCGGGGCTGCAGCGGCTCCGAGCTTCCTCTCGCTGCTCTCGGTCAACAGCGGCGCCCGCAGCCTCCTCCCGGCACTGCAGGCACCGAGCGCTGCCCGCCCTGCCTGCCCACGGACAGCTCGCGGGGACAGCACAGAGGCACGGAGACATCGGGTGCCATAGCGGGACCTCCTGCCTCTGTTTTTCTCTAGCCCATCTTTTCTTTGAGAAGCTGATCGCGACCGGGAAGAAGGCAGAGGCGTCCTGACGCTGTTTCTACCGCACAGGAATATGTTTTTTTAATGGTGATACAATATTGATATAAGTCTCTCTTAACAAGCAGAAGTATTACTAGGCATAGTCCATTCGTTTAAAACCACATTATTCCCCACTAATGGCCCAGCTTGTTCAGCAGTCATGGTTGGATGACCTTTTTATTCCCCTCACCTTTTCTGCCAATATAGCTTAATTTTGGAATGCCATTAGCAACCTCAGATTTCTAAACCTCATGTGCTAGCACAAGCCAGTAGCCGACTTTTCTGTGTTCAAGTTCCTCAGGTGGTCTTGAACCTGATCTTCTCTTACAGTGAGAGGGACTTTTTTTCCCCCCCAGTCCCTGCCTTGAGCTCCATCCACTTGGCAGGTGTGGGAAGAGACCTTGCCAGTGATGACTGAGGCAAAGATATGGCTGAGTACCTCAGCTTTCTCGTGGTCTGTGTTTATCAGATTGTCAGTTGTGTTCACCAGGAGACACACAAGTTTTTTACCTTTTTCTTCAGTCTGACTTACCTGTCGAAGCCCTTCTTGCTGATCTTTGCATTCCTTGTAGAGTCCAGCTCCAGCCGTGCCTTGGCTGATCTGAGCCTATCCCAACAAAACCAGCCAGCATCCCTAAACTCTTCACAGGACACCTGTCCCTTATCCCACTGCCGCTCATCTCTTTCTTTCCCCTTTATTTAGACCAGCAAATCCTCCCTCAGCCATGCTGGTTTGTTCCCTTCTTTTCCTGTTTTCCTACACAGAGGTTCTAGAGGGCACACATTGTATGGAAAGCATCCCTAAAGATCTGCCAGGTCTGTTCTTCTCCCTTGTCCTTCAGGGCACTTTCCCCTGAGGGGCCTCCATTGACTAAATCCTTTGAGAGCTGGAACTTTGTTTTTCTGAAATTCACGGTCCTGGCTTTATTCTTTGCCTGATCTGTATCCCTCAGGACTATGAACTTGATGAATTTGATCAGAATGATCATGGCAGCCTCCAGTCTTGGTACCTCTGATTAGCTCATCTGTGTTGATGACCAACAAGTCCAGAAAAGCATTTCTTCTGGTAAGGAGAGCTGGACTAAGGTCTTAATCCTTCCTAAAGGGAAGAGTGAGCTTCTTGGGAGAACTCAGCAGTGTGTTCAGGCCTTTCAAGACAGGAATTCCCCCCCCCCCAGGGGGGCATAATAACCAATCTATTTATGAACGGCCTCAGACACTTAAAGCCTCAAACTGGAATCACTCAAACCCCACAAGTTTAACCACAGAAGGTGATGGTTCCTCATGATCTCAGTAAGAGACACACGCCAGCTCTCTTTTGTAACACACACCAGTGGAAGAGATTTGCACAGGTAATCTTACATCCCCTTAGATGTGGAGAACATTGAGTAAAAGTAACTTCACGCGGGAATTCAGCCACACACAGAATGCCAAGCAGATCCTGCTCCCAGGAAAGGAGGTGTGCCCCTGTTCCACTCAGTCAAGACACTACAGGACTTTCACATAGTAAACCATTTTTTATTCATAACTTTAGAGTTGCAGAAAAAGAAGTTTGCATGCAGACTTCTTGTTTGCAGGTGGCTTTCTCACCAGTGGGAAAGGGGACCTGCCTGCAGGTTCCTTGGTAAAAATGAGATGAGTCTAACCCTCCACCAGCCTATTTGTGGAGCAGAACACAGCACAGCAGAGGCCTGCGTCTTCCCAGATTAACTGGATTATGGATCACTTCATTCTTGGTGTTCATCAGTCTTCTGGTCAGCATCACTGCACCATTTCCTCACCAGACTTACCTTTTCATCTGGGCCTTGTGGAAGCAGTCCTGCTGTAGTCCTCTGCATTTCATGATACCAAAGCTTCTCCCTGGTAGCAATTTTTATTCTTTTATTGAATTGCCAAATTCCCACCCCCAGGCACTCCGGAAAAATCTTTCCCACGGGAAGTACTTCCTGGTTTTGTACCATTCATTTCCAAAATTCCTGCACCTGAAGTGTTACAAACACTTTGTAATTGCCATCTGTGGATGCAGCTGTCAGGAGGTTTGAGAAGGTCACTCCCCTACATCACAGCTTTACAGAGACAGAGCACACCTAGGGCCTGTGTGGAGGTAGGGCCCAGTTTCCCCTGATCTGCCTGGGCTCCCTCTCAGCCTAAAGGTCAGTTCTCAAAAGAACCACAGAGGCCTGATACCAATTCCATCATCCTCCCAATTTTCCTGAATGCTTTATCACCTGCATCTTGAAACAGGAGAGATATGCCCCATCACCCACTAGCTAGGCCAAAGGAAAATTCAAAGACTGTCTCCACACAAGGCATTAATGTGTTCTCTTTATTTCAGTTTTACACTCAGGGGTACTCAAGTTCATAATATTAAACTTTTTAACTTCAACAAAACTCAGTGTGAGGCTTTCTGAGTATTCCATGCATCACAGACATCATTCAAGTACTCAGTTATTATACATGGGGTGGCAGTCCTTAAGAAGAAAAAGAAAGACAATGCTCAAACTCAGTTCAGACAGTAGCAGGAGAAAGGGAAAAAAGGAGAATGCAAATGCTCTAACACAAATGGAGAAAATCATGTGGGGACAGCATTCTACTCCCAACAAGAAACCACTTTATACAGGAACAATAAGAAGACCAGCATCAATCACCTTTTTACCATTTCAAGTTCATTCTACCCTTCAGAAAAGGCTCACTGAAGGACTTATGGAGTTTCCATGAAATACAGCCAAAGAAAATAAATATTTTTTTTAAACTTTGTACAGTTATAGTAAACCAAACACAATTTGTGCTGTTATATTTATGTATTTCAAGGAGACAGAACACCAAGCATTGCTTTATAGGGCAAAAAGAATATTTTCTCATAGATTTTACTGCTCTTCTCTGCCCTGGAGAGGATGAGACTCCTGTAGTCAGAGGGTCAGAAAACTCTTCCTGCCAGCTGAGCTGCAATTGCCTGCATTGCAGAGGTTGGGTGGGAGCAACTCCACCAGGCAGCACTAGAGAATCATAGACAGACACACAGTGGCTATACTGACTGACAGGAAACCAAAGCACATGGAACCCACACATCTGAGTCTGAGGCATTCAGAACCCAGGGAATAAAGAGCCCAGTCCTCACACAACATCGTGGCAGTGTACTCTCAAAATATTTTCTTTCCTGAGCTGGGAAGTTTCTAAGTTTTATGAAGGAGAAGATCTAGCATAGACTGCCAAAGTGTGCCCTTGTGTCACAGGACAGAAGAAAAGCTCCACTGTCCTGTTGGACAGATACAACAGCATAGCTGGAGTGCTAACCTCATTCATAAACCCTCCCTGAAATGATCATAACAGGTGAAACATACTATTTCACCTACATACAGCGAAGAGAACCTGAGTGTCTTTTCGTTGTTGCCTGTGTTTTGGAGAGGCAGAAAATTTTTATTGTGACTTAGAATTTGCAGGAAGTTGATGACACCAACTGAAAATAGAAGTTTAGTCTAGAGATACCACTGCCACATGCTGTAGCCTGGGTATCTTTCTCCCAAGAGCCATGAAGCATCTCTTTATGTAGACTCCAGCTAGTTGAAGGAAAGAGCGTTGAACTGTCCTGCAGAGAGAGTGCCAGCACTGTCTGGGGCCATGTCCTCGGGGCTGGCAGGGACAGCGGGCAAATCCTGTTCCTCCTGGGGGCCCTGGCCCAGGGCGCAGTGCTGTGGGGGCAGGCTGGGCAGGATGGGCTTGAGGAATCTGAACTCGCTGTTGCCCGAGCCCGTGGTGAGGCTGATCTCGTAGCAATAGGCGCGGGGCAGGGTCCCTGCAGCGGCTGCATCGGCCGGGCCGCTCTGCAAGGTGTCGGCGGCATAGAGCACATGGCCGGCCTGCAGCTCCTTCCTCCTGCACACCTTGCGAGCCACCAGCACTGCGCTGGAGACGAGGAAGAGCAGGGAGACAAAGACCAGGGCAAGGATTAAATAGATGGTCAGGGAGGCGTCCTGATCCTCGGTGGCCGGGCCGCCGTGCGGGAGGCGCACGTCGGAGAAGTCCTTGAGCAGGAGAGCGCTCAGAGCTGCCGTGGCCGACAGCGGGGGCTTGCCGTTGTCCCTGACCAGCACAAGGAGCTTCTGCTTGGCGCTGTCCCTCTCCGTCAGCGGCCTCCTCAGACGCACCTCGCCGCTCTGGAGGCCCACGGAAAAGAGCCCCGGGTCGGTGGCCCTCAGCAGGTGGTAGGAGAGCCAGGAGTTCTGTCCCGAGTCGGCATCCACGGCCACCACTTTGCTGACGAGGTAGCCCGCCTCGGCCGACACGGGCACCAGCTCACTGGAGGCCGGGCTGCTCTCCTGGGCCGGGTAGAGCACGAGCGGCGCGTTGTCGTTCTCGTCCAGCACCACCAGGCGCACGCTGACGTTGGCTCTGAGGGGAGGAGAGCCCGCGTCAGAGGCACTGACCGTCACCTCGGTCTGCCTCAAGCGCTCGTAGTCCAGGGGCCGCAGCACAAACACGTGGCCGTTCTCCGAGTTCACCGAGATGCAGGAGCACCGGCGCCGCTCTGGCCCTCGCTCTGCTGCCAGCGAATAGGTCACCTTGGCATTGAGCCCCACGTCAGCATCTGTGGCGCTCACGGCTCCTACAAACACCGTGGGCGCGTTGTTCTCACGCACGTACATGGTGTAGGAGCTCTGGTTGAAGACGGGCGCGTTGTCGTTGACGTCGGAGATGTCCACGGTGAAGGTCTGCGTGCTCGTGAGAGGAGGCGAGCCCGCATCTGCTGCCCTCACCCTCAGGATGTACTGAGGCGTCTCCTCGCGGTCCAGCGCGCTCACTGTCACCAGCTCATAGTAATTCTTATAGGCCGGCCGCAGGGAGAAGAAGAGCTGATCCTCCAGGCCACACGAGATCTTCCCGTTGGCACCAGAATCCCGGTCCCTGACCGTGAACAGGGCAACCACCGTGCCGGGCACCGTGTTCTCGGGGAGGGGACTGCTGAAGGAACTGACCACCAGCTCTGGGGCATTGTCATTCACATCCACCACCTCCACCAACACCTTGCAGATTGCTGAGAGGCCCCCTCCATCTGTAGCTCTCACACTGAGCTCATGTGTTTGTGCTGCCTCAAAGTCCAGAGGTTTTGTGGTTTTAATTTCACCACTTTTAGAGTCAATCACAAATGCTGTGTCACTCTGACCAACCACTTCATTGAGTTGATAGGTGATATCTCCATTAATTCCTGCATCTGAATCAGTGGCCAGCACAGTCAGAACCACAGAGCCTTGTGGCATGTTCTCCACAACCTGCCCATGGTACACCTCCTGTGTGAATATGGGAGCATTGTCATTTACATCTAGAATGACAATTTTCACTTCGGTGGTGCCACTCCTTGGAGGAGAGCCCCCATCTACAGCAATAACACTGTAATCCATCTCAGCCTGCTCCTCTCTGTCTAGTGCCTTTTCCAATATAAGTTCAAGATACTTCTTGCCTGTATTGCGAGTCCCATAGGAAACACTAAAGTACTCGTTCTCGGGAGAGATGCTGTAATCCTGGACTGTGTTCTTGCCAATATCAAGGTCCCTAGCCACCTCCAGTGGGAAAATTGAACCAGGCAAGCTCGTTTCCAGGATCTTAAAAGAGACGCGATCTTCTCGGAATACAGGAGAGTGGTCATTGATGTCCTCCAGATCTACCTCGACCCGAAAGAACTGGAGGGGGTTGGAGAGCAGCAGCTCGAAGGGGAGCATGCAGGTGGCGGACTGGGCGCACAGCTCCTCCCGGTCCAGCCTCCCCGCCACGACGAGGCGGCCGGAGGCGCGCTCTAAGCGAAAATGCTGCCGGCCGTCCTCCGAGACCAGGCGGGCGCGGCGAGCCGAGAGCTGCGCCGGCGTCAGCCCCGCGTCCTCCGCCAGCTCGCCTACCGGGGAGCCGCTTTCCGCCTCCTCGGCTACGGAGTAGCGGATGGGCTCGGCGCGAGCGAGCGGCAGCCACAGGAAAGCACAGACACAAAGCACTTGCCTTGCGAGCGCCATGGCGCGCCGGCGGCGGCGGGCGGTGTCGGTGTGGCGGCGGGTGTCGCGGGCGATTCTCCGCGGAGAGCGGCGAAGAGCGGGGCGGGCGCCTTCCCTCGCTGTCTGAGATTCCGGCTAGGGATCCGTAACGTGGCCGGGGTGTGCCGGCAGCGGGTGACACAGGGCAGCGGTCGCTGCCGCAGCCGCTGCCACCTCCGCCCGGCTGAGCTGCGCTGATCTAAGCTGAACTGAGCTGGGCTGTTCTGAGCTGGGCTGGGCTGAGCTTGCTCGGGCTGTGCCGCTCCGGGCTCGGCCGCCTCCGCTGCCGCAGCCGCTCGGCGCCGCCTTGGCCGACGGCACCACCCAGCGGTGCGTGCTGGGACTGCAGCCGCCGCCGCCCGCAGCCCGCGCTGCCGCTCGGCCCGGCCCGCGATCCCGAAGCCAGCGGGACACCCGGGGCCAGCAACGGAACGCGGCCCTAACCAGGCCAGCCTAATGCAAAGGCTGGGCCCGCAACGAGCAAGCGCGTTTCCCGACAGGACAACGCGGACTGAGATAGGGAGTTTGTAAAAGCCGATGAACACTCTCGGCTGCACCTCCACACTCAGGTATTTTATCCACCCAATACTGCTTCCGTCAAGGAACACAGTGAGAAAGAGACTGGCAGAATTCTGAAAAGCCTTCAAGGAACTTTCCCAGAAAGAACGTCCCTACAAAGACTTCATCCTCCACAAAAAGATGTAAGTTGTTCTCTTTATTTCAATCTAACATATTGTGTTTAACTGTTAAACTCAGAGGTATACCGGTTTGCAATGTTAAGCTGTATCACTTCAGCACAACACCCTGCGAGGCTTTCTGACTATTCCATGCATCACAGACATTATTCAAACAACCAGCTATTATACATCAGGTGGCAGTGCTTCTCTGGAGAAAAAGGCTAAACAATGCCCAAAAGAGGTCAGAGAGTGGAAGAAGGATGGGCAAAATTCACAATGTAGATGCTCTAGCAGAAATCAACACAGTCATGTGGGGATACATTCTAATCCCAACGAGAAAACACTGAATTCAGAAACAAGAATGAGAAACAAAACTCAAAATCCTGTTTTCAAGTTCTTGATTTGATTTTCAAAATATTCTCATTGATGGACATGTGGCATTTTCATGTACTCTAAGACGATGGATATGTTCTCCTGAATCTGTACAGTTATAGCCTTTCCCAACAGACTGTCCTGATGCTGCTGTATTTCCAAAGCAATCCCAAGGAGACAGAACTCCAAACCCAATCTTATAGGCCAGGGGGAAATTTTCTTGAGGGTTTGCTGTTCTGCTCGGCCCTGGAAGGATCAAAACTCCAGCCTTCTTGCCTGCAGAGCTGGAAATGACTGCAGAGCAATGGCTGGATTGGAGCAACACCCAGTTCCTCTGGGCAGCATTAGTGAAGCATCTGCAGATGCACAGTGGTCATGCAGACAGATATATCAAGAAGAAAGCATAACATACAGAGCAGACACATCTCAGAAAGAGATATTCAAAAGCCCAGAAAGAAAAAGTTTTGTGCTAACAGAACATTGTGACACAGTATTCAGAATTACCTTGCTTTCCTGGGGAAAAGGGCTCTCTGTCATTTCAGCAGGTGTGGCATTAGGGTACACAACTGTGTCATTGAGCAATAGCATAGAACAAGGCATCCAAGGTTGGATCAAACAGGAGGAGACACGAGCAAAGTTGAAATTGCGTTATTAAAGGCTATAAGAAAAGGCGAAGAAAGAGGGGAAATATGCTGTTGTCTGAGGTAAAGAATCCTAATATCATTTTTTCCTACTTGTGTGTTTGGAGTAGAAGGTAAATTTAACACTGACAGAATTTGCAGGAAATTGGCTACATGAATTAGGAATATATTTACTCTTCAGAAAGAATTGCCATTTGCTGCAGACTGGATCCCCTCCTCCCAAGAGCCATGAAGCCTCTGTCAGTGCAGCCCCCAGCTAGTTGAAGGAAAGAGCGTTGAACTGTCCTGCAGAGAGAGTGCCAGCACTGTCTGGGGCCATGTCCTCGGGGCTGGCAGGGACAGCGGGGAAATCCTGTTCCTCCTGGGGGCCCTGGCCCAGGGCGCAGTGCTGTGGGGGCAGGCTGGGCAGGATGGGCTTGAGGAATCTGAACTCGCTGTTGCCCGAGCCCGTGGTGAGGCTGATCTCGTAGCAATAGGCGCGGGGCAGGGTCCCTGCAGCGGCTGCATCGGCCGGGCCGCTCTGCAAGGTGTCGGCAGCATAGAGCACATGGCCGGCCTGCAGCTCCTTCCTCCTGCACACCTTGCGAGCCACCAGCACTGCGCTGGAGACGAGGAAGAGCAGGGAGACAAAGACCAGGGCAAGGATTAAATAGGTGGTCAGGGAGGCGTCCTGATCCTCGGTGGCCGGGCTGCCGTGCGGGAGGCGCACGTCGGAGAAGTCCTTGAGCAGGAGAGCGCTCAGAGCTGCCGTGGCCGACAGCGGGGGCTTGCCGTTGTCCCTGACCAGCACAAGGAGCTTCTGCTTCGCGCTGTCCCTCTCTGTCAGCGGCCTCCTCAGACGCACCTCGCCGCTCTGGAGGCCCACGGAAAAGAGCCCCGGGTCGGTGGCCCTCAGCAGGTGGTCCCGAGTCGGCATCCACGGCCACCACTTTGCTGACGAGGTAGCCCGCCTCGGCCGACACGGGCACCAGCTCACTGGAGGCCGGGCTGCTCTCCTGGGCCGGGTAGAGCACGAGCGGCGCGTTGTCGTTCTCGTCCAGCACCACCAGGCGCACGCTGACGTTGGCTCTGAGGGGAGGAGAGCCCGCGTCAGAGGCACTGACCGTCACCTCGGTCTGCCTCAAGCGCTCGTAGTCCAGGGGCCGCAGCACAAACACGTGGCCGTTCTCCGAGTTCACCGAGATGCAGGAGCACCACCGCCGCTCTGGCCCTCGCTCTGCTGCCAGCGAATAGGTCACCTTGGCATTGAGCCCCACGTCAGCATCTGCGGCGCTCACGGCTCCTACAAACACCGTGGGCGCGTTGTTCTCACGCACGTACATGGTGTAGGAGCTCTGGTTGAAGACGGGCGCGTTGTCGTTGACGTCGGAGATGTCCACGGTGAAGGTCTGCGTGCTCGTGAGAGGAGGCGAGCCCGCATCTGCTGCCCTCACCCTCAGGATGTACTGAGGCGTCTCCTCGCGGTCCAGCGCGCTCACTGTCACCAGCTCATAGTAATTCTTATAGGCCGGCCGCAGGGAGAAGAAGAGCTGATCCTCCAGGCCACACGAGATCTTCCCGTTGGCACCAGAATCCCGGTCCCTGACCGTGAACAGGGCAACCACCGTGCCGGGCACCGTGTTCTCGGGGAGGGGACTGCTGAAGGAACTGACCACCAGCTCTGGGGCATTGTCATTCACATCCACCACCTCCACCAACACCTTGCAGATGGCTGAAAGGCCCCCTCCATCTGTAGCTCTCACACTGAGCTCATGCGTTTGTGCTGCTTCAAAGTCCAGAGGTTTTGTGATTTTAATTTCACCGGTTACGGGATCAATCACAAATGCCGAATCACTCTGACCCACTACTTGGCTGAATTGATAGGAGATGTCCCCATTAACTCCTTCATCTGGATCAGTTGCTAGCACAGTCAGAACCACAGAGCCTTTTGGCATATTCTCCGGTATATTCCCCTTGTAACGCTCTTGTGTGAATATGGGAGGATTGTCATTTACATCAAGAATGATAATAGAGATCTCAATAGCCCCACTTCTGGGTGGAGAGCCACCGTCCACAGCAATAACTCTGAAACCCATCTCTGCCTGCTCCTCTCTGTCTAGTGGCTTTTCCAATAAGAGTTCTAGATATTTGTCACCAGCACTGCGTGTTCCATAGGAGACACTGAAATACTCATTCGCTGGAGAGATGCTGTATGATTGGACTTTGTTGCTGCCAATATCGAGGTCTTGGGCAACCTCCAGTGGGTAACGTGAACCTGGCAAGCTCGTTTCCAGGATCTTGTAATTGACTCTATCCTCGGGGAAGACGGGTGAGTGGTCATTAATGTCCTCCAGATCTACCTCGACCCGAAAGAACTGGAGGGGGTTGGAGAGCAGCAGCTCGAAGGGGAGCATGCAGGTGGCGGACTGGGCGCACAGCTCCTCCCGGTCCAGCCTCCCCGCCACGACGAGGCGGCCGGAGGCGCGCTCTAAGCGAAAATGCTGCCGCCCGTCCTCCGAGACCAGGCGGGCGCGGCGAGCCGAGAGCTGCGCCGGCGTCAGCCCCGCGTCCTCCGCCAGCTCGCCTACCGGGGAGCCGCTTTCCGCCTCCTCGGCTACGGAGTAGCGGATGGGCTCGGCGCGAGCGAGCGGCAGCCACAGGAAAGCACAGACACAAAGCACTTGCCTTGCGAGCGCCATGGCGCGCCGGCGGCGGCGGGCGGTGTCGGTGTGGCGGCGGGTGTCGCGGGCGATTCTCCGCGGAGAGCGGCGAAGAGCGGGGCGGGCGCCTTCCCTCGCTGTCTGAGATTCCGGCCGGCGCTCCGTAAGGCAGCCGGGGTGTGCCGGCAGCGGGTGACACGGAGCAGCGGTGTCTGCCGCAGCAGCCGGTGCCACCTCCTCCCGCTTCTGCTGGGCTGGCCTAAGCTGAACAGAGCAGAGCGGAGCTGAGCTGGGCTGGTCTGAGCTGGGCTGGTCTGAGCTGTGCTGGGCTGAGCTGGGCTGGTCTGAGCTGGGCTGGGCTGAGCTTGCTCGGGCTGTGCCGCTCCGGGCTCGGCCGCCTCCGCTGCCGCAGCCGCTCGGCGCCGCCTTGGCCGACGGCACCACCCAGCGGTGCGCGCTGGGACTGCAGCCGCCGCCGCCCGCAGCCCGCGCTGCCGCTCGGCCCGGCCCGCGATCCCGAAGCCAGCGGGACACCCGGGGCCAGCAACGGAACGCGGCCCGAACCAGGCCAGCCTAAACACGAGGATCAGCCCACAACCACCAAGCCGCAATGCTCGGAAGGAGAAACCGCACAGGGATTCGGCGATGGTGACAGCACGGGAATGGCTATGAACACTCTCTCGCCGGTGTCTTCACAGTTAGGAATTCTACCCAACCCACGTTCTTTCAGGCAAGGGACATAGTAAGGAAAAGTGTCGCAGAATTTTGGGATGCCTTTGAAGGAGCTTTCAAGTAAAGAACGACTCTGCAAAATGTTCTGTCTCCATGAAAGGAGGTAGGGTCTTCCCTTTATTTCACTTCTATATGTTTTTTTCATTTGTTAAACTCAGAGGCATACCAGTTTACAACGTTAATCTCTGTTTCTGCAGTACAATACATCCTGAGGGAGTCTTTTTGAATATCCCATGCATCACAGACATTATTCAAACAACTGGTTGTTCTAGATGGGGTGGCAGTCCTTCTCTACAGGAACAGGCTCAGTACAGTGCTCAGTACATTTCAGTGGCTAGAAGGAGAAAAACAAACATGGGAATGCAAATGCTCTAACACAAACACAGAAAATCATGCAGGCACAATGTTCCAGTCCCATCAAGAAGCCTTGGGATTCAGGACAGCAATCAACAGAGCAATCTCAACATCTTTAAGTTCTTCTTGACTCTACCTTCCAATAATTGCCTTTTAATATTTGTGGATTATTCCCTCAATGCATTCAGTGACAATGAACATGTTTCTTTAACAGCATACAGCTCTGTTCAGTTCTACAGTCTACCCTAATACCGTTTATGGCGCTCCTGTACTCCAAGGCAATCCTGAGGTGACAGAACACCCCAGCTCTTCTGGTAAGCCTAAGGAAGACTTTGTTGTGCATTTTGTTGCCCTACTCTAAGTTAGATAAGTAAGAGGAGACTGCTGCTGTGAAAGGGTCCAAATCACCTTCTTCCCTACTGAGCAGGCGCTGCCTGTGTTGCAGTGGCTGGGTGGGAGAAACTCCCTGCTTCACCAGACAGCACTACTGACCCATCTGCAGATATTCAATGTCTGCATAGACAAACATAGTACGAAGAAAGCAAAGCACACAGAGCTCATATCTCATAAAGAGACATCCAGAACTAAGGGAAGAAAGGGTCTAGTTCTCATGTGACATTGTGACTCAATGCTCAGAACTTCCTGGCTTTCCTGAAGTACAAAAAGGGCCTTTTCCATTTCAGTGAGAATATGATTCATTTGGCCAACTGTGACATCATCCTAAAGCTAAGACCCAAAACATCTTCTGCCTTGTCAGACAGCAAGAAAAGCAAGAGCATAGCCGTGAGTAGTAAGCACACACTTCAAGCCTGATAGAAATGACAGTAATAGAGAGGAAAAAATATTACTAAATAAGTAAGAGAACCATGGCTTTGTTTACTTCCTTAATAGTTTTTTGGAGTAGAAGACATTAATTCTGAGCAGACTTTTCAAGAAATTGCTTAAACCAATGGCAAATAGAGACATAATCTTGAGGAATCATTGTCACATGCTGCAGAATTATTCCCACTACTCCCATGGGCCTTGAAGCCTCTGTCAGTGCAGCCCCCAGCTAGTTGAAGGAAAGAGCGTTGAACTGTCCTGCAGAGAGAGTGCCAGCACTGTCTGGGGCCATGTCCTCGGGGCTGGCAGGGACAGCGGGGAAATCCTGTTCCTCCTGGGGGCCCTGGCCCAGGGCGCAGTGCTGTGGGGGCAGGCTGGGCAGGATGGGCTTGAGGAATCTGAACTCGCTGTTGCCCGAGCCCGTGGTGAGGCTGATCTCGTAGCAATAGGCGCGGGGCAGGGTCCCTGCAGCGGCTGCATCGGCCGGGCCGCTCTGCAAGGTGTCGGCAGCATAGAGCACATGGCCGGCCTGCAGCTCCTTCCCCCTGCACACCTTGCGAGCCACCAGCACTGCGCTGGAGACGAGGAAGAGCAGGGAGACAAAGACCAGGGCAAGGATTAAATAGGTGGTCAGGGAGGCGTCCTGATCCTCGGTGGCCGGGCTGCCGTGCGGGAGGCGCACGTCGGAGAAGTCCTTGAGCAGGAGAGCGCTCAGAGCTGCCGTGGCCGACAGCGGGGGCTTGCCGTTGTCCCTGACCAGCACAAGGAGCTTCTGCTTGGCGCTGTCCCTCTCTGTCAGCGGCCTCCTCAGACGCACCTCGCCGCTCTGGAGGCCCACGGAAAAGAGCCCCGGGTCGGTGGCCCTCAGCAGGTGGTAGGAGAGCCAGGAGTTCTGTCCCGAGTCGGCATCCACGGCCACCACTTTGCTGACGAGGTAGCCCGCCTCGGCCGACACGGGCACCAGCTCACTGGAGGCCGGGCTGCTCTCCTGGGCCGGGTAGAGCACGAGCGGCGCGTTGTCGTTCTCGTCCAGCACCACCAGGCGCACGCTGACGTTGGCTCTGAGGGGAGGAGAGCCCGCGTCAGAGGCACTGACCGTCACCTCGGTCTGCCTCAAGCGCTCGTAGTCCAGGGGCCGCAGCACAAACACGTGGCCGTTCTCCGAGTTCACCGAGATGCAGGAGCACCGGCGCCGCTCTGGCCCTCGCTCTGCTGCCAGCGAATAGGTCACCTTGGCATTGAGCCCCACGTCAGCATCTGCGGCGCTCACGGCTCCTACAAACACCGTGGGCGCGTTGTTCTCACGCACGTACATGGTGTAGGAGCTCTGGTTGAAGACGGGCACGTTGTCGTTGACGTCGGAGATGTCCACGGTGAAGGTCTGCGTGCTCGTGAGAGGAGGCGAGCCCGCATCTGCTGCCCTCACCCTCAGGATGTACTGAGGCGTCTCCTCGCGGTCCAGCGCGCTCACTGTCACCAGCTCATAGTAATTCTTATAGGCTGGCCGCAGGGAGAAGAAGAGCTGATCCTCCAGGGCACACGAGATCTTCCCGTTGGCACCAGAATCCCGATCCCTGACCGTGAACAGTGCAACCACCGTGTCAGGCACCGTGTTCTCGGGGAGGGGACTGCTGAAGGAACTGACCACCAGCTCTGGGGCATTGTCATTCACATCCACCACCTCCACCAACACTTTGCAGATGGCTGAGAGCCCCCCTCCATCAATGGCCCTCACACTGAGCTCATGCATTTGTGCTGCCTCAAAGTCCAGAGGTTTTGTGAGCTTAATTTCACCGGTTATGGGATCAATCACAAATGCTGAGTCACTCTGACCAACCCCTTCGCTAAGTTGATAGGAGATGTCCCCATTAACTCCTGCATCTGGATCAGTTGCCAGCACAGTCAGAATCACAGAGCCTTGTGACATGTTTTCCTGAACCTTCCCAATATAACGATCTTGTGTGAAGATGGGAGCATTGTCATTTACATCTAGAATGATAATAGTGATCTCAATGGTTCCACTCCTGGGAGGAGAGCCCCCATCTACAGCAATGAGACTGAAACCCATCTCTGCATGCTCTTCTCTGTCTAGCATCTTTTCCAAAACGAGTTCAACATATTTGTCACCATTAGTCCGCATTCCATAGGAAACACTGAAATATTCGTTCTCAGGAGAGATGCTGTATGCCTGGACCGTGTTGCTGCCAATATCAGGGTCCCGAGCAACCTCCAGTGGGAAACGAGAGCCCGGGTCGCTCCTTTCCACGATCTTAAAAGTGACTCGTTCATCGGGGAAAACTGGCGAATGATCATTGATGTCCTCCAAGGCTACCTCGACCCGAAAGAACTGGAGGGGGTTGGAGAGCAGCAGCTCGAAGGGGAGCATGCAGGTGGCGGACTGGGCGCACAGCTCCTCCCGGTCCAGCCTCCCCGCCACGACGAGGCGGCCAGAGGCGCGCTCTAAGCGAAAATGCTGCCGGCCGTCCTCCGAGACCAGGCGGGCGCGGCGAGCCGAGAGCTGCGCCGGCGTCAGCCCCGCGTCCTCCGCCAGCTCGCCTACCGGGGAGCCGCTTTCCGCCTCCTCGGCTACGGAGTAGCGGATGGGCTCGGCGCGAGCGAGCGGCAGCCACAGGAAAGCACAGACACAAAGCACTTGCCTTGCGAGCGCCATGGCGCGCCGGCGGCGGCGGGCGGTGTCGGTGTGGCGGCGGGTGTCGCGGGCGATTCTCCGCGGAGAGCGGCGAAGTGCGGGGCGGGCGCCTTCCCTCGCTGTCTGAGATTCCGGCCGGCGCTCCGTAAGGCAGCCGGGGTGTGCCGGCAGCGGGTGACACGGAGCAGCGGTGTCTGCCGCAGCCGCTGCCACCTCCTCCCGGCTGCGCTGCACTGGTCTAAGCTGAACTGAGCAGAGCTGCGCTGAGCTGGGCTGGTCTGAGCTGGGCTGGTCTGAGCTGGGCTGGTCTGAGCTGGGCTGGGCTTGCTCGGGCTGTGCCGCTCCGGGCTCGGCCGCCTCCGCTGCCGCAGCCGCTCGGCGCCGCCTTGGCCGACGGCACCACCCAGCGGTGCGCGCTGGGACTGCAGCCGCCGCCGCCCGCAGCCCGCGCTGCCGCTCGGCCCGGCCCGCGATCTCGAACCCGCAGCGGCGGCTCGTCCGCTTCCAGTCTTCTCCCTTCCCTTGCCCGAGCTTTCGATCTCGTGTGCTCTTGTCTATCTATTTGCGCGTCCGCGGCTTTAGGAAAACACGGCGGCCAGAGCGGCTCAACGATTTTGCAGGGCAGAATGAAGCAGAGGCTGATCTGGGAGGGACTGAACCGCCTTCCACGGCAGGAGAAACCGCCCTGGGGCCTAAACAGGGAGATTATGGCTATAACAGCAGGGAACGGCACTACAGCTACTGGGGAACCTCAGGCAGAGGACGGGGAAGGGAGTGTGTTCCAGCACGGCTCAGGCATAGGCGCACACGCCTACTGGCCAGTCTCTCGGCTAAAAGGGAGGAGTAGCTGTGCTCCCTGCCTGGGCTTCCCGGTCGCAGGCAGGCTGCGAGTGCCGTAGCGGCTCCTCATCCTTGTCCAGCCCAGCCTCAGCTTTGCTATGAAGGCTTGGCAGGATAGGCCTCAGGAACTGGAATTCGCTCCTCCCCGAGCCGCTGGTCAGACACATTTCGTAGCGGTAAGCCGGCGACAGAGTGCCCGTGCTGCCCACGCCCACGCCGTCGCTGACGAAATCTCCGTCCGCGTAGCAGCTGGGAGAGGGAGGAGGGAGTTCTGCCCGGACTCGAGATTTGCAGAGCGTGTTCGCCGTTAAGACGAGGACGGACAAGAGGAAAAGGGACGAGACGCAGCACAGGGAGGCGATGAGGTAAGTGGTGAGCATTTCCTCCTCGGCCACCTGCGGCTGCTGTCCGCCTGCAGGATCGTTCCCAAGCTGATGAAAAGCATCGGAGAAATCGTCCACCAGTGCCACGGCAAGAGTGGCGGTGGCAGAGCGCGAGGGCTGCCCGCGGTCCCGCACCAGCACGATGAGCCTCTGCCGGGCCGCGTCCCTCTCGGTCACGGCCCGCGCCGTGCGCACCTCGCCGCTGTGCAGCCCCACGCGGAACAGCCCCGGCTCCGTGGCCTTGGCCAGCTCGTAGGACAGCCAGGCGTTCTGCCCCGCGTCCGCGTCCACCGCCACCACCTTGGCCACCAGGTAGCCGGACGGTGCCCAGCGCGGCACCAGCTCTCCGGCCGCGCTGCTGTCGGGGGCCGGGTGCAGCAGCACGGGCGCGTTGTCGTTCTCGTCGCGCACGACGATGCGCAGCACGGCCTGGGCGCTGAGCGGCGGGGAGCCGCCGTCGGCTGCGCGCACCGTCACCTCGAAGGCGCGCACCTTCTCGTAGTCCAGCGGGCGCAAAGTCCGGACGGTCCCACTCTCCGCGTCCACTGACACGAATGATGCGGCGGCCAGGGTGCCTGTCGGTGGCGGCACTAGCGAGTATCTCACGCGGGCGTTCTCTCCCGCATCAGGGTCCGTGGCACTGAGGCGGCCCAGGCTCCTCCCCGCGGGTTCGTTTTCGCTCATCACCATGGTGTAAATGGCCTGGGTGAAGGCGGGTGCATTGTCGTTCACATCCAAGAGCCGCACGAGCAGGGTTTTGGATGCTGAGAGGGCGGGGGAGCCCTCGTCTCGAGCTCGCACCGTCACGTTGTATTCCTCCACCTGCTCCCGGTCCAGCGTCTCTGAGGTCACCAGAGCGTATGCGTCGGCTGCCAGCAGCGTGATCCTGAAGGGCTGCTCTCCTGTCAGCTCGCAGGTCGTCCTGCCATTGTCCCCCGAGTCCCGGTCCCGCACGTTGAAGAGAGCCACTACGGTGTCCGGCGGGGCGGCTTCGGAGAGGGTGCTGGTGAGCGAGGTGATGATCACCTCGGGGGCATTATCGTTCAGGTCCTTCACCTGCACCTCCACTTTGCAATGCGTGGACAGGCCCCCTCCATCTGTGGCTTGGACGTCTATCTCATAGGTCTTTTTTTCTTCATAATCCAAAGCCTTTTTGAGTCGGATCTGGCCTGTCACTGGGTTTATTTTAAACGTTTGGAGATTTTCTTCTGAATTTTGAAATATGGAGTACACTATTTCCCCATTTGTTCCTGCGTCTAAATCGCTAGCAGACACTACCACCACTATGGTGTCCTCTGAGTTATTTTCCATTACAGAGACTTTATACAGAGTCTGGGTAAATACCGGGCTGTTGTCGTTTATATCCAGGACTACCACGCGGATTAAAGCTGTGCCAGACCGCGGTGGATTCCCACCATCCACACCCGTGATGCTGAAAACAACTTCTGCCTGCTGCTCTCGGTCCAGAGCTCGATCCAACACCAGCTCGGCGTACCTCCCGCCGTCATTCCGACGCTGGGTGTACACATGGAAATACTCGTTCGAGCTGATACTATAATGCTGAAGGCTATTGTTCCCCACGTCTGGATCGTGAGCGCTTTCCAACAAAAACCGAGTCCCCAGCATTGCAGATTCCGGGATCGTTAAAACAATCTCTTTGTTTAAGAACACAGGAGCGTGATCGTTGATGTCAGTGAGTCTTACCTCAGCTCGGAAGGACTGCAGCGGGCTCTGCAGCAGCACCTCAAAACGCACCAAGCAGGGCTCGCTCTGTCCACACAGCTCTTCCCGGTCCATTTGCTCTCTCACCACCAAATCCCCGGTGTGCTGGTTCAGCTGTAAATACTGCTTTTCTCCTTCCGGAACGACTCGAGCCTGACGAGCCAATAATTCCTCACCGGTTAGTCCCAAATCCTGAGCGATATTCGCCACAAAAGAGCCTCTCTCCGCCTCTTCGGGCACAGAGTACCGAGCGGTTTCTGCTCTCATCCCCCAGACGCAGAGGACAAGGATCAGAGCCACCGCTGGCGCCGGGAGCGGTTCCTCGCTCTTGCTCGGCTTCATTCCCTTCCAGAGACCAGATCTCCTCTCCTGTTAGCTGGATGGAGCTGCCGATACAGCCTGCCGACCCCCGAGCGGAGCAGCCCGAGATGGTGCAGCCCCGCCCGCCCGAATGGCGAGGGCGGCGGGACTCGGAGCTGCGCGGAGCTCCGCGGTCAGCAGCGGCACCAGGCGGCCGAGCTCTAGAAGGATTCGGAGATTTCCCAGCGCAAAGCCTGGAAAGCAGAGATTAACGGCTCGTTTTCTCCCCTCCTAGATCAAAGCACAGAGATTTAAATGTCCATACAACTGTATTCAAAGTATGGCCACGGGCTGAATGAGCAATGCTTTTGTTTACCTTCCACTTCAAAACGGAGTTTATTTAAAGCTGGGTCGTTCCTTTTGCTTTGGTTCCCCCTCCCCCGCAGTGTGAGCGCTCTGAATAAATGACTCTCCCTGCTCAGCTGGAACAGCTGTGTATTGTTACAGGGGTCCAGCCACCAGGTGAGGTGGCCTTTTAACCGCGGCAGCAATCGCCAGAGCAGAGTGGTTCTCGGAATGGACAGAGATTGCTCCCGCAGTTCATGACCTCTCCTTCTGGGAGCCTTTGGGAATGGGCTGGAGGCAGCATCTCAGACCTCAGCTACACTCAGAAAAAAGCTCCGCTGCCTTGCTCCGACTTCTGAGACCGTCCTATTTCCCATGTCGTTCTGATTTCCCCTGCGTTAATTCCACTCCAGATGCACGGATTTATTCCCGAAATCCTGCTCTAGAGTTGGCTCTTTCCTCTGCCGTGGCAAGTGATCTCGAGACAGCACACTCACCCGAGGGAGTTCCAAGCAGATTTTATTGTTTTCTGACATCACTCATTTGACTCTTTAAAATGGTTCAACGATAGGAATTATCACATCACTTTATAGTTTAATACCGACTGACGAAAGAAAACCAGGAAGCTTCTTGATACCCTCTATTCTACAATGTCCTAAGCTAATTGTAAATGTTTTCTCTGTTTAACTGAAGACCCACAAACAATACTTGTAATTATCTTGGTTTTTAAAAACCGTGAAATAGTATTTTCAACTTTACAGAACAAAAGAAAGGAAGAAAGAATGCACTGCTCAAAGCCCACTCTTTACAATTAGGAGAGCCTGTAAACTCCTGGTCAAATATGCCAAGTGTGCCAATGACAGCAGTTCAAAATGTAAACATCTTCTGCTAATTTTGTAAGAAATTCCTTTGCAAGCACCACTTAATTTTGCATAATATCTTTTTCGCCTGGTGTTGAATACACGGCAGAAAATTAAGGTATTATTACAAAGCCCTCTCCATGAAAAGAAAGAAACAAACAAAGCATGAAAAGAAACCCTCCAGAGAAGGCAGTGTAACAAGAAGTTGAAGATCTGCTGCCAGTTTTCAATAGTTCTCAAAGTAAGTAGAAGCAGTAGCACTCTCACAATCATACATTATTATGTATGATAATTATTGAATATTGTGATAATAATTGATTATTATGTAATGAACATGCAGCACGGTTCTCCTCCATCGACAGCACAATTACAAAATACCTACATGAATAAAGCACTGCTCAAGGGGGAAGTACTCTCACAGAGAAGGCTTCATCTCCCTGCTACTTTTTAGGGAGGTGTTTGGTCTCTTTGTTCCCTTTTCCCTGTGAGGACAGACAAATTTGTCTTTCTCTTCACTTATTGATGGGAGAGCCAAGGGTTTTGCTCAGAACTGACATTTAGCTCCAGCTCCCTGTTTGCAGGGCAAACTGCACCTGCAGCTCTGGGTCCTGTATCTTCGGAGAAGGGAGCACTGCCCTGCAAAGAACAGAGAGAGCAGTTGTCACAGGGAGTTGAAGGAAAGAAGGCGTCACCGAGAAGCTTAGAGGACGTGTCTTACATCACTGCCTGTGTCCCACCCCTCCTCTCCACCGGGAGCCAAAGAGAAAGCAAGACTTGGTGGATCTCTGACCTGAATGGAGAACACCTGGAGTCAGAAACCATTCTCCAACAAGGAACTATTGCAAAATCTTAATGAGTTGTATAAAACTTTGATGAGTTTTGAGTAATTCGAAACGGTGAGAGCCCCAAACAGAAACCACTTTCTCACAAACAGTAAATGTGGTTTAATGTTGATTTATAAAGAAGGGTCCTTGTCTTCCCTGAGGCTACTGTGATTCTGACACTCTGCAGTAAAGTGAGTCCAAGTGGTGGCAATGAAATACAAAAATATTAACTGACCCTGATGGTGTTTGTGTTTCTCCAACCTCTTATATGTTCATCCTGTCTACTGTGAAATGCTAGAGGGATCCTTGGCCACGCTCCATGGAGTCCCCACAGAATCCCATACTAAGAGGTGTCTGACTCTGATAACCACACTTTTCTGGCCAACACTATCCATGCAAGTCACAAAAACATAAAGGAATTATATGGCAGAGGTTCCCACCTCCATAGCCTCCAGCAGTTTATAAGACAGCTTGAGTTCAGCCCTGCCACCACCCTGGTGAATGGCACATGGCAGCACGGAGCACCAGCTCCCCACAGCAGTGCAGGGGATGTAGTTGGTGTCACCCTTTGCAGAACTGTCCCTGCAGTCCCATCTTATGCTGGACAGGCCACTACATTCCTGTTACTGCCACCTCTGGGAGGATGTATCCCTAGGAATGGTGTCATTCCTGCTCCAGGACTCTACACACCACATGTCTGGAGGCACAGGGTTTGTGGTAATTGTGAGTGGGGCTGCGGCCCAGCCTCATCTCCAATGGGCACAGCTGTGCAGGACAGGTGACCAGTACTGAAGGTAATGACACTTGCCATGCCCAGGTGCAGTGGCCAACCACAAAAAAAGTAGAGAGGACACACAGATGCAATGCATGAACACTAAGGGTATGAAAGGTTGGGCTAAAGAACCAGAAGGACACACACTTGGAGCTTTCTGACATGGTAGGGGCTTACTCTGTATGGGCTGATGCTTGGAGCCTTCTGAAATTGTATGGTGATGCTTTGTGTATTGTGGCCATCTCTACCTGTACTTTTCCCCTTCTCGTGGCCCGACTCCTCCCTTTGGAAGTGACACAAAAGACTTGATCCATCACAAATACTCAGCATAGATATGGGTGCAGCTGTCCAGAGAGGTGGTAGGTGCCTCACCCCTGGAAATATCCCAGGTCACGTTGGATGGAGCTCTGAGCAACCCGATCTAGTTAAAGGTATCTGTGCTCAGTGCATGAGTGTTTGGACTCAATGGCTTTTAAAGGTCCATTCCAACCCAAAATGTTCTATGCAGAGAGGAGTGGTTAGTCAGTATTTGGGGAGCAGCTGAGCCCTGCTGGAGGCTCCTGGGAGGCCTCTCCAGCAGTTCTGAGACCGCTTTTGTCATCTTCTCCCACTCCACTAGCAGTTCTGCAGCTTCAATAGTCCTTGCTCCCAGGGCTTGTCCCACCTCCCTCCCGCCTGCCCGAGGCCCTGTCAGTCCCTCACCTGCGCAGCCCAGTCGCCCTCGGCCCCGAGGTTGGCCGCATCCTGCGAGCACACCGAGCTCCGCTGCTCGCCGGGCCCGGGGGGCAGCCCGGCGGGGAAGCAGGGGAAGAGCGGCCTGAGGAAACGGAACTCGCTATTGACGGTGCCGGCGGCGAAGCAGACGTCGTACACGTAGCTGCGGGGCAGGGAGCCCGCGCTGCTCTCCGTGGCAGTCGGCGGGAACGTGGGCAAAGTCTCCGTCTCGCTCCGCCTGGCCCGCCGCACCTTCACTACCAGGGCGGCCGCCGCGGTGGCGAGGAACAGCGCCGACACGCAGACCAGGGAGGCGATGAGGTAAAGAGTGAGCGGCCCGTCGGGCTCGGCGGCCGGTGCCTCCTCGCTGACCCGTAAATGGGCCTCGGAGAAGCCGTCCACCAGTGCCACGGCGAGAGTGGCGGTGGCAGAGCGCGAGGGCTGCCCGCGGTCCCGCACCAGCACGATGAGCCTCTGCCGGGCCGCGTCCCTCTCGGTCACGGCCCGCGCCGTGCGCACCTCGCCGCTGTGCAGCCCCACGCGGAACAGCCCCGGCTCTGTGGCCTTGGCCAGCTCGTAGGACAGCCAGGCGTTCTGCCCCGCGTCCGCGTCCACCGCCACCACCTTGGCCACCAGGTAGCCGGACGGTGCCCAGCGCGGCACCAGCTCTCCGGCCGCGCTGCTGTCGGGGGCCGGGTGCAGCAGCACGGGCGCGTTGTCGTTCTCGTCGCGCACGACGATGCGCAGCACGGCCTGGGCGCTGAGCGGCGGGGAGCCGCCGTCGGCGGCGCGCACCGTCACCTCGAAGGCGCGCACCTTCTCGTAGTCCAGCGGGCGGAGGATATAAACATCCCCGTTTTCAGCGTTGACTGACACTTCGGGCTGCTCTTTGCCCTCCTGCCTCACCAGCGCGTAATTCACACGGGCATTTATTCCCGCGTCGGCGTCCGTGGCCTTCATGCTGCCGATGCGGAGCATGGGGCTGTTGTTCTCCGTGACAGACATGGTGTAAACCTCCTGGGTGAACTCTGGGGGGTTGTCGTTCACATCCGATATCTGCACGAAGATGCTTTCCTGAGAGCTCAGCCGCTTCCTGCCCCAGTCCGTGGCTGTGATGGTGATGTTATACTCCGCCGTCCTCTCCCTGTCCAGAGCCGCGTTTGTTCTCAGTTCGTAGTAATTATCAAAAGTGGGGGTGAGACTGAACGGCAAGTCCCCGTCGATGGAGCACTCCGTCCTGCCGTTGTCCCCGGAGTCCCGGTCCCGCACACTGAACAGAGCCACCACGGTGCGTGGCGGGGCGTCCTCGGGAATGGAGGCGCTGAGGGAGGTGAGCGCTATCTCCGGGGCGTTGTCATTCACGTCCAGGACCTCCACCTGCACTTTGCAGTGCGCAGATAGCCCTCCGCCGTCGGTGGCTTTCACCACCATCTTGTGGGATTTTGCTTCCTCAAAATCCAGCTTGCCTGCGACTCGTATTTCACCGGTGGTCGGGTTCAGCTGGAAGAGCTGCCGGGATCGCTCTGATGTCTGGGTAAAAGCATAGCGCACCTCCCCGTTGGACCCTTCGTCGGGATCCGCGGCAGCGACTCTGACCACCAGCTGCTCCAGGGGGCTGTTCTCAGCCAGGCGCACCTCGTAGGTCTCCCTTTCGAAGACCGGGATGTTGTCATTGGCATCCACAACTACGATCCGGACCTGAGCCGTGCCCGACCTGGGTGGTGACCCCCCGTCGGTGGCGGTCAGAAGTAAATTCAGCTCTCCCTGCTCTTCACGGTCGAGCTGGCTCTGTAGGACAAGTTCCAGGTATTTTACTCCATCTTTCGCTGTTCCAATAGCGAGGGAGAAATGAGGATTGGGCGCAAGGCTGTAGTTCTGCAAACCGTTAATGCCCACGTCCTTGTCCTGGGCGCTTTCCAGGGGGAAACGGGAGCCAGGAGATGCTGTTTCCAGAATTTTTAAAACCAGCTCCTTCTCCGGGAACACGGGCGAGTTGTCGTTTATGTCACGAACTTCCACCTCCCCTCGGATAAGCTGCAACGGATTTTCAAAGAATATCTTAAAGACGAGCGTGCAGGTATCGCTCTGAGGACAGATCTCCTCTCGGTCCAGCGATTCCTTTGCCGTCAGGACTCCTGTGTTTTGATTGAGCCGGAAAAGCTGCTCGTTCCCCTCGGACACAACGCGGGCTTTGCGAGCCGCAAGCTGGCTCAGAGGAACCCCCAGGTCCTTGGCGATATTGGCGACAAAGGCGTCCCTCTCCATTTCCTCCGGCAGGGAGTAGCGGAGGGTTTCGGCCCCGCTCTGACACACGCAAGCACACAGAATAAACAAGATCACTTGCCTCTTTCTGTCTCCGCTCCGTCTTCCACAGGCCATCACTCTCCAAAAAAGCCATCCACAGTCCTCGGCGGCTCCCAGCATTTTTAAGTCGCGTCCGAAAAAGAGCGGCGTGGGCCAGCAATCCTGGGGTGAAGGAATCTGGAGGCCCCCGAGTTCTCTGACTCCTCTGCGAGCAGCTCCGCTCACAAGGTTTTTTTTGTCTCCCTGTGTCTGGAAACCCGGGGCGGACCGAGGAACGCTCCGGTCCGCGGCCAACATCCCCACCCAGCGTCGGAAGGGGGAATATTTCCTCTCCATCGGGGCAGCGCTGCTGGCTCGGGGTTTGCTGCTTGAACCCGCACTCTGTGCCAATGAGGAGAAAAAAAGATGCGGTGTAAAAGCTCTTCTCTCTCAGAATTGGGATCCCTGCCCACACAGAGCGCTGTTCTGGATGTCACATCCCAACTCGCAACAACGAACTCTTCATACACAGCTTCTGGTTTGCCTTGTGTAGACACAGCCAGTTCCACTGCCACAGAAGAGATTTTCCTTCTCTGCTCCACTTGTTCATCAGCAAAGGGCGATTAGCAAGTGGGGCGAGTCAGAGAAGTTAGTGAAAATAAGAGCTGGTGCCAGAGAGCTGACAAGGAATTGTCCCTAAATAAAAGTTTTATTATCACCACAGCTCGCCATCACAGCAGGATGAGAAAGCTGTCTTAGCACACAGAATCCTAATGCTGTTCTTTTCTTACCGGGTATCACACCTCGTCCGACTTTTACACTTTTCTACGTGAAAAAGATGCTAAACTTGAAGTCCTGCGTCGGCCTTAGGATGTATGGCCAGGAGCCGGTTAATACGGAAGGCAAGGAAACAAACAGGGAGCCGCTAAGTTAAACTCCGAGATACACAAACGCTAACGAGGAGCTAACGGAGACAATAGCAAAGATAAGCCTCTCACCACACTAATTGCCAGGCCATTAAAAGAATAATTGAGACCTAGACCTCTGAGGTTCAACAAAAAACTCTGTAAAAGGTAAAGGAAAATAAAAAAGTTCTGAAGATTCTCACGGATTATCAGGGAAAAATATCATGTAAGAGAAGGAATTGATTATGAGGTGTTTGAGGGGGGCTCCAGGAATTTGCAAGGCTTATTGTGAGATGATTAGAGGCAGAATCAAACTCGCCAAGAGGGAGATGTCTACAGCAGACCTGATAGGAACAGCAGTGGGAAAACGGAGGTGGAGGGGGTATCGAGGGGTTCTGAGCACAGTCGGGTACTGTGATGCAGAATTCGTGCCGGAAATCGGATAAAAACCTCAGGGTCAGGCAGGCCCCGAAGACACATTTACACCTCGACTGCTTCTGCGACGAATGCACTGAGGATGTGCACAGCTGCCTGCGAGTCCAGCCCATCCTTTCTCTTAGAAAATTAAAAAATGAAGGAGGGAACAAAATAGTGCTTGCATTATTTACCTGTGTCTCGAGCATTTTTAGTTCGGATTTTACTATACAAAAAACGACGCTATTAAAAATTATTATTATGAAGTATCATAACCCTCTTGGGTTTGGTACCTTTTCTTTAATTTCCTAGGTGTTTCCCCCTTATTTTTGTTTGCTAAAAGGAGTGACGCTGTCAAACAACATTCAAGAGGTCAAGTCCTAGAAATTCTCTGATGTCTTCATTTGTTTTCAAGTAAAAACTTCGTGCCTGTATCAGTAGGAGAGAGTAACAATTAGAGTTGTTTCAGGATTCCCGGAAACTTTAGCTACTAAAAGATCTTGCGCGAACGAAGAAATTTTCGGCGACTTCCTCTTATCACCCCTTGACTTGGAAGCGTGATAAGATCTAAACCACTGACATACATCAAAGGGCAGCTCCTCCTTTCTTCCCTTCCAAGGGCAAGGCCGTTTCTCGAGCTGCGGTCAGTATCACCAACAGGGAACTCAAGCCGTAGGCCAAGCACAGCAGCAGGTGTGCTGGGAAAGTGGCATCTCTCTTTTTTTTTTTTTGCCATGCAAAACCAACTGTGACACCTGTAATCCACTTGCTTTGTGCCCATTTTTTCACCTCCGAGGGGTAAATGTGTATTTCCTTCTACTTATCCTAATCTTTGGCATCACTGCGCAGCAGGGGGAAAGGCAGAGGCCGAGAAGAGCTTCCACAGACATTTCCTACCCGAGTGCAGAAACCCAATTATTGTTGCTGCCATCATTTCAGCAAGGGAATGGTGTCCTTCAGCTTCAGGTGTAAAAAGAACAGTGATCCCTAACGGAGCTCTTGGCTGTAACAATATCTTTGCTCATCAGAAGATGCTGCTCTTCCACCGATGTTTATATTCTTTCAGAGTATATTCAAAAATTTTTTTTTGAGAAATGAAAGAGGGTCACTTACCGTGCAGCACTAGAGAGACAATGCCAGTGTTTTCCTTGGGTCACAACAGTGAAATCGATGGGTATTAATTTTAAAAAAAGAAGTTTGAATACTGCCAGATGGAGACACATTGTATTTTAGGACAAACCAAGGAACTATGCCCGTAACAAGAAAGATTTGCATAAATGTGGCAAAGAATTCACTTATCTCCTCGGGCATACAGTGCTATTGCAGGCTTCCTCATCTTTTGCTTTACTGATGACATCTTTATACTAAGAAGAACAAAAAAACAATTCTCTTCACTCTGTCATTTAAAACTTTATGCTAGAAAAGATTGCAGCAGCATATCCTGCTCAGTTCCTGGTGTGGCTCTGTGTTTCTGAACACAGCCGTGCTAAAAGAAAATTCTGCCTGCCTGCACTTGAAGCCTGAGCAATTTCAATTTCCAAAATCCTTCCTGGTCTTTCAGTTGGGAATTCAGACCCGTTGAATGAAATCTCAGAGGTCCCATGCCCGGTTATGTGGTCCCCTCGGATAAAGGCTTCTTCTCCATCTCTGGAGCCACTGTCCGCTCCCCTCCAGCACATCCTGAGGATAGGATGGCTCGGGAGGAGCCTGCAGAGCAGAAGAACAGACACTTCCCTGATTCACAGCGTTTCCCACGCCCGAGTGCAAGGACGGACCGACACTCCCGACCTCTCCTTCCCGGACAGCTCCCAGGATGGATTTCTTCTTGTGTCTCTGTAACAGTCAGGCTGCACCCCGAATTCCCGGCTATCCCGCGGGACTGGGGCCGGAGCTCTCAGCTGGCTGCAAACGTGAGGAAAGCTGGGAGAATCATTCCTAACCTCCTGGCTCTCGGTTGTGTAGTAAATACCACGGGTACCTGTTCTGAGGCTCATTTTCCGAGACACACACCAGCCTCCTCCCTCTGTCCGCGCTCGGTACAGCGAGTGCTTTCCCCGTCATTCAGTTAAAAGCAAACATTCATTTCTCCCGGCAGTAACTCTGTGCTTACCAACCAACCCTGAGCTACCCCAGACCTCCGGTGAAATCCTCCCAAACCCCGCAGGGATGGCCTGGGAGGCGATCTCCATCCTTCACACTCCCTGTTTCACTTCGTGCTCTCTGTTTTTCCGGGTGCCTCTCGATGCGGCGATTCCCAGCTCATCCTTAGGAAAGGCTTTAAACCAGGGCGTATTCTGGAGCAGCCGGGGCGTTCCTGCGGGCTCTCAGCCGGTGCCAGCCCCGCAGGATGTCACTGTGTGACACGGTGTCTCACGGTGTGTCCCCCCCCCCCGCCCCGCAGCAACAACGCGCGCCCGGCGCGGGCCGAGAGCGCCGCTGGGCGGCCGGAGCAGGAACTGCAGCGGGGCGCCGGCCCCGAGCCTCGGCTGGAATCTCCTCTCGCCTTCCGACTGCTGCCAGGACGAATTCTGAAATGTGTTTCCCACCTGGACTCTTTGGCACGTAAATGCGCTCCCTCAGTATTTGTTGAGATGTTTGGTTTGGCATTAATAATCCGGGCAAACGTGAAACGTTCTACACAAACCTTCAATCGAGTGCGCTTAACAAAGGGCAAGTGTAGCAAACACTGCTCGTGCGCTGTGCACTACATTTTCCAGGAAATAAAGGCGTTTTCAAGCACAGGCTGTTTGTGGGAGGCTGAGTTTTGAATACTTTCTATTTCAGCAGGAGATCTCCAGCTGTTGTCTGTCCTCCCCTGAAGTTAAGAACCAATTCAGTGTTAACAGTAGCACGAACCTCCACTGCCCCTCGGATCAGCTGCAGCAGATTTCCAAAGAATACCTTAAAGATGAGCCTGCAGGTATTGCTGTGTGGCCAGATCCCCCCTTGGTCTAGTGACTCCTTTAAAGTCAGGATGTCAGTGTTTTGATTAAGGCAGAAATGCTGCTGCTGCTCCCCAGACACAACAGAGAACACATTTCTTCCTAGGCATCAGTATTTCCTTTCACATGACGCCAGTTCATGAGTCCATCTCTCTAAAACCTTCCTGTGTACCTCCCAGCTTCAATGAATAAAGGAAAATCTCCTGCTTCAAAAGTCTAAGTTCATGGATTGTCTCAGAGACATACTGCATTGTCCAGTCTCCAAAGACAATTCTGGGCAGAAGCTACCTGCCAGATTGACAGAGAGCAGGTTTAGATGAGACATTAACAAGAAATTCCTTACTGTGAGGATGGTGAGGACCTGAGGCTGCCCAGAGAAGCTGTGGCTGCCCTGTCCCTGGAACTGTCCAGGGCCACTTTTGACAGGGCTTGGAGCCACGTGGGATAGTGGAAGGTGTCCCTGCCCATGGCAAGAGGTTGGAACAAGATGATCTTGAAGGTCCTTTCCAGTCCAAACCATTCTGTGATTCTATGTGTGCTTAGATCTTTTCCAGCCATAAAAGGCAAAAAATTCTCTCCTTCCTCTCTGTCCATGACAATCTCTGTACTTCTCATTTGGAAATGAATCCTCTCAGCTGCAACACTTTTCTACCATAGATGCCTTTTGAAGGCAAATAAGTATTTTCATCTTTGTAAATTTTGTGCTCAGTGGGATCCATTTTTTCCACCTTCAATCTCACTCCTTGGTCAAATATGCAGAAATTTTCTTCACGAATCCCTAAACCCACATGGGTTTTTTGTGTCCTGAGGCCTGAAATGGCCAATAAATAATATTTCAATTTCTAGAAGTTGTGGGGCAAATATCTCCTGAGATTTTTTCTCCCATGTTCTTCTGTTCAATTTCTTTATGACTCCTTCCACAGTTTCCTGCAGTGGCTGTTTCAGGTGACTCAGAGGAGAAATTCAAGTGGAAACTCACGTGTTCAACAGCCAAGCAGCACAAGGTTTTCAGGTATTTCAAATTCACTGGGTAAGGAACCTTGGTTTTCTCTGTGCTTTTCACAAAGCAACAAGGAACAGGATGATTTTCTCCGTGACATTTGGAAAGCCTTGAAAAAGGCATTTCAGGGATGAAAGTGCCACACAGGCATTCATGAGCCAGGGCAAGAATCTTCAGGCTTGTGGGGAAATCTTTCTATGATTGGCTAGCCAAAGATAGGAATTAGAAGTATTTGAGCATTATAATAAGAAAGTAAGAACCAGGCAGACAATGTGCTGTCCAGGGCAGAGAAAATAGCACATTTTGTCTTGAAAGGACCTGTCAGGAAGGAATGGATATGGGAAGAGGTTGGCTTTGGACAGGCTAATTTTGGAAATCCTTCTGGTCATCTGAGCAAGAAAACGGGGATTCAGCTGAGAAGCAAATCTGAAAGTGAAGGAGAGAGGGGGAGAGCAGAAGAAAGGGACAGCCAGCAGTGATTAGAGGAGGGAAGGATGCTATGCAAGAGGGACCAAGAGAGGACCAGCATGAAGCTGTTTGGTTGACAAGGCTGACCAAGCAGGGTAAGGACAAAGAAGCACAGGTAGGATCCATCCTGAGAACAGCTTGGGAAGGGCTGGGTGATGTGACATCTGTAAGAAAGGAATCACAAAAGGCATTAAAGGGAAAGTGGGGCCCAATCAACCAGAGTAAAAAGGGTATTGGGAGTTCTGTGGAGGAGCAGGAAGGGCAGTAAATGCAGTTTGAATCAAAGCAGATGCATGGATCAGAATGGAGCCAAAATGGGCACAAAGGAGGAAGAAACAAATGAGTTAGGTAGGAGGAAGAAAGTGTATATATGATCCTGTAAGCTTGCACTGGTCTTTCTCCAATTCTCAATGTCTGGCTTAAGACTTAGATTTCCTCACTTCCACTTTTCTTCCTCAGAATGCCTTTCTTTCCAATGGGAGAGCAAAAAAATTATCAGAAGGTAGCAGCAAACCAAAAGGAACCTTCTATCTCAGCCAGTGTAACAGGAAGTGCCCAGACCCAACTTTCTGTCTCCTGGTGCCAGGTTTGGCCCTTCTGCAAGCCAGGTTGCAAATCCTGTACCCCTTGGATGGCAGAAGATGCTGAGATGAGCTCTGGAAAGCAGCCCAGAGGTACCTGAAGGGAAGGTCAGTGGAGAAGGGATTCAAGCACAGCTCCATGACAGCCTGGTCACTGCCTGGAAGGAAAGCAGGAGCTCTGAACTGAGGTTTTCAAAGGATACATGTGTTGGTGTGTCCTTTTTTCCTTGTCACAAACAGGATGGGCTGTGGAGATTCATTCCTGGAGCTTTATTTGCAAGCATCAGCCTCATTGCATGACTGGGACAGTAGGAAGATGACAAAGCTCATGCACAGCCAGCAGCAGCCAAAGATTTCTTTGTTACAGAGCATTTATAAAACTTTTTAGCCAATAGCACATTGCTAAAGCTTACAGACAGTTGGTTTAGCCAATTATTAAATCACACACCTGCTTCACACAAAGCTTGCTTGTCTGCTTTCTATTAACCATACACAGGACTCTATTATTAAGCTTAAAACCTTCTACTACATTGCTAAGCATATTTTTTCTGCAGTCTTAAGGTCTATCTTAGCTAAGCCTAAGACTCAAGTTATTATTCAATGTCCTTGCTGGCTGTACCACTGTAACTTTTTCTGCTTTCAGGTTTTGCAGCTGCAGCTAGCTCTAAGTTTTCTGGTTTTTTTTTTTCTGTTTCTAAGGCCTGCTTTCCCAGATTTCTGAAAATCTTCTTACCTTTAGTAATTCCCACAATGTCAGTGTTCAGGAACACACAATCACAGGATGATTCCATGCACGTGCTTTTATTGGAGAGCTCTGGGTGTCAGGGGTACAGACCCAAATCTGACTCTGACGTGGGTTTGGGATGAACACGTTTTATACCCTTATCCTTATATAACTCCATATTAATTAATAAACTTATCTTGTTCTATTGTATTACATTGATTTCATCCAAGCATGGATTTTGTAATCCCCATCAAACCCTCCAAACATCGTTTCTCATGATTCTTGTTACGATTAAACAATAATTATATCCAATTAACACAATCATTGCATCTAACAATCATATAATTTATCATAGTCATCAAATGATGATACAAGTGCAGCCTAACGTTTTCCCAGGGCCTACCTTAACATTTTCCCAGGTCTACCCTTCCTTTCTAACTCCCCTGAATATTCCATGATTTTAGAAACATTTTATCCCTATACTATCAACAAGACAGAGATCATGGGAGTGATGGTGTTTGCTCAGGGCACAGGTGAACACGGATGTACCAACACGAGGGGATCACCCCTCAATTCATGTCCAGTGCTTCTGAAGGCACAGGGACCAGGTCAGCAGTTAAATTAGTGGCCAGCACTAA